>NW_020954590.1:9399635-9620290 GCF_900497805.2 Vombatus ursinus | reverse complement strand
CTATCTATCTATCTATCTATCTATCTATCTATCTATCTATCTATCTACATACATATAATTTTTCCTTCCAATTACCCTAATACTGACAAAGGTCTCTTGAGTTACAAATATCATCTTTCCATGCAGGAATGTAAACGGTTCAAACTTAATAAATCTCTTATGATTTCTCTTTCCTGTTTACCTCTTCATGTTCCACTTGAGTCTTGTATTTAAAAATCAAATTTTCTATTCAGCTCTGGTCTTTTCTTGAAGAGTTCTTGAAAGTCCTCTATTTCACTGAATGACCATTTTTTTCCACTGCAGGATTATACTCAGTTTTGCTGGGTAGGTGATTCTTGGTTGTAATCTTATTTTCTTTGCCCTCCAGAGCATTATATTCCATGCCCTGTGGTCCCTTAATGTGGAAGCTGCTAAATCTTGTGTTATTCTGATTGTGTTTCCACAATACTTGAATTGTGTTTTTCTGACTGCTTGTAATATTTCCTCTTTGATCTGGAAACTCTGGAATTTAGCTACAATATTTCTAGGAATTTTCCTTTGGGGATCTCTTTCAGGAGGAGATTGGTGGATTCTTTCAATTTCTATTTTGCCCTCTGGTTTTCCTTGATAATTTCTTGAAAGATGATATCTAAGCTCTTTTTTTTGATCATGGCTTTCAGATAGTCCAATAATTTTTAAATTCTCTCTCTTAGATCTAATTTCCAGGTCAGTTGTTTTCCAATGAGATATTTCACATTGTTTTCTAATTTTTCATTCTTTTGGATTTGTTTTACAGTATCTTGATTTCTCATAATATCACTAGCTTCCAATTGCTCTATTCTAATTTTTAAGAAAGTATTTACTTCAGTAATCTTTTGGACTTCCTTTTTTATTTGGTCAATTTTGCTTTTTAGGGCATTCTTCTCCTCATTGGCTTTTTGGACCTCTTTTGCCATTTGGGGTGGGCTATTTTTTAAGCTGTTATTTTCTTCAGTATTTTTTGGGGGTCTCCTTTAGCAAGCTGTTGACTTGTTTTTCATGATTTTCTTGCATCACTCTCATTTCTCTTCCCAGTTTTTCCTCTACTTCTCTTACTTGCTTTTCAAAATCCCTTTTGAGTTCTTCTAAGGCCTGGGAATGATTCATATTTTTCTTGGAGGCTTTGGATGTAGGAACTTCGACTTTGTTGTCTTCTTCTGGTTAAATGTTTTGATCTTCTTTGTCACCAAAGTAAGATAATATAGTCTGAATCTTTTTGCTCTGCTTATTCATAATCCTGGCCAATTACTTGAGCTTTTAACTCTTTGTTAAGGTAAGAGTCTGTTTCCAATGTGGAGAATATACTGTCTCAAGCTTCAGGGGTTTGTACAGCTGTTTTCAGAAATACTTCTAGAGACCTGTAAATTTTCAGTTCTTCCAAGTTGGTATGATAACGGGTGAGGTATTTCTTCTCCACTGCCATAACAAGCTCCACAAAGCCAGTACTCTTCCTCACCCCAGGACTGCCTCTCAGAACTGTGACCCAGATCCAAGCACTGGCAAAGCCAGAGATTCTTGCCTCAGCACTGGCAAAGAGATCCCTGCAATCTGATTAGCCACTCCATTCCCCCTCAGTCTGTGGGCCGGAAGCTCAGGAGGCAGCCTCTGTCTCGGGCCTTGCTCAGGACTTGTGGCTGAGAACTAGCTTCTCTCTCTCTGTGGTCACAGACTTTTCCCACTGACCTTCTAAGTTGTCTTTGGTGCTCATGGGTTGAGAAGTCTGGAAACCACCACAGCTGCTTGCGATTCAGTCCTCTGAGGCCTGCTCTAGGTTTGCTGTAGCCTGCGTGCCCACGCTGAACTATGCTCCTCTCCCTGCCCATTGTGATATACCTTTCCCATTAGCCATCCAGGTTGTCTTGGGCTGGAAATGTGTTTCACTCTGTCTTTTTGGGGGTTCTGCTGCTTTAGAATTTGTTTAGAGTCATTTTTTGCAGGTATTTGGAGGGGTTTGGGGGAGAGCTCAAGCAAGTCACTGCTTTCACTCTGCCATCTTGGCTCTGTCCCCCCAACTTCTTTTTTAAAAAAAAATAAAAACATGAAATTCTAAAGAAGTATTCAACAACTTTGTAAGGATATCTTTTCTATCCAAAGATTTTGGAACATTTCTTTCTTTAAATTTCTCCTCCTTTCAGCTGCCAGTTATCTTCTTAAAGCAAAGAACTAACTACACCACTTCCCTACTCAATAAACTCTGATAACTCCTTATCACCTATATTTCCATGATATCTCTATATGTACCTGGATGCTTCTAAGTCTTGGATGCTTCTAAGATACTTCCCATCTTAGACTCTGTGGTAACATCACCTAGTATTTATGTAGCAATTTAAGTTTTTACAAAACAATTTATATATATTAATAGCTAAGAAGAGGATGTTATGTACTTTTTTTGATCAGTTGCAAATTTCTGTCACTGATAATGACATCCATTGCACTGAATTTACTATGAATTTTAAGCACTGGTCATGCCACAAAGGACTGCATTTCTCAAGATGTAAAGATGAAATTCATGTTTTCTCTTGTTCTTAATAACAATCTTCATAGCAATTGTTTGTTGGAGTCAATTATAAGACATATAAAACAATAAAGTTATTAAACACTGTGATATAAGTTGTGATCATATCATACAGTCAACACAATAATGATGATAACAATAATAACTTACATTTGTATAATACTTTAAAGTTCACAAAGCATTTTCCCTATAACAATCCCATGAAAAAGGTAGAAAATGGTAAGTGCTGCTCACATTCAATTCACCTTCCAACATTTTGAGGATGTTCTTTTTAAAGGTTTTGAATTTTTTGTCTTTTCCTTCCATCTATATCTCTACCCTCCACCTCATCCCCAATACAATATATAGCAGTTCATTTGTCTAGAAGGAAGTTTTCCACTGAGCATGAGAGCAGAAATTGAGACAGCAATAGGAACATTCAAGAGTTATACAGCCTCATAGCCCCTCAGCTTCATACCCCACTTCAGCTATAATGAAGAAAAATATTAGTTTTCTTAGCAACTAAATATATAGATGATGTCAACCCAACTACAATATTTTCTTTGTGCTTTGACTTTTAAGGTAAATTAATCATGGATAAATGGCAGACATCAAACATCTTGGACAGACTCAACAAAAGTTTATTTCAATGAACTATGAGGCATAAGATCTGAATTTGTGTCTCATTGCCACCATTTAGTATTTATATCAACCCGCGTGGTCCATTTAAATTATCTGAGTCTTAAGTTCTTCATCCATAAAGTGGGAAAAATAATACTGATGTAAGGACTATTCTGAAAATGAAGTGAGATAAAGGAAATGAAAGCATTCAACAATCCTAAAGAACTTCACAATCTACACAAATGTAGATTGTTCATTGTAAGATGATCAGCTATGATTGACTTAGCTCTTCTTAGCAATACAGTGATCCAAGATAAGTCCAAAAGACTCATGATGGAAAATGTTATCCACTTCCAGAGAAATAACTGATGGAGTATGAATGCAGATCAAACCATACTATTTTCACTTCTTTTATGTTTTTTTTGCTTTTATTCTGTTTCTTTTTTTTACAACATGACTGTGGAAATACATTTTATTTGATTGCACATATATAACCTATATCAAATTGCTTACTATCTTAGGGAGGAAAGAGAGAAGAGGGGGAGAACATTTGGCAGCCTAAGTTGTTGAGGGTATTTGCAGTTCAAAGTTTCCCTTATTTTTCCCATTATCTTGTATTGGTCAGAGATATCCAAATGATCCTTTCTGAGTCATAAATCCAATTTATATTATATTAGTTGCTACCTTTCACTATTTACCCTCCCAATTATTTCTTTCTCATTTTCATCCCTAATACATGTCTTACTGCTAATTGTTTTTAGTTATTTTAACCAAAGAATTATAAATGTATTTTGATTTTATTTGTAGCTCTTTCATTATTATGAAAAGAAGTATTAATTTTTATTATACTAGTAGGATAATATCTAAAATTTTTCTTCTAATTGATACCTGATCAATATTCCCCTGAATGAATAAATAATATAGAATGTATTACATGCTTACTATGTAACAAACACTTTGTTAAGCACTGAGAACTAGAAAAACTAGACAAACTTAATATTCAAGAAACTCATATTCTATTTGAGGGAGGCATCCCATCTAAGAAAGTTTGACTTTGAGTTATATAGAAAAGCCTGGAATTCCTACAGATGTGTTGGCAGAGCAGATGGCAGTCATAGGACCTGAAAGGTATTACAATAGAGTGAATAGTAATACTTTAATACTTAGAGAATCTTAGGATAAAGTGAGGAAAAGAGATGATAACACCTAGAGGAATTATCTCTTATCAGAAGAATTTTAGTTAATGAATCTTTGCTCATCCAAGTGGTATGAGCAATCATGACTGTTCCACAGGGCAGGTGTCTATCTACCATCATTGTGAAGTGGAGAGTGAGCATGAGATTTCAATGCAAATAGGAATTCTGGATTCTCTCATGTAAGGATGAGGATTATTTTTTAAAGTAATTTTGTTGGTTATTCCTGGTACCTAAATTCAAGAGAAACATAGACAATGGTTCTGTTCACACCTCTGAGTAGACAGGCATAGTAGCATTTTGCTTATTGGCTTTTAATATCTATCTATTGGTTTACAATGGAACTATAATAAGTAAAATGGACAAAGAAAACTTGATTTGCAGAATCAATTTAGCATAGTTTTCATAATTATAATTTTGTCTGTTAGTTAAATTAAGTATACAGTATAATAATGTATATATGGTCTTTAATATAGTATATTTCATATTTAATTCTTTTTTTGTTATTACCCTGAGTCTGTGATCATTCACAAACTCATCTTGTTCTAATTGGGTCTTATTAATGCTTTTTTTATATGTACTTCTTAAATTTTTTTTTGACTTGGATGATGCCTACTATTTATAGGACCTTCTTCTAGGCTTCTCTGTTTTTTTTTTTTCCGGCTTATCTCATACCCATCTCAATACTTCTCCTATTATTTGTACTCATCTACCTCCCATCCTTAACCCAATTCTAAAGTGGGAAAACAATACAAACAAAACAAAAACCTGAAAGAGGACAAATTTCTTTTTTATCCTCCTAAAATTATTATATGTTATAATGATACAGAGGAATTATTTGTCATCTCAGGGGAATTCTGTAGCTCTTTCATTATTAATTCTTATGTTTGATTCTCTCGAGGTAGAAATAAGAGAATGTGGTGCAATGTAACTGAATTTGTTACCAGTGGTCCCTGAGTTTTCCTGTGTTGTTGTCTTCTAGAATATAATCAATCCACAAATATTTTATTAAGTGCCTACTGTATACAAGACAATTTATTAGACTTTGGGAGAGATACAAATTTTAATATGTTGGTAGTTCTTGCCCAAAAGGTGTTTACAGTCTACTAGATAGTTAAGACATCATGCAGAGCAACAGTATACAAATTATAAGACAATCCTATTAGCACAATACAAAACAAAATCTTATATGAGGCCTGAGAGGTGAGGGATATTGTTACCAATAAGGGAAATATTTTATGGAGAAGATGGGAGTTGAATTTGGATTTAAAGTATAAGTAGCAATTGCATGGGGTAAATGGATAGGATTATCAGGATATTCCTGGTAATCAGGAATGGTATAAGCAAAGGCAAGGAGGTAGAGGAGAGCCTTAATCACAACAATTTCCTCTTACTAATTTTTTTATGAATGATAGGAGATCAAATCAGTCAATACTTGAAGAAATTAATTCAGGCTATGTACTGGAGGTCAAATACCAAAGCTGAAGTTTAAGTGCTTTGGCCTCATAATGAGAAGACAGGACTCATTGGAAAAACCCTGATGTTGAGAAAAATTGAAGGAAAAAGCAAAAGGGGACCACAGGAGATGAGATGGATAGATAGTGTCATGGAACCAATGAACATGAACTTGGATGACTTTGAGAAATAGTGAAGAAGAGAACATAATAAGAACTTATAACAATATGAAAATCTAGAAAATTTTTGTTTGTTCTTAGCAATTGGGAATGTGAAGGGAGAAGAGGAGAGGAAGACCACTAAAACCAAAACTTCAGATTACTCCCCATAAGGGATTCAAAACATGTAGTTATGTGATGTAATGTTGTTTTCTATTTCCAGGGCAAAAGGACTTTTTAACCTTTGTTTTCATTTCACTGATATTTCAAAGAGTTCACTTGACAGATTTGAGATCAGTAGTAAATATGTCACTTCAAGAGGGGATAGTGACAAGAGGGAGCACTTTCTAATTTATTCATGCACTCCTTTCTTTAGCTGTCAATTCAATTTATTTGGTCCATTATTCTTCGGTAAAAGTAGTGAAAGAAAAAAATAGTTAATCTCAACTTTGCAGGTAGAAGAAAAAAAAAAGAAGAAAAAGAAAGCTGATAGCAGACCCAAGGACTTCAGGAGAAGTCTGGGATATTTCTGATCACAGGAGACAGGAACCAGTGATAGATATTTATCAGAGCTCATGCACTCTGTGTTGCTATAGATGCCACAATACCAGAGGGCAGCTAGCAGCCAAAGACAGGTATTTACTAGATGTTTTCTAATATGTTTAATCTAAGCAAGAACCTCACTTTTCACTCTTACCCTACAGCTCTTACTCCACTGTTAATTTGCTACCCCAAAATCAATCAAACATGTTACCTTTGGGGTTCTATTTTATGTAAAGTTTTAGGATTTTGTAGTGTTTTCTATCATCTTATAGGTTTAATTTTCAAGATTAGTGGGAAATTCAAGGCTTTCAAAATAATGTATTCACTCAGGCCACAAATATAGCACTTTGCCTAGCTATTGCTGGTGTCAAATCCTGGTATTCGATTTCTCTTTTCAAAAAGTGAATTTATGTTCCATACTCATAATTGATCTAAAAATTTTAGTACTATGTATGTATGTATGTACATACACACATACACATTATACTATAGAAAACTCTGAAATCCATTATTATGGGAAAGCATGGATCCCTCTACGAGTTCAATGTAGTAGATTTTTTTTGTTTGTTTGTTTGTTTTTGTGTCTGCCTAGATCCAACAGAAGAGCCAAGAAATCTATTTAGAAACCATCTTGGGGCGGAGCCAAGATGGCAGTGGGAAAACAGTGACTGTCTTGAGCTCTCTCCCAAAGCCCTCCAAATACCTAAAAAAATGGCTCTAAACAAATTCTAGAGCAGCAGAACCCACAGAAGGACAGAGTGAAACAAATTTCCAG
Organism: Vombatus ursinus; assembly: GCF_900497805.2. Classification (NCBI taxonomy): domain Eukaryota; kingdom Metazoa; phylum Chordata; class Mammalia; order Diprotodontia; family Vombatidae; genus Vombatus; species Vombatus ursinus. The sequence continues at coordinate 9,613,033 of NW_020954590.1, read as the reverse complement.
CGAAAGACATCCTGGATGGTTGATTGGAAAGGTATATCGCGCTGGGCAGGGAGAAGAGTACAGTTTGGCGTGGGCGGCTAGGCCACAGTAACCCTGGATCAGACCTCAGAGGGCTGAATTGCAGGCAGCTGTGGTGGTTTCCAGACTTCTCAACCCACGAATGCCAAAGACAACATGGAAGGTCAGTGGGAAAAGTCTGTGACTTCTGTGAGAGAGGAGCTAGGTCTCAGCCACAAGTTCAGAGCATGCCCTCGGGGCAGCAGCTGCCTCCTGAGCTCCTGACCCACAGACTGAGGGGGAATCGAGTGGCTTATCAGAGGGGGATTACAGGGATCTCCTTGCCAGTACCGAGGCAGGAATTTCTTGCTTTACCGGTGCTTGGATCTGGGTTACAGTTCTGAGGGGCAGTTCTGGGGTGAGGAGGAGTTCTGGTGTGGTGGAGCTTGTTGTGGCAGTGGAGAGAAAACACCTCGCCCCTTATCAGAGCCCCTTGGAAGAACTGAAAATTTACAGATCCCTAGAAGTACCTCTGAAAACAGCTGTACAAACCCCCGAAGCGTGGGATGGTACACTCTTCACATTGGAAGCAGACTGTTACCATAAAAAAGAGTTTAAAACTCAAGTAATTCGCCGGGATCATGAGTAAGCAGCGCAAAAAGAGTCAGACTATATTATCTTACTTTGGTGACAAAGAAGATCAAAATATACAACCAGAAGAAGACAACAAAGTCAAAGCTCCTACATCCAAAGCCTCCAAGAAAAATATGAATCAGTCCCAGGCCTTGGAAGAGCCCAAAAGGGATTTTGAGAAGCAAGTAAGAGAAGTAGAGGAAAAACTGAGAGTCTTGCAAGAAAATCATGAAAAGCAAGTCAACAGCTTGCTAAAGGAGACCCCAAAAAATGTTGAAGAAAATAACAGCTTAAAAAATAGCCTAACCCAAATGGCAAGAGGTCCAAAAAGCCAATGAGGAGAAGAATGCCCTACAAAGCAAAATTGGCCAGATGGAAAAAGAAGTCCAAAAGATTACTGAAGAAAATACTTCCTTAAAAATTAGAATATAGCAATTGGAAGCTAGTGACTTTATGAGAAATCAAGATACTGTGAAACAAATCCAAAAGAATGAAAAATTAGAAAACAATGTGAAATATCTCATTGGAAAAACAACTGACTTGGAAAATAGATCCAGGAGAGAGAATTTAAAAATTATTGGACTATCTGAAAGCCATGATCAAAAAAAGAGCTTAGACATCATCTTTCAAGAAATTATCAATGAAAACTTCCCTGATATTCTAGAACCAGAGGGCAAAATAGAAATTGAAAGAATCCACCAATCTCCTCCTGAAAGAGATCCCCAAAGGAAAACTCCTAGGAATATTGTAGCCAAATTCCAAGGGTTCCCAGATCAAGGAGAAAATATTGCAAGAAGCCAGAAAGGAACTATTCAAGTATTGTGGAAACACAATCAGGATAACACAAGATTTAGCTGCTTCTACATTAAGGGACCACAGGGAATGGAATATAATATTCTGGAGGGCAAAGGAGATAGGATTACAACCAAGAATCACCTACCCAGCAAAACTGAGTATAATCCTGCAGGGGAAAAAATGGTCATTCAGGGAAATAGAGGAATTTCAAGCATTCTTGATGAAAAGACCAGAGTTGAATAGAAAATTTGATTTTCAAATACAAGATTTGAGTGGAACATGAAGAGGAAACAGGAAAGAGAAAATGATAAGAGACTTATTGAGGTTGAACTGTTTATATTCCTTCATGGAAAGATGATATTTGTAACTCATGAGACCTTTGTCAGTATTAGGGTAGTTGGAGGGGAAAATTATATGTATGTATATATAGATAAAGATAGATAGAGGGCACAGGGTGAGTTGAAAATGAAGGGGTCATATCTGGAGAATAAAATTAAGGGGAGAGAGAGGAATATGCTGGGAGAAGGAGAAAGGGAGAGGTAGAATGGGGTAAATTATCCCACAAAAAAAAACAACAGAAAAGAAAAGGCTCTTACAGTGGAGGGGAAATGGGGGAAGGTGAGAGGGAATGAGTGAATCTTATTCTCATAGGATTTGACTTAAGGAGGGAATAACATATACTCTCAGTTCGGTGTGGAAATCTGTCTTACCCTGCAGGAAAATAGGGGAGGAAGGGGACAAGAGAGTAGGGGAATGATAGAGAGGAGGGAAGATTGGGAAAGGGAGTATTCAGAAGCAAATATTTCTGAGGAGGGACAGGGTCAAAAGAAAGAATACAATAAATGGGTGGGTGGGATAGGATTAAGGGAAATAGAGTTAGTTTTTCACAGCATGTCTACTATGGAAGTGTTTTTGCATAACTGCACATATATAACCTATATTTAGTTGCTTGCCTTATCAATGAGGATGGGTGCGGAGGGAGGAAGGGAGAAAATTTGGAACCCAAAGTTTTAAAAACACATGTTTAAAAAAATGTTTTCACATGAAACTGAGAAATAAGAACTACAGGAAATGGGGTACAGAAATCCATCCTGCCCTACCAGAAAATTGAAAGGGAAGGGGATAAGGGGGGGGGAGAGATAGAAGGGAAGGCAGACTAGGGGAAGGGGTATTCAGAATGCAAACCATCTTGGGGTGGTGGGAGGGGTGAGATGGGGTGATAATTTGGAACTCAAAATCTTGTGGAAGTAAATGTTGAAAACAAAAAAAAATAAATAAAAATTACCATAAAAAAAGATGAGTGAAAAAAAGAAACCATCTTAGATAAAGGAAATTAGTGCTCTATGACCTCCTATGGTAACTCAGACTTCATAAGCCAAGTAACAATAGACTGGACTAAGGGCTTAGTGTCATGGCAGTGAATGAAATCTTTTTGAAATATTGGCAGTAAGTGTGTTCCCCAAATTTTGAAATCTTCAATCAGGTGCACATGCAAACAGTGTGGGCTGGTGTGTACTATGGAAAGTTGATCTTTCAGGGCCACTGAATTGGATCTCAGAAACTCAGCTGCCCAAAGCAATAATATTCTTTATACATCTATTATTTTGTCATGGTAACAGACACTCATCCTATGCATTCTAACCTGAAGCCCTTACCTATTTGTAATTTTATAGAGATCAATTCTTCCATATCAAGTGATCTGTGTTGCCTACTACTACAAGTGATTGGTTGTGTAAAAAACAAAAAAAAGATATGATTTGCTTCCAAGAAAACTCAGACTTGAAGCAGAAGTGATTCAATCATTTACTTATCTTATTTATAAATTTAATATTGCAAGTTATTGAGCCAGTTCAGGGAGACACACTACCTCTTTGAAGATTGCTTGTCCTCAACTGAATTGACTCAGTGGTGTCAATCATATTTTCAAAGTGTTTTGATGAAAGGATAATAGAGCCAAAGCAAGGCACTTTATTATATATCAGTACATCAGTGAGCACAACAGAGCTAATCTCCAAGAAGAAGCTCATGCTTGGGCTAAGTTCCGAGCATCTATGATTCAAGGAAGAATAAATATTGAAATGTGACCAGGAGCTAATCTATCAACATTTATTGAGCCTGCCATGTGTCCAACATTATACTAGGCTCTTTGAGAGAATTTCAGAGAAATAAAAGACACAGTCTTTGTCTTTGAGGAGTTTACAGATTAATAGGTTAAATAAGATAGAAGTAGAGGAAAGAAATTTGTCTTTGCTTTCATATACATATTTATTATAGCTAGATAGATCCACAGACCCATTTGTGTTGGTATTCTAACCACTGGTGCACATTGAAATTCATCCCTGGTTAATTTGTTTCATAGAGCCCCATGACCATGCTTACCTCTTGTCCATCTGCTGGTAATGAACTTCTCCACTGCTTAGCCAGGCAGGTGCTTGGACAGACAATATAGTCCAGGATAATATTCAAAGACTTTCCAAAATGGTAGAATCTATCAGAACTTTCCTTCTGCCAACATAGATTTCGAGAACTTAGGGTCAGCTCATGACCAAGGTGAGACATCATAATAACAAATGAATATGGCAACCAGGTGAATTTGAAGAATCATCAGAGATAATTGTAACTAATCAGGGAAAATTTCATGGAGAAAATACATTTATAGAAGTCTTTTGAAGGAAAGAATAGGATCTAGAAAAGAGGAAAGTAACCATTTTATGTGGAAGAAAGGAATGCACACATTTATAGATTGCATACAAGCAAGTCGTATGCAGGATTTTTAGTACCAGTAGATTGACTGGATTGGAAATGAGGACTTTGTGAGGACTATGAGTAATAAAAGATGGGACTTCAGTAAGAACAAGAGGATATTGAATGCTCCTTCTGGGAACATTGAACAAGGACTCAACATTTAGGGTGTTCTGTTACTACTTGATTCTATAACCTAATCAAAAAATGGAAAAATACAGATTTGGAAGGGACTTTAAGGTCTTTTTAAAACAAATCATACCTGAACAGGTATCTGCTATACAGACTAACCCAATAAGTGGTTATCCTTTTACATTTGAAAACCTCCAGTCTAGGGAAGCTCATTTCCTAAAACAAGGTAATCTATTACATTTCACTTTCAAATAGTTTTAAATGGTATTTTTTTTCCCCTTTCATTGACCTAGGGCCAACACTTTGAACGGATACAAAACAAAGTAATGGTGCTAACAGCTTAGTTACTCTTCTTTCTTGAAGATAAAGATTTTATTACCTTTATTGCCAGTGACACAAAATTGTTGAATCCTATTTTTTGCAGTTCACTAAAATCCTAACTCCTTTTCACTGAGAAGCTATTAGGTGATACATCTCATTAACGTTACCTACTAAATTTTTTTATATTGAATCCAACACACATTTATTAGGCACTTACTATGTGCCAGGCTTTGTTGTTGTTTGTTCCTTATTTTCTTTTATTTCTTTTTTCTGTTAATTTATTTTGATTTATCAACAATCACTTCCATAAGCTTTTGGGTTTTAAATTTTTCTCCCCCTCCCTCCCCAAGACAGCACACAATCTGACATAGGCTATACATATACATTCCTATTAAACATATTTTCACATCAGTGATGTTCTAAGGAAGAATTAGAACCAATAACATGAACCATTAGAAAGAGGAAACAAAACAAAACAGAAGGGAAAAAAAAAGCAAATAGTGTGCTTCAATCTGCATTCAAACTCCATAGTTCTTTCTTTGGATGTGGATAGCATTGCTAAGAAGGGTTAAGTTTATCAACATTAGTCATTGCATGAAGTGGCTGTTACTGTGTTCTCCTGATTCTGCTCACTTCATTCAGCATCAATCCATATGAGTCTTTCCAGATTTTTCTGAAGTCTACCTGTCCCTCATTTCTTATAGCACAGTAGTATTCTATTACATTCATATACCACAACTTGTTTAGCCATTCCCCAATTGATGGGCATTCCCTCAATTTCCAATTCTTTGGCACCACAAAGAGTTGCTATAAATATTATTATACTTGTGGGTCTTTTCCCCATTTGTATGACCTATTTGAGATATAGCCCTAGCAGTGTTATTACTGGGTCAAAGGGTATGCACCTTTTTATAGCCATTGGGCATAGTTCCAAATTGCTGTCCAAAATGTTTGGATCATTTCACAACTCCACCAACAATGCATTAGTGTTCCAATTTTCTGTCATCTCTAACATTTGTCATTTTCCCATTTTGTTATGTTGGCCATTCTGACAGGTGTGGTGTGGTATCTCAGAGTTGTTTTGATTTGCATTTCTCTAATCAATAGTGATTTAGGGCATTTTTTCATATGACTATAGATGACTTTAATTTTCTTCATCTGAGAACTGGCTGTTCATATCCTTTGACCATTTATCAATTGGGGAATGACTTGTATTCTTATATATTTGACTTAATTCTCTATATATTTTAGAAATTAGGCCATTATCAGAGACACTGGTTGTAAAAATTCTCTCCCAATTTTCTACTTTCTTTTCAATCTTGGTTGCATTGGCTTTGTTTGTGCAAAAACTTTTCAATTTAATGTAATCAAAATTATCCATTTTGTATTTCATAATGTTCTCTATCTCCTGTTTGGTCATGAATTCTTCTGTTCTCCATCAGTCTGATAGGTAAACTATTCCTTGCTCTCCCAGTTTGCTTATAGTATCAGCCTTTATATCTAAATCATGAACCAATTTTGACTTTATTTTAGTATATGGTGTAAGATATTGGTCTATGCCTAGTTTCTGCCATATGCTACTAAAATTTTTAACCTAAGAGCAAGACAATATCTAACCCTATTAAATTTCATTTTGTGTGGTCTTTGTGTAGTTGGTGTCCCAGAAGGTGAATGTTTTCCAGATGCTTTATGATATAAAAACCTTTAGCATTCTTTAGAAGGACAGTATGGTAGAATAGGGAATACAATGGTCTTTGAATCAGAGGGTCTGACCTTATTTCCCACTTTTCTTGCTTACTAACTGTATGACTTTTGTCAAGTAATTTAACTGCTTTGTATCTCAGTTTCCTCAATACTAAAACGAGGAGATTGGACTGGAAGACCTCAAAGGTACCTTCCAGCTTGAAATCTGTGCTCCTATATTCAATGTAATGCTAATTTTTTTTTATTTATGATGTTCTGAATGTAGGATGCCAACATGCAAATAAAAGGAAACATTAGGTATACATTTCTACTGACTTTTCTTCTTGAGTGAATCTCTTATCCCATATTATGTACAATGATACAGATTGCAAGACACTCATTACTGTTCATATTGGGAAAATTTCATCCATTTTCTCCATAACTCCTACATAGACAATCTACCTTACAAGCTAAAAGCCATTTCATAATCTTTTCATGTTCTGTGGGTATTATCCCTACATTGATGTAGACAATGTGTTATTCTTTACTCCCATTAGATTATTAATTAATCTTTGTTTCATCTACTAATTCACTATGTTTTATTTAGTGCAATGCTTTACAATCAATAAATAAAAATTTATTAGGCACCTACTACATGCCAGACATGTAAGAAGAACATACTAGATTCTTTTTAAGTTAAATTATTGGAATGAATCAATGAATAACTAAGTAAAAAAAAAAGGTTCGTACAATCACCATATGTAGAACTAGTCTAGTAAAACAGAATGGTTTCTTTAAAGGGCTTAACTGGTGGTTTACTTTCAATCTTGACTCTTTTTTATAGAAAGATCTCATTATAAAGCACTGTGATTCCTATTTACTCATGAATAGAATGTAGTTGGAACAGGCCTGCTGTTCTGCCTGCGGAAGAGTGTTTATAATTGATTTGTAATTGCACTGATTGTTGAATCAGAAATATTAGCAATGGAAAATGCCAACAGGGAAACCAAGTCCATCTGCCTGTCAAGAAAAAAAAATGATACAAAGCTAAACAGAAATTTTAGTTAGAGTGAAGGGGAAAGTACAAGTTTATTAACTTTAAAGGATATAGCAAACACTTTATGCAAGAGTAACTTGATCTATGGCTAACAATATGCAAATATCCAGCTCCCCTGTTGTTTTAACTATGCAAAGAGAAGTATTTTCAGAATTATTTTGCAAAGTCAAAATTATCCTTAAAAATTAAACATAGAATTCATAGTTGAAAGAAAAGGAATAACTTCCTTCACTTCAAAAAAAAATGAAAGAGCTAAGAATATATGCTAAGATTAGGGGAAATGCTTTTTTCTTCTGTGACCTTAGTCAAGTCACTTGATCTCTTTCCCTCAGTTGCTTCATCTTTAAAATGAAAGTGTTGGGTTAGATGATCTATAAGGTCTCTTCTAGCTCCAGATATATATGAAAATGATTCTTTGATCTCATAATTACTATGATTTTTAAAGTCCTATTGTCCATCTATCATGTAAGCATCAGCTTAGTTAACATTGGAGATGCTCATTGCCAGGTTGCCTGCAAGATGATCATATTTTCAGCAACATCAACTTTTGAGGATTATCTATGAAGAAAGAAAGGGTTCCAAATGTTTAGATAAAAAGAATGTCCTTACAAAATCATTGAATACTTCTTTAGACATTCATATTTTTTTACTTTTTAAAATATTTTGTTTTTTGTGAACTATAAGTGACAATGAATTATTACATACATACACACATATACACATATGTGTGTGTTTGTGTGAAGAAGATTAACTGATAAAGAGAAAGAAATTGTGGTGTTCTGGTTTTAGAGACTGAAGACATGAGTTCCATCCATGGCTTCACTACTTATTAGCTAGTTGCCTTAGATAGGTTACTGAATTTCTCCAAGACTCAGTTATCTCATCTGTAAATTGAGGATAATTTTATTTGTATTACCTCCTTTTTTCAGAGTTGTTGTAAGGAGTAAATGAGATAATGTTAAAAATATTTTTAAATGTAAAGTGTAAAATATTAACTCTTATTACTTACATTTCATTTTAAAGGACAATTACCCAGCAATTAATATTATAGATCTTTCCCATTCATAACCATAGTAACGGTCAACCAGGAATCTACCTTGATACTAGCAAAGAAATAACATAATTAATAAAATTAATAGAGTAGATAGGATTGCATTCAGTTCTCTATCATGTGTAGAAGGCACTTAAAGAAAATTATTCGCCAGTCAAGCCCTACCTAGTTCAGTTCTCTCATAATAAAATAATGCAGTCCAACAGTGTAGAAAGAAATAATTGTAGTCAATGGTTGCCAAGTCCTGTTTACTCTGTCTCCACAATATCTCTCACATCCATTTCACCATCCTGTTCAGGCTCCTATCACCTATCTCCTTGATTTTTGTCATAACCTCTTTAACTTTTATCATAACTTAACATAGCATTATGTGAAACTCCTTTGAGTTCAAGTATCATTTCTACACATATGATTCTCAGATATTTTTGTTCAGCCATACTTCATCTCCTGATCTCCAGCCTCCCATCACCAATTGTCTATTGGGCATCTTAAACCAGATGTTCTGTAGACTTTGTAAACTTGACATATTTTGCTACCTACATAGAAAGTGAAGCTGGTTACCTTAACTACCAGCATAGGTACATAATATACACTTTAGAGCATACAGGACATCTGGGGATAAAGAGGTGGAATGGGAAAGGTGGGGCTCATGACAAGAAACAGAATCTTCTATGACAATGGGATTCAGTCAGCCATGCCACTTACAAAACAGTAATGATCATAGATTTTAACAGCAAATCAATGGCCTATTTTATTTAATGGTCTTCAGTCATTCCAATCTAGCTTTAGATTTAGTCAATAGATAAAATGCTGGGGTAAGCAGAATAGATTGGAGAAAAGAAGACCTGGGTCCAAATTTCACCTTTTCCACTAACTACCTATGTGGTCAAATCAATTATGTTCTTGGAATCTGAGGGTTTTTTTAAATTTTGTTTGGTTTGGTTTTTCATCTGATAAAGAGTAGCTCAAATTTATGTAGAATTTTACATTCAAAATACTTTATGTCTTTTTCAAATTTCATAATGATGTTGTGAGGCAGACTAAGAAGGAATTACCATCCTCATTTTAATGATGAGATTAAAGTCAGTCTATCAGTCAACAAGCTTCCAATGTGCCAAGAACTATGCTAAGCACTGGATATTTAATGAAATGTAAAAATATTCCCAGCACTCAAGGAGTTCATAATGTAATGGGGAGACAACTTGCTATGTATATACAAGGCATCATAAATGAAATCTCAGAGGGAAAGTACTAGTAGTAAGAGGTCAGGAGCATTGAGGTGGGGGAAAGAGAAATGTTTCCTTTAGAAGTTGTGTGATTTGAACTGAGTACTGAAGGAAGCCAAGGAATCCAGGAGGCAGAGATGAGGAAGGAGAGCATTCCACCCATGAGGTAAAGTCAGGTAGAAAGATTCAGAGTCAGAAGATGGAGTGTTTTCTGTGAGTTAAAGCAAGGAGGTCAGTATAGATGCATTACAGACTGTGTAAAGTATAAGAAGTCTGAAAAAACAGGAAGGAGCTAGGTTGTTAAGGGCCTTAAAAGCCAAGCAGAGGATTATATATTTGATCTTGGAGGGAACTGGGAGCCACTGAAGTGTATTGAATTGGTGTGTGTGTGTGTGTTTGTGTGTGTGTGTGTGTGTGTGTGTGTGTGTGTGTGACATGATTAGATTTTAGGAAGATTACTTTGGTAGCTGAGCAGGAGAATTAGAGTGAGGAGACATGAGAGATCCACCATCAATGTTGATCAGGGAGCATAACCATCAGACTATTGTAATAGGTATGAGATAATGAGAACCTGACTCAGAGGGGTGTCAGTGTCAGAGGAGAGAAGGAATGGGTGGCATGTGACAGATGTCATAAAGGTAAAAATGACAAGACTTGGCAACAGATTGGATATATATGATGAGTGAAGAATAGAGGATGAGGTTGAAGTTAGGATCCTGGGTCACTGGGGAGATGGTAGTACTCTAGACAGTAATAGGGAAGTTTGGGGAAGGGGATAATTTGAAAGGGGAAGAAGATAATGAGTTGTGTTTTGAATATGTCAGGTTTACAAAGTCTACAGAACATCTGGTTTAAGATGCCCAATAGACAATTGGTGATGGGAAGCTGGAGATCAGGAGATGAAGTATGGCTGAACAAAAATATCTGAGAATCATATGCATAGAGATGATACTTGAACTCAAAGGAGTTTCACATAATGCTATATTAAGTTATGACAAAAGTTAAAGAAGTTATGACAAAAATTGAGGAAATAGGTGATAGGAGCCTGAACTAAGGTCCTGGTAATGTGGATGATGAAATGGATGTGAGAGATATTGTGGAGACAGAGTAAACAGGACTTGGCAACTTATTGGATATAAGGGAGTATAAAAAGGGAAAAAAACAAATAGAACTCTAAGATAGTGAGCCTAAGTGTTAGGTAGAGCCTTGAGAATAAATAAAGAAGTTGAGAAAAAGGGATAGGTTTGAGTGGAGAAATGATTTTGGACTCATTGGTTTGAAGGAATAGCAGAGTATCTCAGTGGAGGTTAAGCTGGCAGATAGAAATCAGGGATTGGAGTTTAGAGAAGACATGGGAATGAATGAATTTTTAGCCATTTGAATGAAGATAGGAAGTGTAAGTGGGTGAGATTACCAAATGGGAGAGTATATTCAAAGAAAAGATGAGCATGTAAGACAAATCATTGAAGGTACTTATACTTAGGGTTAGTAACATGATAGTGAACCAGTGAAGAGTCTAAGATGAAGAGTTATGTAAAAAAGAAAAGAACACGGAGTGAAACTTGATATTGAATTTGAGAGAGGTGGGATTACTGAAGAGAAACTGGTCAACAGTGTAAGTTGCTGCAGAAAGTTCAAAAAGGAAAAAAGATGGAGAAAGGGCCATAGATCTGAGAGGTGAAAGGAAGTATAGAAATAACAAAACATTTATGAAGCACCTACTATGTACCAAACACTTTGCTGGTGAAACAAAGGTAAAAGATAATCTTAGCTCTCAAGGAGCTCACAGACTAATGGGGAAAGCAGTATGCAAAAAATTACATATAAATAAAATAGGTATGTGGAAACCAGGAGGAAGAGGTAGAGAACTCTAGGCATGTGGAACAACCATTGAGAGGGGAGATGGAATCTGTTATTCAAGGAAGAAAAAGGAGGTCAGTATCACTAGATCACAGAGTCTGGAGATAAGAGAATAAGATATAAGAAACCTGGAAAGGTAGGTTGTGACAGTTATGAGGGCTTTGGATGCCTAGAGGATATAAGAAGATTTCATGTATGATCACAGATATGGAACCACTAGAGTTTATTGAATATGGGAATGACATGAAGATTTATACTTTACCAAGATGAATTTGACAGTTGAGTGGAGTATGGACTGATGTGGGAAATGGAGGCAGGGAGCCAAACCAATGGGCTGCTGCAATAGTCCAGACTTGAGGTAAAAATGGCCTGCTCCAAAGTGGTGGCAGTGTTAAAGGAAAGAAGGATGTATATGCAAGAGGTGTTATAAAGAGAGAGTGAGTGAGAGAGAATTAGAAGAAGGACACTTCAGTTTCAAATCTGAGAGGCTGGAAGAATGGTGGTACTCTTGAAAATAATAAGTAAGTTTGGAAAGGGGGAAGGGTTGGGAGGGAAGAAAATTAGTTTGCTTTTGGACATGTTGAGTTTTTTATTTATTATAGTTTTAATTTATGAAATAAAACAAGTATTTCCATAACATTTTATAATAAAAAAGATGATTGAATTTTGAGTTTTTGAGCTACTTATTGAATATCCAGCTAAGGTGTACATCAAAATATTATACATGTGAGTATGGTGGTTAAGAGAGAGGTTAAAATTTAATGAGTAAAACTGAGATTTATCAGCATAGAGAAGATAATTGTAACCATGGAAGCTGATGAGACCACTAGAGGAAGTAGTATATAGAGAGAAGGAAAGAGGACTCAGGAAAGAATCTTGGCCAATATACTCCATTAACAGGTGTCATCTGCATGAAGACCAAACAAAGGAGATTGAGAAGAAGTCATCAAACAGGAAGAGAACCAGGATAGAGGAGTGTCTCAGAAATCTTAAGAAAAGATATTATCAAAGAGAAGAAGATGGCTAACTGTGTCACAGGCTTCAGAGAGGTCAAGAGGGATGAGGGTTGAGAGAATGCCATTAGATTTGGCAATGAAAAGTTCATTAGTAACTTTGAAGAGAGTAGTGTCAATTGAAGGATGAAGTCAAAAGAAAAAGACTGTAGAAAGTTGAGAGTGAGAGAAAAAAGTGGAAGTATCAATTGGAAATGCCTTTCTCAAGGAATTTGGCCACAAAAGGGAAGAGATATAAATATTCAAGATGGATGGATCAAGTAAGGATATTTTGAGAATGAGAGAGACATGAGAATGTTTGCAGGAAGTAAAGAGATGTGGGGATATGAGGCAGAGGGAGAGGTAGAGTGACATTAGATATTGATCAGACAGAGCTCTGGACCTGAAGTTAGGTAGATCTGAGTTCACATCTGGCCTCAGAAAATTACTAACTGTGTGATACTGGGAAAGTCACAGTTTCCTCAGCTGCAAAATGGAGATAATTACAGCGTTGACCTCACACAGGCAGTTAGCACACTACTCAGCACACAGTAGTTGTTTATTCCCTCCCTTCCCCCCTTAATCACTGAAGAATGAATTCAGGCAGATTATTAATAATCCCAGGGGGTTTATCCTCAGAGGTCCTCTCAGAGTGTGAGCTAAGGCTAGATAAAGGCTTATCTACCTTTTCCCCAAAGTCAGGGAAGGAAATATGGTTGCAGGAGATTAAGGAAGCTGAGACCAAAAAAAAAAAAAAAATAGATTCTTCCTCCTAGAGTTTTAGCAGTGAAAAAGGAAGACACATTAAAACTATAACATCAGGGGGTAGCAAGGTCAAGGAAAGGTTTGGTTTTTGGATCCCTACATAGTTGTGTATAAGTATCTGGGTATATAACTTAAATGTTTGATTTGAATTGAATTGGATTGGATTCTATTAAATTGTGTTGAATTAAATTGAGGCCAGTAGAGAAAAAAAGAGTGGAGATGAGACACAGTGAGGCTGTTCCTTACAGTAATTTCCTAGAGCAGACTCTAAGACATATGATCCAAGACTCAAGTGGAGAGGATGGTCTTTGAAAGGAAGGTCCTAAAAGCATAGAAAGTTTCCAAAAAATGAAGAAAGGGAGATAAGGGAGCTAAAATTTAGTATTTAAAATTTTCTTAAGAAAGGAGGAGACAAGGTCATCTGCAGGGGCAGAGGTAGCTAGAGTGGAATTAGTCTTGCTAATAGGGGAGAATGGGAGAGTCACTATTTACTAGAGAGTAGGGAGTGTGATAGGAAGTCTTTCAATGGTACCTAGGTTGCCAATAGATCACCAATGCAGTAGTGAATTATCCCTTCTCCCTCAATGCAGTAGTCAGACAACATAAATTCTTAATGGATGTCAAATCACACTTTTTTGTGATTTTTTCAACAGTACCTGGAAGCTCAGGAAGAGAAGAAGATAAAATAAGTGGTAGAGAAGGGTGCAATACGTTAATAGTATATTAATGAGATAGTATTAATCCATAAGAAATGATGACATGGACAGTTGTAGAGGAAATTGAGAAAACCTCTGTGAACTAACATGGAAGAAAATGAGCAGAACCAGAGAACAATGCATGAAATAGCCATAACATAGTAAGGACAACTTTGAAAAACTTAAGAACTCTGATCAGTGAAGTGACCAGTACTCCAGATGAACACTACCCACCTATTGATGGGTAATGATGAATGCAACATACAAAATAAGAGGTACATTGACCTTAGGTCAATGTAGAAATTTATTTGCTTGACTCTGAATATTCATTACAAAGATTTAATTTTTCTGAAGGAGGTAGGAAGAAGAAGGAGAAAATGGATAGGGTAGGAAAAAAAGAAATAATAGTAATTAAAAAAACATTTTTAATTCACAGAGAACAGAAGCATGCTAGAAACAATCACAGACAAATAGGACAGCTTTGAAAGTTATAGGTTGAATTTACTACATTTAAAAGAAAAGCAAGATGTATATGAACTTCTGTTTCATTCGTAATCCATTTGTAATACCATGAACATGAAAATGCTCACTTTATTTGGTGTTTGTTAGGTTCAGAATAAAAAAAAAAAGATAAGTGACCAGCCTTAGAGTCAGGAAAAATTTAGTTCAAGTCTTGCCTTTGACATGTACTGGCTGAGTTACCCAGAGTAAATCTTTTAACCTCTCAGTGGCCCCAAGAAACTCTCTGAAATTAAGCTGAAGTGCATTCCTGCCTCTGTATTGGCAGATGGAATTTCCTTCTTGGAAGTACCATATACCTATGAAATAATATGCCTATGAAATAAAAGGTCTGTGCTTAAAACACACAAAAAGAAACAAAAAGCATTCCCCAAAATAGATGGAATGCAAGTTAAAATGACCTACTCTATAATGAACAATTTTTTTGCTGAGGTTCTGTTTTGGGGGAGGGGGCTGAATGTATTTGAATATTTCTGAATTTAAATGCATTCTTGGCCACTGTAAATATGTGTTTATATACACTGAAGATATGTGTGTATAATGTGTGTATTATATATATATATATGTGTGTGTATATATATATATGCATATATATGTATATGCATATATATATATATACCTATATTCTACATGTAGAATATGAGTCACTTGATGTCAGAGATTGTTTTTATCTTTCTTCCCCCAGTATGTAGCACAATGCCTGGCACATAGTAATTCTTTAAAAAAATGCTTATTGACCAAATGATTGATTTTGCTTTACTAATTTATACAAAAATACATCAATGATTTTATAAATTAAAATAAAATATTAAGCATCTACTATGTGCCAAGCACTGTGCTAAGTGTTGGAGATAAGTAAGATAAAAATTAAGATGGTCCCTGCTTTCAAGGAGCTCACATTCTAATAGAGGAAACAATAAAATATAGAACATTTCAGTTTCAGGTCAGATGTGAAGGTCTCATGTACCTTTGGGTATGGTGGCAAAATAGATGATAATGCCTCTTTTTAACATTATTTTCACTGGTAAAATCACACCAGTTTCTGATGTTGAGCCATTTGATAGTACCAAGGACTTTGGTGGCAAAAACTTTCTTTTCTGGGTCTGTTGTAGTTGTGACCGTAGCACTTGCAGGGGCAGTTGTCAGGGTGCATTGCTGCATGGGTGGCTTCCCAGAATAATGAGGAGGACAGACACTGCTATTCCAATAGCTGTTAGGTTTAGGGTACTCATCTGCCTCCATCTGGATTGAGAAGAGATGGTTGTCAAGGAGATGGTGGTGATTTGATTTGTTTGCTTGTCTCATGCTGCTGCTTATCGTTCCTACAAGGTACATTGCTTCTTCACTCAGGCTCCCTTACCTGCTCCTGTAGATAACTTTTGTTTGGAAATTGGTGGGGATGACTAGACCCTTCTTTATGGGAGTTATTTCCTTTGATGATGGCTTTGAAGGCTAGGCTGAGAGCATCTTTATCAAAAGGTGAGTATGTTCCTTAGAATAAAATATTATTTTAATTAAATCACCAGTGGAATGACTTTCCTCAATTCCAGATTTTCCAAATAAATAAATTTGCTCAATCTTATTTTCAAATAAAAGGCATCCTCTCACATAAGCCTTCTCCTCCCTCTCCACTCTCACTTCCCTCCACTATTTGAATGCATTTGTATCCAGGATTAAATTCACAAAGTCTGGGATATCCACTTTGATCTCTGGCCTTTTCCTGCAAGGTTTTATAAAAGCATCTCTCTCTGATGCCAGACTGCCAGAATAAAGGGACTCAAAATATTGTGAGTATTTTTCATAGCCCTTCTTCTTTGAAGTCAGTACAAGTTATTCATGAGTTACCTTTCCATCTGAATGAAAAAAGATTTATACTATAGAAGAAATTCTAAATATTATATAAAAGAAAGAAATGAAGCAAACAAGCTAAACAGAGCATAGTAAATAAAGAGGCAGTATGTCTGTGATAGCTATTTTAAAATTGAGTTTAATTTTCCAAACTATATTGAAAATAAATATATATTCATATGTATAATGCATATGCATATTCATAAGTATAATTCATATGATTTGGGTGGGGGTCCCTTGTTCATCTTTAGAGTCTCTATAATTCAGCCAATCAATAAATCTATAAACAATTATTAAATGCCTATTATATTCCAGGTACTGTGCTAAGCACTGGGGTTACAAAAAGAGGTAAAAGATAGTCCCTGGACTCAAGGAGTTTACAATCTAATCAGAAATATAACAAGTAAACAAATGCATATAATCAAGCTATATATATAGAATAAATAGGAAGTAATACCCGGACAGCACTAGAATTAAGAGGGGTTGAGAAAAGCTTCATGTAAAAATGGGATTTTAATTGGAGTCAGGGAAGTCAGTAGACAAAGATGAAGAGGGAAACTGTTCCACGTATAGGGTTTAGAGAAAATTTCTGGTGCTGAAACATGGAGTGTCTTGTTCACGTAACAACCAGAAGGCCAGTGAGTTAAAAGAAGACTGGATGAGTAAGAGGGACTAGATTATAGAAGGCTTTGGATGCCAAACAGAGCATTTTGTATTTGATCTTGGAGGTGATCGGGAGCCATTTAAATTGATTGGATGAAAGAGTGATTTGGTCAGATCTGGGCTTTAGGAAGATCACATTGGTAGCTAAACGGAAGGTGGATTGGAATGAGGAGAGACTTGAGGCAGGACAACCCACCAGAAGTCTACTAGAAAGGATTTTAAGAAAAACATTAACCAAGAACAGCAAATCTGAAAGAAATGCAAATAGGCTTGATCTGTTAAAGGAAATGAGGATATTTACCTTCAAGAAGAGGAGAATTGGGTTGAAGGGGAGGAGGGGAGAGTATATATATTTTTTAATATTTGTAAGAAGACATTATATTTATTCTGTGTTACCCTATCAAGCAGAATTAGAAGGAATAGATACAAGTTGAAAAGAGGTAGAGTTAAGGCTTAATGTAAAGTCACATAGACTTTTAATTGGATCCATTGCAAAATGAAATGAACTGATTGAGGAAGTAATGAGTTCTCCCTCATCAGAGGTCCTGACCAGATGACTGAGTGGTTACTTGCTACATATGTTACAGGGTAGATCCTTATTGATGTATGAGTTGGATCACTATGGACAAAGCATTGTGATAGGTACTAAGGATACAAATACATACATTATTAAGCACCTACTATGTGCCAAGCACTGTGCTAAGTGTTGTGGATACAAATAAATGAGTCAGATGGTCCCTGCTTTCAAGGAGCTCACATTCTAATGGAGGAGACAAGAAATATGGAACGTTTCAACTTCAAGTCAGAAGTGAAGGTCTCATGGACCTTTGGTTTTGGGTGCAAAATAGATGATAATGCCTGTTTTTAACATCATTTCCACTGGTAAAATCACACCAGTTTCTGATTTTATACCATTTGATAGTGCCAAGGATTTTGGTGGCAAAAGCTGCTCTGCCTCCTAGGAGCTTACATTCTTCATATACTCAAAAATAATGTAATATACTAAAAATAAATATTCAGTAATTGGGAAGGGAGCACTGATAATTAGGAGAATCAGGAAAGGATCCTAGAAGAAGATAACATTTGAGCTCGGTCTTTAAGGAACCAATGGTTCCCTTCCTTATAAGGAAAGCATTCTAAATCTGGGGGTAAGCTTATGCCAAAACTTTGGAGTTTGGAGATAAAATTTGGAGTTGGATTTTGGAAAAGGAATTTTGAATGTATGTCTTAACAAATAGGCCAGTTGGGATGTATCACAGAACACATGAAGAAGGTAACATAAAATCATATCAAAACAATAGACCAGAGTCAGATAGTGAAGAGTTTTAAAAGGCAAATAGAGAAATCAATGCATCATACTAAAGGCAGTGGAGGGCCTCCATGGCTTCTTAATGATTATCCCCAAATCTTAAAGATATCAGTTTAGCAGCTATGTGGAGGGTCAAGTAGAGAGACCAAGCAGGAGCTATTGTAATGGTACAGGAGACAAGAGAAAAAAGCCTCAACAAAGGTAATTGTGTTCTGAGAGGAGAGAAGAGGATAATTATAACAGATGTTGAGAAGATGGAATTATTAAGACTTTGAAAAGTATTGCAAATGGGAAAGGGGTACAAATGAGTTTGAAGATTATGGAATTACTCCTGGTTATGACACTGGGTGACTTGAAGAGTCACTAAATGAAAGTGAGAAATTAGTAATGGGGGAGGGGATGAGGACAATAATAAATTCTTTTGTGGTTATGTTGAATTTGAGGTGCCTATGGGAAATATAGATGGAAACATAAAACAAACAATTGAAGGTGTAAGAATGATACTCAGGAGAAGAGTAAAGACTGAATATATGTATTTTTGTAGTCATCTGAATTAACATAATAATTCAATCCATAGGAACTGATGAGTTTGTCAAGAAATTAAGTAGAGATTATAAAACCTGAGATGGAGACCTGGGATGCAGGAATACATAAGGGTCAAAATACAAATAATGAGCATACCAAGGAGCCTCAGAAAATCTGTTTGACAGATAAGAATAGAACCAGGGCAAAGCAGCATTCCAAAAGCACCTGGAAGAGAGATGGCTTCCAACAGGATTATTATAATAAGCATTAAAGAGAGCATTAGTGACCTTGACATGTGCAGTTTCATTCAAGTAAATGGAATGTAAGCCAGATGACAAGGAATTAAAAAGTAAGTGGAGGTGAGAAATATATAGACAATGAATGTAGACAAATGTAGACAAATTTTTTTTTTCCTAGCATTTAGTTGTGAAAGGAAAGGAGAATAAATTATGACAGGCTCTGGGTATGGTAGGGTAAAGTGAATATATTTTTTCAAGGATGGAAAAAAATAATCACTCTTGAAGGCAGGAGAGAAGATAGTGGATAAGGAGAAACACAGTAAGGGAGAGGAGGCAGTAAAGGACAATCTGCTAGAAGAAATCTGATGACATAGGATTAAGAACATAAGTAGAGCAGTTGATAAGGAGAAGGGCCACTTTATCCCTCAATATCAGAACAAATGTAGAAAGTGGTTAGGAATGATGCTGAGGTCACTGAAACTTTGAATTAAGGAAGAGAGGCAATTTGTTATAGGTGGTCTCAAATTTTATTGAAGTATGCAGAGATGACTTCTTCTAGGATGGGGAAGTGATTAAATGTTAATATAGGTGGCTTGAGGAAAGAAATTCAAATAGCTGGAAAGCACAATACAGTCCATCAGTGACATGAATATAAATTGGTCTGCAACAGTGAGTGAACATTTGTAGTGAGTGGATGAAGTGAGCATAGCTGTATGACTTTCTCTGGTGGGCTTCAGCAGCACATCAGCAGGAGGGGAGAAGGCAGTTGTAAATAATCCAAGAGTGGGATTTGGAAAAGGATGAAGAACATTAAATAATATAGAAATAAGATAAAGGATCTAGAATAGTATGGCATTCAAATGGTTAGCTAAAGGGTTTGGATTTTAAGGAGAGGATCACAGGTTCAGAATCTAGACCTAAAAGAGAACTCAAAGGTCATATAGGCCAACACTCTTATTTTATATTGGAGAAAATTAAGGCCATGAGAAAAAAGAAGTGAATCATCCAAGGTCATACAAGTAGTAAATAAGGGTCAATGGCAGGATTTGGCCACAGATTCTCTGACTCTAAAGCCAGACACTGACTCCAGCTATGAGTGGGATTCAAGGAAAGATAGAGGTACTGGAAAGTTCAGTAAGGATGGAGAATAGTTGTATGGATGGTACAAAGAGTGAGTTGAAAGGACAAAATAGTTAAGCATTTTGGACATAAAAAGTTTGAAGATGATGACAAGATCTAGGGTAGGACCATCTATCTCTGTGTATGACTGATGTACAGTGAAGATACCAGTCACAAGAGTTAAACAGATTGCTGCAAGGGGAAATAAGAATGTTCAAGGGGAGGTAAATATATGTCATATTTCCCAAAATTAAAGGCAGGGGTTAGGACAGGGGCATATACTGGGATACCGACTAAACTTCCTGATAAGGGAAGGATAATGATCTGAGAGCTGGTAAATAGGAGCCATTAGGATCTGAATAGAGTGCTATATCTAGATGTAGTGAGCCTTAAAAAGTTAGAGGTGACTTAGGGAAAGTGTTAGATGGAAGGCCTGAAAGCAACAGCAAGTTGTACAGAGCATTTCTTTTCCATCTCATATGCTTAAGAGGAACAAAGGTACGAGACAAGCTCCATCCAGTACTGGAGACAGTGGTCGGCTTCAGGGGAGGCAGGTTTCTGTGATGACAAAGGAATGGGAGAATTAAAAAAAAAAACATCAGAAGAGGCATGCTATTAAAGACTGTGGCTTAAAAAGTCCTGTAGGCTCCAACGGAAAGGGGAGGTTTAAACTAATTGAGACTCAGGATGGATGGAGGCAATATAAATTACTGAGGAAGCCAGGAGTGATATGTTGACCAAAACAGGGAAGTTGAGTCTAACTAGATGGCTCAGTGAATAGAGGGCCAGGACTAAAGACAGGAACTCATCTTCCTGTGTTCAAATTTGTCCTCAGATACTTACTAGCTATGTGACCCTGAGCAAGTCACTTCACCCTGCTTCCCTCAGTTCCTTCATATGTAAAATGAGCTGGAGAAGGTAAAGGCAAACCTCTCTTGTATCTTTGCCAAGAAAACCTCAAGTGGAATCACAAAGAGTTGGACATGACTGAAAAACAACTGAACTGAATCTATGACTGAGAATCACCGTGATTATGAGAAGAGCATTTGAATAGTTGACTAGCTAATTGTAACATGATTATTCCTTGAAATTCTTATTTCATCTTTGTAGGGAACTGAAATTCCTTCTACCAGTACAAATCAGTAGTTGATCTGTCACTGAAACTTTTAGAGAAATGGCTAGGGCACCATGAGATCAAATAACTCATCCATTGTCACATAACCAGCATGTATTAGAAGTCTATCTGACTCTATAGGTTTCATTTTAGCAAATATGCTTCTTATAGGTATACACATAGATGATAGTATATTGTCCTCTTTCAAATTATATTTACCAAATCTCAAATTATATTTGTTTTAATTTTTTGTCAACTCTTTTTTTGCCTTCTTATCCATTCCCTTTTTTGTCAATTTATCCTTTTCCCTACCCCAAGGTAATCACTCCTTCAAACAAATTATTTTTTTTAAAAAGCAAGAAAAAAACAAGAAAAGATCTTCAATAATAATAAATTGTAACTGAATATTCTTTAAGTATAGCTGCCAAGGGGTCAACTATGAAGAAGAAATATACCTATCTCCATTTTCTGCAGTGGTGTATATATAACACTGCATATACTTTTAGATTTGATATACATATATATATATATATATATTAGTTTTTTTTGAAGAAAGAAAGGAAACAAGAGTTATAAGTGCCTATTATGTGCTAGGCATGTTGCTAAGAACTCTACAAATATTACCTTCATTTGGTACTTACAACAACCCTGGAAGGTAGGTGATAATATTATCCCTTGTTTTACAGTTGAGGAAGCTGAGGCAGACAGAGGTTAAGTAACTTGTCCAGAATCAAGTAGCTAGATTGTGTCTGAGGCCAAATTTGAAGACATGACTTCCTGACTCCAGGCTTAGCCCTCTAGCTACTGTACCATCTACTTGTCTCAAAAGAAAGCAAGATGGAAGTCAGGCAGGTCTTCAGCAAATTGGGTAGACCCTCTGTGGTTAACTTATAGAAGGACAAGAGAAAGAGATACATATGATGAATCAACATGAATGGGGTTGCAATGTGACCTGTTGCAGGAGCTCAGGCTATAAAGGTATATTAATTAATTACTAATATGTTAATAATATAATATAATACTATTTAATTTTTCCAACTATGCTAGAAAACAATTTGGAACTGTACAATAAAAATCACTAAAATGTTCATTACCTCTAAGCCACCTAGCAGAAATAAACTTAGTACTGGAAGTGGGGGAGATAACAGAAAGAGTACATCTATATATGAACTAAACCATTCATAGCAGCATTATTTGTAATAATAAAAAGCTCAAAATAAATTGTGTTTAATGATTGGAAAGGGCTAAGCTAATTGTATTTTATGAAGATAATGGATTATTACCACAAAAGCAATAACAAGCATTAAATATTAAGAGGAACATGAAAAGATTTATATGAACTGATGCGTAGTGAAGAAAGGCTAAAAGAACAATTTACACAATGACCACAACAATACAAATGAAGACAACTGTAAAAAGCAAGTGAGTTCAATTCAAATATAATGACCAATTATGGGTCTAGATTACTGAACTTTAAACACACATCTTCCATTCTGTTAAGAAATGATAGGGGCAGCTAGGTGGCACAGTGGATAGAGCACCAGCCCTGAAGTCAGGAGGACCTGAGTTCAAATCTGACCTCAGACCAAATATTTGACACTTACTAGCTGTGTGACCCTGGGCAAGTCACTTAACCCCAATTGCCCAAAAACAAAACAAACAAACAAACAAAAGAAATGGTAAATTATAAGTATGGAAAGTTATATTGTTATTAATTGCAATCACTATATTAAACTTTTAATTGGCAATTATTATGGGGAGATTGTTCTTTGGAAAGTTCTTGATATGCTGAAATAAAATGTAGCATGGGGGAAAAGGGGAAAAGGAAGTTTGAAAAAAGCTAAAGAAAAAAAGTAAAAGAAAAAAAGGTAAAAATGCCTCTAAATATGTATTTGTTCAATCGTTTCATACTCTTTGTGACCTCATTTGGGGTTTTCTTGTCAAAGATACTGAAGTGGTTTGCCATTTCCCTCTCCAGCTCATTTTATAGATGAGGAACTGAGGTGAACACGGTGAGGTGACTTTCCTGGGAAAAGTGTCTGAGGCTAGATTTGAACTCAGGAAAATGAGTTGTCCTGACTTCAGTCCTAGCACTCTATCAACTGTACTATCTAGCTGCCCTTAAATATATATGCTTCTATATGTATGCAAAGTTGATGTTTTTCAGGGACAAGCAGCCTTAGATAAACTAATGAAATCTTTAATTTCTTGTCTCTCTGGCATTTGGTAAACAGCACATGTTGCATTTTGGGGACTACCAACATCCAGGGTCACATTTTTACCTTCAAATATTCCATTTATATAAACGTAAAATTGCTTCTTAAGAGACTTTCTCTGGTTTTCTGCCATTCTTGAAATAAAACCCTGGAAAGCTGTTTTCTCACCTTATTTTAAATTGGTTTTACACTTCTTTGTCCTTAGGGAAGATGCTTTTCATTACCTGGATACAGAACTGAATAGGTGTGAATTCTCAGATGATAAGCTATGTATAGCTGTCAATATCATTTCACAAAGGTGACTAAGTGTCTGGAGAAGGTGTTTGACCCAAAAGCAGTATGAATTTTGTCTGGGCATTCTGGAAGCTTCAAGAAAACGTTTTGAGTAGAATTGTTTTTGAGTTCTTTCCAAACTCTTATGGTCCCCATAAGGAGTTGCAAATAATTGCCGGAAGAAATTCTTATAAATTCATACTTATAGATGTAAAAATGCAACTATAGGAAAAAATATGTGATTTCTGTTTTGAAAACATAGGTTCTCCATAGTGAACATAAAAGAACACAAAAGTCACTCAGGATTAAGTCAATTAGTGAAGCAAAATGCTCCTCCTATGACTCCAACTCCCTGTTTCCACCAATCCTTATTATCCTGAATTACTAGATATAATCCCTTCTAACTACTACTCATGTCCCATTCTATTTAGTTAAATCCTCCTCCCCTCTTTCCTAGACCCACTACACACTTATATTTTGGTTCATCCACTGTGCCCTTTTGCATTTCCCTTTAATTATAAACAAACTTCCACATATATATACACCCACATATATATATATATATATATATATATATATATATCTGCCAACTGATTATGGGTATCCTCCCTTTATCTTCTGCCTTACCTCTCTTCGTTAATTAGCAAAACCTGTTAACTCAAACCTGTTGTTTAAACAGCACATTTCCAATTCTCTCCTGGAAAGGTCTATGTAGATATCCTATAAACACATTACATTCATCATATCTAAAATCTAATAAATATGGTTTTCATTTTATAGCACTTTATGGTTACAGAATACTTTACATTAATTACATCCTCTGAGACCCAGAATGATTGCACACTTTGTTCAAAACCAAACAGATAAGCCAGGATGTGAATCGAGGTCTTTTTAAAAAAAATTTCTATCCAGTTCTAGTACGTAGAACTACACAATGTGGCCACTTTCATTATCTTTTTCCTAAACCAGCTCTTCCTCTCAGAGCTTTCTTTTAACTTTCCTTTTCCTATTAATGGTACCATTTACAATCTTCCATGTTCAAAACCTATGACTTATTTTTACTATTCTTTCTTTCTTCCTGTACACCTGTTTCCAATTTAACACACATTTGTGATGAAACTACTATGTGTAAAACATTGTTTTAGGTATGGCAATTAAAAAGACAAAAAAAGGGGAAAATGTCCCACCTTTAAAGAGAGAGACAACAGTATTTACATAAATAAGCACGGTGCAGACAAAGTCATTCTGAGGTGGTGAAAGTACAAATAACTGAGAGAAACAATTGGATAATTGGTGACACATCATTTGTGATTTAAAGGAAATTACTGATTCTATGTGATATGTAAAGAAGTCATTCCAGACATGGGGAACTGTTTGGAGCAGAAAGGTGGAAAACACAATGCTCTGTTCATAAAACAGTTCCAACTTAGGTGGAGTGAGGAAAGGGAACATGTGAATTGAGATGTGGAAGATAGATAGGAGTAAGATTGTGAAGTGCTAAGGATTTTTAAAATTTTATATTAGATGCAATAAGGGTTCATTGACAAATTTGTAATGGGAGGAGGGCTTACACAGTCAAACCTATGATTTAAGAATCTTAATTTGGCAGCTATGTAGAGGATAACCCAGAATGAGAGAGACCACAGGTAGGGAGACCAATTAGGAAGCTATTGCAAAAGTCCAGGTGTAAGGCAAAGAAGATGTGAACAAAGTAGACCCTGGGTGAATGAAATATAAGAGCTTTGTGGAGGTGGAAGTAGAGGTGGAATGAATAAGATTAAAAATTTATTGAATGTGGGGGCTAGGAAAAGGGAAGAGTCAACAATGCTGCCAAGATTATCAGTATCTTACTGGAAGAATGGTTGTGCTGTCAACAGAAATAAAGAATTTTGGAAGAGTGATGGGTTTGAGAGAGATTATAATGAATTCAGTTTTAGACTTACTGATTAATATCAAGTTCGACTCTAACATCTCTACATTCATCCTATATAACACTGAAGATTATTGTTGTATTGCTTTATTGATATCATTATGACTATTGAACAAAATTATATTTATTATATTTATTAATATCTGTCTTATACAATATAAAATATTAATTTGAGATTATTTCAAGAAAAGTCTGAAGTTTGAATGAACACTCTACTGAATCAGAATATTTTTATTTATATTTGATAATCAATGGACACAACAAAATCTTGTATTCTCTATGCCTTTCAATGAATTGTATTACAGTCAGTCAACTACCATTTATTGAGCATATATCATGTACTCTGCTGTATCCTGAAAGGTTAAAAAAAAACAATTCCTACTCTCAAGGAGCGCATAGTCTAATGGAGGAGATAATATGCAAAAGAATTGTAAAAACAGGATAAATTGAAGGTGATCTAGGAGGGAAGGCACTAAGATTATGAAGTTCTGGGAAAAGTTTTGCAGTTTTGACTTCAGTTGAGACTTGATGGAGTCTACAACTCAAGGAGTAAAGATGTGGGCAGCTACAGAAAATTATTTATAAAAGCCTTTTCATTCCCCTCCGTATTTTCATCAAGGATGCCTTTGATATTTTTATACACTATTCCCTTATAGATTTTATAGGGATGAGAAAGTCAGAATATTGATTGATAGTTGCTAACACCTTGTCACCTTTTTGGTTAATAATACTACCTGTGATCCTTCTTACTTGGTTATAATCTTTGCTTCTTTGAGAACCTTGTGTGCCTTCAAAAAATAGACATAAAATAGAAGAGATTTGCCAGAGTATTTATGGATAGCAACAAAAATAATCAAGAATATAGAATTGCTGACAAATCTCTCCCATTTTGCATCAATTTGTTGTCTTCCTCATAGTTTTATTTGTAGATGATTTGCATGTAGTAAGTGCTTGTTAAATTGAATTGGATTATATATGGGCCCTATTATCCAACCAAATTGATCTATTAGTTATTCTCTCAGCATACTTTGAAATTTCCTGCCTAAATACCTTCTCCTATTCCATTCTTCATCCTTGGAATTTCCTATTTGGCAGCTTCCAAATCCTACCCATCCTTCAAAGGCCTTCTCAAACAAAACTTGCTTTATACAATATGGAAGTAATCTCTCACTTATGAAATTTCAAAGTTCTTTGGTTGCAACTTTTCTATACTTTTTCAAAATGCACTATTGTTATTTGTGTTCTTATCTTCTCTCTTTGCCAGACCTAAAACTTAATGAGGGCAAAGACTGCATTTTATTTATCTGTCTCTATGAATGTTCAGCATAAGGCTTTGCCCATTGTAGATGTTTAATAATTGTTGAATGAGTGCATGAGTATTAAAGTTAAAATAGAAATCAAAACTACTTTGGAAAAACCCAATTAACGATTTTTCTAAGGCCTTCTGCTCTCATACAAAGACATTTTGTATGAGCTGTATTGATTAAAAATAGTTGTAATCACCACTAACATATTCACTAAGGTTAAACTCACTGGCATGAGGATTTTTTTTTGTCTCCTTCCCTGTATATTCAAACTTTTCCCAACCCTTTAATAAGGATATTTCCCCAAGGATCTATCCATGGTCCACTTTCAACTCTCTCTACAATCTCTCCCTTGACAATCTCATTTATATCCCTAACTTCAGCTAATATCTCTAACAGTTTTAAGCCTATAACTCTAGTCTGATCCTATCTTCTGAAATCCAAATCTGCATTTGCAACTGCTTTTAGGTCATGTAGATAGTACAGTGGATGATAGAATGCTAAAATCAGGAAGACCTGAGTTCAAATTTAGCCTCAAATACTTATTAATTGTATGATTCTGGATTTGTCACTTGATCTCTGTCTGCTTCAGTTTCCTCATCTGTAAAACAGGGGTAATAACAGTGCTTATATTCTAGGTTGTTATGAAGATAAAATATTATATATAAAATGTCTTGCAAACCTTTAAAGTGCTACATTAATGCTAGCTGTTATTATATTCCCATGAATATCCACTGCTCAGTCAGTCAATAAACATTTATTATGCTCTTACTATTCAGGAACATTTGCACCTCAAAATCAGTATTTGAAAAACTGAACTTTTCCGCCTTTACTATTCCTGCTAAAATCTCCTTCCAGTTTTACTCTATCACTCACTTCCTTTCATAGTATTGGGTTTTTCTCCTTCACCTCTTAAATCCAATCAGTATTAAGGTTTTGGTGATTCAACTTCTGCAACATCTCTGCCATCAATACATAGGTATCCTTGACAATGAAGTGTATTCATTGCCATCTGTATCCAAGGCAGAAGTCTACCAGTGATTTCTTGAAGGAAGTACTTCATTGCACTTTTTTCAAAAACCTGGATTCACAGGAATGAGGGAATGCCATGAGCTCTAATTAGGAGTAAGTGGCTTGTCCTCTATAATGGATAGGTCACTATAGAAAGACATAAATTGCTCTCTTATGGATCAACTGCAAGAAGGTGGGGTCTCATTCAGGGCAATGTTCCATACCCTAAATGATTTTGAAATAAATATTATCTGAATTGACTTAATGAGATCAATAGCATCTTTAAAACATTGGTTATATTGCTCAGCAATCTAATATTTTATCAATATGTCAAATAAGGAACAATGCATTATAATATCCCTCCAGCCTTGTATATTCATGTGTGTATATGTTATTAAAAGTTTAAAATATTCTACAAAAGAAATCACCAGGGAGAAATGACAGTATAAACAGGGAACAGGTGTTAATATCTCTTGGCCAATGAATCCACAATATTTGCCAAGATTGTAGGAAAACTGATAAGGAAAAAGTGGTCAATATATTCAAGAACATGAAACACTAGAATAGAAAAGAATCCAGTGGATACCAAATGGATCTTAGGCAAACAGAACTATAATACCAAAGATATATTGGTGGTCTGAAAGAGGTACTGTGGTTCCCTAAGGGGCCTTTATTGTCAGGATGATTTTACACAGAAATTGTCAGACTCAATCAGTTTCACAATGGCATGGTATTTTGCCATTTCTTGAGCTTACTCCTTGGGCATTACTTACATTTGGAATGTTTAGAATATTATTTCATTTTTTCCAATCCATATAGATATCATTTAGTGCTCAGAAATGAGATTTTGCTAAATAGCTCCACCACCATTTTAAAGAGTTAATGAATGAAACATGTTTTATATATGTTTTAATAATCTAGATTCATAAAGAATTACTTTGATATTTGGGTGAGTCCATGAGCTCATCAATGAAAGTACTTCTAATAATCATATTGCTAATAACTCATTCATACTTGCCCATATTGTATAACTATTGTTCATGTCTTTCCATAAGTCTACTGCAACAGTGAGTAAGTAGGGCATTCTAGTCAATGTACTTGAAAGAGGACTTACTTTATATTCCAATGACATTGTTTGGCTATGAAAGGATTATGTGGGCTTGCACTGATATTTCTTTATTCTTACAACATTTCAAGGCCATTTTTTCCTGTTCATGCATTTATTTGATGATATCCTTTACACAGCCTCCCTTTTGCAATTTCTCATTTGTAATTATATTTATCGCATGCCTTTCTATTTTTCTTTGGGTGCTTCCTAACTTTTGGGTAGTTTTTTTTTTTTGAGCACACGTTATACCATGACAAGCAAAATCATTCAAAGAATATAGTTGTAAAAAATGAAAACCCTTTGTTTCAAGGAGGAACTTGGGGAGGTTAAGAAGATCTATGCAATTTCCCAAAGATGTTTCAAACCACACTTCTCTTCCTGTTTAATCATCTTTTGCAGTGTCTAAGATATAGATACTGATACACCAAGTGTATTGATCTATTATTGTATTTCAGGCCCTCAATTCTCTCACCTAGGTTATTGCAACAGCTTCTGAATTGGTGTCCTTGCCTTAAGTCTATTTCCATACCAGTCTACCCTGAACAAGGCTGCCAAGTCAATTTTTCTAAGGCTCAGATATGACTGTGTGCTTCTCCTGCTCAATAAACTCATACCTTCCTATTGTTTTTTTCAATCAAATATCAACTCTTGTTTTTTTTTTAGCTCTTAAGACCACAACCTGGTCACAGTCCATGTTTCAAGCTCCTTTGTGCATTACTTCTTCTCTTGAATTCTGCCATCCAACCAAACTGGCCTCTGTTCCTCGCACACAAACACTCTATCTCTCCTTTCTTTGTCTCTGGTTATCTCATATGCCGGGAATGTAGTCCTTCCCTATTTCCACCTTTCTTTAAGTTGTCCCTCCAGAACCATCTTCTACATGAAGCTTTTCCTGATCCCTTCAACTACTAATGCCTTCTAATACCTTTTATTTAACTTCTTCCTATATATTTGTATTTATTTATTTTCTCTTTAGTCTGTATCTATACTATACTTATGCTTACACATACATACATATGTATGTATAAATATAGTTATAGATTTTTTTCATTCTTTGTATTTATAGCCTAGCAGGATATACAGGCACCCAGCACAGTACCTGGAACATAATAGGCACTTATGATAGGGCCAGTATTTATCAGGAGTCCTACCTCCTACAACAGGATTAGTTTTTAATAAAAATCACCTTGATTGACCGTTTACATCATTTCCTAATCATTAAAGGGCATATAAAGTCTCACTCACATTTAGTCAGGGCCTCTGAGACTTGGAATGTTTGAAGCCCATTTATATCATCCCACCCTGTAGTGCTGATTGATTTTTTGACATTTTCAGGTGAAAATGGAAGCAGGGGAGAGAGTATTGTCTATAGTAGCAAAGCCCTTCTGTGACCTTGTAGATTTGAATTCAGGTTTTATTGATTTCAAGGACTATATATACTATGCCACAAAGCTTCTCTATGTTGCATCATAAAGACAACCTCAAAATAATGATGAATTACTCTTACAAGTTGTAGCAAAATTCCTAGGAAAGACATTCGTAATTTTTTTTTTTTACACAATTGGGGTTAAGTGACTTGCCCAAGGTCACACAGCTATTAAATGTCAAGTGTTTGGTCTGAGGCCAGATTTGAACTCAGGTCCTCTTTACTTCAGGGCTGGTGCTCTATCCACTGCACCACCTAGCTGCTCCCATATTTGTTATTTTTGAAGACAGAAATAAAACTATGTTCTTATATATGGACATGTGATCTATAAAAAGTTATTGTTTACCCTACAAAATTGGAACATAGAAAAAATGAATTATTCCAGAAAAAAAAACATGGACTTGGGAAAGGAAATTAATTATTTTTTGTGAATGTCTTTTGGAAAAAAAAACACTTGGAGTGAGAAACATGGCTTATAGACAATTTTTTAAAAATTGTCTTTGAAATTATTATGGATTTTATCAAGTGACCTATTTTCTCTCTACTTTAATTCTCAAAGTAACCCATCCTAATCAAAATACTAGCAAGCATTTTGCTCTTTTCTTGTAGGCTTCACAGTGCAAGGGAACATAAAAATGATACACATATGAGGAAAGATGAGTCATAAGATTATGTACTCCATTTCTGATGTTAATAAGACCCAGAATGAGGATAAAGAAGAAATTCCAAGATGAAAGATAGGAAAGCAGATAGGAAAAATAAATACCCACATAGTAATGGAATAAAAATGAAAAGAAGACAGTATAAAAATTTTCCCCTTTTCATTTTAGTTGTACACGATATTTTTAACTCAAGAGTTTATTCTAGGACAGATCTATATTTTCCTTTTTAAAAACAAATTTCTATTGATGTTTTTGATATCATCACAGTTTCCCCCAACATCTCTCTTCCTCCTAAAGATCCATTCTATATAAGAAATGGTGTTTTCTAAGGAGCCCTCCCCCACACCCCCAAAAAAAGAAAGAAAAAGAAGAGGAGAAAATTAGTAAAACTTGTCATTGTATTGAAAAAACACTGAAATAGGTGTAATGCTTAATACTTGTGGATTACCTGCTTCCAAGAAGGGATGAATTGTGGATATCTTCTTTACATACTTGATCTTTAAAATTTTGCTACATTCAATTTTGATTATTTAATGTGTGTGATTATTCATTTTGTTTATATTGTTGTAATCAATGTGTAAGTTGATGAGCATCTACTCTGTTTCCAATTCTTTACTATCACAAAAAGTGTTGCTATAACTATTTTGTTCTATGTGAGGACTTCCTTCCTATCAATGGCTTCCTTGTTATAGAAGCCCAATAATGTATTCTCCGGGTTAAGGCATATGAACATTTAATTTTGTCACTTTATTTGCTGAATTTCAAATTCATTTCCAAGGTGGTTTTATCAATTCACAGCTTCACCAACAATGTATTAGTGTGCCAATCATCCCACACACAACCCCTCCATCATTGAATATTGACTTTTTTTGGTCAGAAATCATCTATGCATTTCTGTAATGTTGCATAGCAATTCATCTTCACTTTAATGTACCTAGTCCTGACTTTTTAAATGAATCAGTTTATCATTTATCACTTTAAACTTTTATAAGAAATCACTTCATAAATCCAAACTTTTAATAACCATTTTCCATTTCATAGCCATGATAACCAGATAGTGTTTTTCTTATCATAGTGTCCATTTATTTTTAAATTCATTTAATGTGTTCATTGGTCAGCTTAATTACCATTGTTTAAGGAACTTATCTTTTAGCATTTTTAATGTATATTACTGTGCAGTTTTATTTATAGTTTCTTTGTTCATTTGTTTGTTTATATGTTTATTTATTAAACTGTTGTATCAACTTCATTCCTATAATGTGCTCTCTCTCTCTCTCTCTCTCTTTTTCTCTCTCTCTCTCTCTCTCTCTCTCTCTATATATATATATATATATATTGTGCTAAGTGCTAGCACCTCAAATTCAACATTTGCAAAAGCAAACTCATTGCAATGTTGTTGTTTGTTTGTTTTTCCTACAACACTTCTAAAATCTCATTCCTATGTTACCCTTTCTGTGGCACCACTCCCATGATCTCCCATGTTCTTAATGCCTGGTTTATCTCTTTCTCATTTTTATAGCCAATCAGTGTTAGGTTCTTAGTGATTCTACTTCTGGTAGAACGTTTCAATCTCAAAATCAGTGATTGATGTCTCAGTGATATTAACTTGGAAGAATGTCCCTAGTAAAACAACTATTTGATATTTTGCTATTTAACATTTTTATCAGTAATCTGGATGAAGACATAGATAACATGTCTAACAAACAAGCAGATAATGAGAACATGGGAAATATTAATATATTGGTTAATATACTCAGTAACTAAAAACATCTTAATAAGTTAGAAAATGGACCAATCTAATGGGATTAAATTTAATAAGTTAAGTATAAAGTACCACAAATAGATTTTTAAAAATGATTTTTATATGTATAAGATGAGACCACTGTAGCCAGAGAATACATCTGATGCTATAGGTCCACTAATGTATTATGGTGATGTCATTACTGTTTCTGCTATTCTTTGCTGGGTGAATTGTCTCAGTGCTGATCACATTTAATCTTATAAGCATAATATAAATTCTTTCCCCCTCATAGTCACTGCTGGTTGTTTCCATTAATCTCTTGGACACTGAAATTTTCTCTACTATCAGCTTCTGGACTGATATCATATCTTTAGTACCACTCACAAGCTATATCAGCTCCCCAACACAGCTTGGTCTTGATTAGTGCGAATAACGAATTCCATGAAATAGCTGTATGTATTTCAATTCACTAGTTATAATTATGATTATTCTAATTATGTTAAACATGGTAATTCATTCTAGGCCAGTAGAAATATGAAGTGTGAATTAGAAAAAAATCCAACCATATAAAGAGATTCATTATTTGAACTAACGTGGATCTATCTGCTTAGAGCTAAAAGGGTACAGAAAGTTTCTCCTTAGGAAAGATGAAAACCTCCTTAATCATAGCTGAGGTTATTAGCTACCAAGTCTACCTAAGTAATGCCAGTAGCAGCAGCAGCATCAGTAACAACAAACCCAGATGTAGTGATCCTAGGCTAAGATAAGTCTGTTCTATGGATAGCTTCTATCTCAGGTTAGACAATCAGACTTATGGTTAGAAAATTCCTATAACTCGTATATAATTCCTTAATCATATCCCTTTTCTCTAAAACCCATTTGATAGGGCTATGCCAAAGTAAACCTACAGGATTTTCATTATGCCTAGGCTTGTGAACGGTACTTCATTTCTAAAATTCTGCTCAGATTGACATATAGAGAGATTAATTTAACTTAGATCACCCCAGACTTCCTTGACAAATATCTAGAAAATGCACCCAACCAAATTCTGATCAGAAAAGGCAAGAAAAAGTTATAGTAAGTCATTTTTTCTAGATCAAAGCAGCTTAAGGAAACAGAAAGAGTGGTCTAAGAACACTAGGGATAGGGCCTAGTCAGGAAGATGCAGAGCAGCAAAGAACATTCCAGTATGCCCAGCAAAAAAAAATGACCAAGACAGTATACCCAGGGGGGAAGAAATGTGGCAGAAAGAAATACCAAAAGATATCTGAACATTGGGTCCAGGAATGCATGTCATAACAACATGGGAGGGTGCAAAAGGGCAAGAGAGAGGGGGATCAAGGGAATAGAGAGGAGTGAGT
This sequence comes from Vombatus ursinus, assembly GCF_900497805.2. NCBI lineage: Eukaryota > Metazoa > Chordata > Mammalia > Diprotodontia > Vombatidae > Vombatus > Vombatus ursinus. The sequence continues at coordinate 9,578,716 of NW_020954590.1, read as the reverse complement.
GATGCATCAGGGTCAAATCAAGGGCTAGTAAATGAGGAGAAGATGACCTCTGTAGTCTCAGAAAGAAAAGAGCCTTTAGGGGAGGAGGTGAAGAGGAGAAAAAGAGTAGGAGGGAAAGATTAAAAAGGGGAAGGCCAGGAAGGAGGTCTTCTTTGGAGATGGGAGTTTCACTGATGAATGCTCATATAAGTAAAGACAGATGGTTGGTGAAATGAGAAGAGGATCTTATACTAGATTAGGATTTGGTATTTTGGTACTTAAAAAAGTCTGTTTACCCTTGAGGGCAACTGGTAACTGGAGGAGTAGGAGAACATGGACACAAGGAAGAGATTTCTAGGCAAATGTAGAAAAATGGTCCACAAGAGAGAATGTAGATCAGTGAATAACATCTTGCAGAATCAGGGATATGGTAGGGGAGAGCCTAAAGCATTGAGTAGTTTCTTCTCTGATACCTTTAGTCATTGACATTATTCTGGAAATAAAGCACAGTTGAAAGGGGACTCCATGAGGCAATCCATACAAGGCAGTGGCAGAAAGTGCCTAGAGGGAAGCTCTTAGAATTGATATCTTGGAAGCTCTGACTTCATGAAGAATACAGAGAAGAGAGGCAGAACATATAATTACAGGGGTCCTGGATTAGATAATGAGAGTCTAGAGTAAACAGAAAAAGAAAATGGATAATGAAGAGAATGAGAAAAATCTTTTATTTTTTTGGAAAGGGGTGCAAAAATGTTATTAAAAAAACTAAGAGGACTACTTGAAGGGGAGGAGACTATATATATGTATATGTATATGTATATGTATACATATATATATTATAGTCACTGAAGGTACATGATAGTATTTGTAGGAGAATATAGAAATAGAAATGGGAAACCTTTTAATAAATTATATATATATAATATGTATATGTGTGTATATACTAATAACCATTCTGCAATAGAAAAATGCTCAAAAATATTAACATATTCTCAAAAGAACTGCAAAATATTCCCAACTACATGAAAAAAATGATTGAAATCATTAAACAAAAGAGAACTGTGAATAAAAACCAACCCTGATATTTTACCTCACACCTTGTAAATTGACAAAAATTACAAAAATGGCAATAGACAATGCTGGAGCAGTTACAGAAAGAGGCACACTGATACATTGTTGGTGAAGCTGTGAAATGGTACATTGAATTATGCAAATAAAGTGACTAAACTATCCATACCTTTTGAACCAGATACTAATTTTTTGTTCATTATATGTAGGAAGGAAGCCATTGTCAAGAAAAAAGAAAATCTCCATGTATTCTAAATATTTATAGCAGCACTTATTGTAACAATTAAATGTTGGAAAAAAATAAATGCCTATCAATTGGAGAATGATTAAATACTGGTACATTTATGCAGTGGGGTATTACTATGGTGTAAGAAAAAAACAAGTGCATAGTAGCGTGGAAATACTTATATGACCTGATGCAGAGTAAAGTAAGCAAAGCCAAGAAAATCATATACACAGTAGATATAACAATTAAATTGAAAGAACAATGACACATCAAAAATGAAAAGTAAATGCAACAAAATTATAATGATCAACTGGGACTCAAATGAAGAGATATGAAAAGACACTCCCAATATACCCTTTTTCTGAGGCAGGAGATACACAGCTGTTACATGTTGCACATGTCAAACTTTTTCAAAACCAGTTGTACTGACATTTTTTTGCCTTCCTCCAAAATATTATTTACCATGAAGGATGGCTCTTTGGAATAGGAAGATGAGGAATACATGGGATACTATGCCAATGTAAGAAACAGACAAATATCAATAAAACTTATTTTTAAAAAGCAAAGAATAATCAAATTATGAATTATAGAAACAATAATTTCAATAATGATAATGATAATGATGAAACAACCTACCACAATTTGTGGAATACATCCAAAGCAGTAGGAGGCAATCTATGCCTCTAAATGCTTTCATCAATGAAAAAGAGAAAGAGCAGATCAACAAATTAAGCATGCAACTAAAAAATTAGAAAACCAAAATGGCATATAATTGAATCCAAGAAATAAAATCAGTTACACAAAGAAAGTTTATTCATTGTCCTCCCACTTTCTGACCCACTTTCTTGCCTTTAGTGTAGTGATCTGCAAAAAACAACATCCACTGAGTTTTGTATTATATTATTTATTGTTGTTCAGTAGTTTTCAGTTGTATACAATGCTTTGTGAACCCATTTGGGGTTTTCTTGGCAGAGAGAGTGGAGTGCTTTGCCATCTCCTTCTCCAGCTCATTTTACTGAGGCAAACAGGGTTAAGGGACTTGCCCAGGGTCACATAGCTATTAAGTGTGAGGCCAGATATGAATTCAAGATGAGTCTTCTTGACTTCAGGCATATCCTGCACCACCTAGCTGTACTATGTAATAGTAGTGCAAAATCTTGCTGTCTCACAGCACAATTTTGAATGGTTGTCATATGGAAAAAGCAAATATTTGTTTAACTTGACAGTGCAGATGTAGAAGCCAAATGAACAAAAGATGAAAAGAGACAGATTTCACCTTAATATATGGAAAAGCTTCCAAAAGTGGGATGGGCTACCTTCACCAGCAAGGGTCTACTTACTACTGGATGTCTTCAAGAAAGAAGATTGGATGAACATTCATCGGATATGTTATAGGGGGAATTTCTATAGAGATATAGGCCAGACTATATGGCTACTGGCATTTATTCCAATTTTTAGGATATAGATTCTGCAAAAAGCAATACTTAAAAGAATACATTAATAGTTTATGATAAAAACAACTTTAAGGAAATTTGTAATTTACTCCATGCATACATATGTTGTCCCTCTTTATCAATAACAACTATATCTCTTTGTACAAAGAGAGAAATTTTAAAGTCTCAATAGAAAAGAATTATACGAATAAAATAAGCTGCATTTCCCTAAAATCTCTGGAACAGAGCATGAGATGTCATTAATCAATCTCCCTGCTTTAAGTTTGTTTAAGGCAGTGCTCTGAAATCTCTCCAAACATAAAAAAAATGTTGATGTTGTTCTTTAGTAGAAAACTAGTATTTGACAATTCTTGTATCTAATAAATTGAAAGTTTAATCAAGAAACAAAAATAATAACAACAAAACCAACCAACCAACAAACAAACAACAACAAAAAAACCCCCTCACCTATTGAAATTTTATCACACCTTTTTTTGTTTCTGTTTTTTAAATTTGGTTCCTGTATAAATTGCTATCACATCTAATACAGTGCCATGTGTCCTGTGAGTGCTCAATAAATATTGATGGTGTACAAGATGGCTTTGCTTCAGAAATTAATATGATGTGGGATGTATTTCCATCTGGCTTGAATAGGAAAGTGTAAAAACACCAACCACTAACCTCCATTTCTTCACTGAAAGACTATAAAATCCTTTTGTGATGGTGTCCTGGTAGTAACTCACCTAAACGAGAGGCAAGAGGCCAACATGATAAAGGAACAGTTACTGTGTAGGCACAATGCTATGGAAACCAGCAGCCTCCTTCCTGTAAGAATGCTGTGTGTGCTGCATTCCTGCATGTTGTCAAGCATTCTCATTGCTAACAAATTTTTCCTCCTTTGAATGATAATATCATCCTAGTGGGTCATTTATTGGAGCAATTACCATCACCTCCCACTATGATAGGGATAGGAAAAGGCAGCTTCCCAATAGTCAATTTTTATACTGTGCCCTTTTTGCTACAGTCCTTAGGTTTAAGAAGCAAAACTATGACTTTTTAAAATGACATAAATGCTCATTTATATCAAGGTCTGAATAGTCAGAAGGAAAGGAAATGTTTTCTCAATCTAACAATAGAGAGTACATCTTCTCCAATTCCTATGTGGCTGTTAGCCTTTCTGATTATCCACAAAAATTTGTACATCTGAAACCTTCTTTTTGAATTGTGTTGCCTGGCTTCAGATGACAGCAAAGGGAAACAGAGATGGAAAATGTACACACAAAAAGGAGAAACTCTAGAACAACAGCTTAAAGAGTTTCACGAACTATACAACATTTAAATGGCCAAGCACTGCCTTCATCACTCTGCACTGATAAAGAGCAGCAAGCAAAGAATGGAGAAGCTTCTGTTTAAAATTAGAGCTATCAGGAGCTCTCAAGTGAGCTCTGTGCTCAGGTCCTCCAAGAGCCATCCACCCAATCTCAGCAGACTCTATTGGCCCTTTGGAAGAAAACACATTAAAGCACATTTATGTTTGCTGTCTGTCAACATTGATGGTGTGGGAAAGGAGGAAAAACAAAGCATTTCTCCAAAGTAGAGAGAGCTTTCTGTTATGTACAATAGCATCATTGATATTGTAAGACACAATGAAGGGCATTATTGCATTGTCATCGAGGTACTTTTCAACATTGATGCTGCATAAAGATGGATTTGTTCAGTTCACCTTACACTAAAGTGGGCCTAGCAGGAAAACAGAATGATGCTGTGAATGTTACACTCGTTGTTTCCAGTCAAAATGCACTTGATTTGGAATAATTGTACAGCTTTGAGCTAATGTCACATTGAAGGTTTATATCTATAACTTGTCTATTTAGATGGCTTTATGGCCCTTCAGTTATTCTCAGATGAGCCCTTTTCTTGATATGTTGAGAAGCTATTCCACTGATACCTGTATTTAGTGTTGTGAATCACAGTATGCTTTGGAATCTAGGGAGGGCCAAGGTTAGGTGAGGGTTAGGAAAGGGATCATATCCTGGTCTCATGTCATGCACAAGTATGTTGCTCCATGGCCAAAGAAATCTCTCATCTCTTGGAAATGGTTGTCAGCTTTTTTACTCTCCTTGATAATGGCACATTGATGCTGAGAGTTTAAGCAGCTGGGAGAAGTTCTGGGGAACTTTTGTGGCTTATTTCATTTAAAAAGGTACTTATTTGTGAATGGCCTGTTCTCTTAAGTATTGGATCATACTGGGTATTGCTAGTGAGTGTTCCTGTCTCAATAGGTACAATAAAGCCATGCTAAAACACTTTGGCTCCCAAAAAACTAACTTCAATGAAGTAAAAAAAACAAAACAAAACGAAACAAAAACAAAAACAAAAACAAAAAACAAAAGAACCTTGCCATTCCATTGCCTTTTATCTCATTTTTTTCTTCCATCACTCCCCTCTTGCTTCATCCCTTTTGCATCTTCTCTCCCTCTCTCTCATCCTTACCTCATTTGCTTCTTTCTCCCTTTCTTCCTGTATAGTTTCTTTCCTTCCTTCCTCTCTCTGCTTTTCCATTCCTTTGAGGCAGCTGGTGGAACAGTGGCTAAAGTGCTGGGCCTAGAGTCAGGAAGTTCTAAATTAGAATCTGGCCTTAGACATTTAACTTGCCGTATGACCCTGGTCAAGTGACATAACCTCTATTTACCTCCGTTTCTTCAATTGTAAGCTGGGGATCATGATAGCAACTACTTCCCAAGGTTATTTTGAGAATCAAAATATTTGTAAATATTGTAAAAAGCATTTAGCACAGTGCCTGGCAAATAACAGGGATTATATAAATGCTCCTTTCCCTGCCTTTTCTTTCATCCTGTCATAATTAATGGGAAGCTACTATATATACCTCTGGTCTATAAGCTATGGGAGATGCCAAAAAAGCAGAAAATGTGACCTAAATTCATCAATCAACTTAAAATACATGAAATGAAGAGCACTAGCTAAAGCATGGTAATATAGCCCAAATTATAAACGTAAATATAGGCAGTTCCCAACTTAACTTACATAGTCATTTCCATATTAACAATCTCTGTCCCATCCATCCCATCCCCTAGCAGAGAAAAGGGGAATGAAAATAAAAAGAATCAACTACTTCTACCTCTTGCTTTTTTATGTCTTTCTTTGTTTAACTTATCTACAGTTGGGAACTATAGCAAAAAGGAAGGAGATGAAACAATGAGATGACTGTGAGAGAAATTGATTAATGTTACTTATTTCCAATCTCTAAATTCTTATCTCTTCCCATACTGCTTCAAGAGTCCCCAGCTCTTTCTTCTGCATGTATTTTCTAGCCCCTGTTCCATAGCTTCTCATTCTTAAACTCTTCTCCCAACCCACAAAACAACTCAATGTTAGAATCAGAAGTTATTTCAGAAATTATCTAATCCATAGGTTCCCAAAGTAAGTGATACTGCCTCCTGGCAGCACTGGAATAATCCAGGGTGGGGGGGGGCAGTAATAGCCTTGGGTGTAATTGGGAAGCATTGAATAAAAATAAGGAGATGGTGGAAACGTAAGGAAAGAAGAGAAGAGAAGAAAATTAAAAAAAAAAACATTCAGATGTTTCATCTGTTGTGTAAGTAATAGAGTTAAAATCTTATTGATTACATTATTTTCCAAATAAACATACAAAATACAAGTTATAACCAATCAGTGGTCAAGTCTGCCAACAGGTCTTAAGAAACGAGTGTTGGCAGGCGAACATCTTGTGCATTGTCAGGAAGTCCAGCATGCATCAGCAGAAATATGTACATGTAATGACTTATTTACAATGTGATATTATATGGTTACATGACACAATATTACTTTGTTAAAATTTCAATGCAAGAAAAAACCCCAAAAATTTACCATAAATTATTTAATTTAAGATGCATCATTAAAAATTTTTATTTTTTAAATCATGCAAATTAAGAAAAAATTAAAAGGTTAAAGAAAGTAAATTTATTTGAGGAGAGGGCACTGAGTAATTTTTTTTTGAAAAGGGGGCAGTAGGCCACATAAATTTGGGAACCTCTGATCTAATCCAATCCACCTAGTGCAGCTAGGTAGTGTAGTGAATAGAGTGCTGGGACTAAAGTCATGAAGACTCATTTTCCTGAGTTAAAATCTGGCCCCAGTTACTTACTAGCTCAGTGACCCTGGGCAAATCACTTAAACCTGTTTGCCTCAGTTTTCTCATCTGTGAAAGGAACTGAAGAAGGAAATGGCAAACCACTCCAGTATCTTTGCCAAGAAAACTCAAATGGGCTCATGAAGAGTTGGGCGCCACTGAAAATGACTGACCAAGAACAAAACTTATACCTTGTGAGAGGAGGTGACTTGTTCAAGGTCAGTTATTCAGTCAGTCAAGAAACATTTACTCAGTGCTTACCAGGCCATTTTTTTTATGTTCCAGGTACTGTGTTAAGTCTTGAGGGTACAGTGAGTAGCAGAGCCAATCCTTAAATCTAAGTCTTCTCCTTCTATTGCTCCATTTTCCACAATCTCACCCTCAGTGTCATTGCTCCAGTTCTGCGTTGGGGAACTTCAGAAATTGCCTGTTATATTAGAGTCCCCTTCCCTAGGCCCCAGAAGCTACAATGTGCCCTTAAGCTGGAAGAATTTAATTCCTACCATCCTAACCAGTGGGGAAATGAAATCCTCAATCTTCTTTCAGTCCATGGCTCCATCACTGTAAAAACTTTTTTCTTGATATCCTGTGCTGTAATCGACTTCTATTGCTCAATTGTTTTGGTTATAAATAGTGGTTACCTTCTATTATACCATTGACAATATGTTTGCCATATAGTAGAGGTTAAATATTTCTGGGGACTTGCCTGGGAACCTAATAACATTTACAGTAGTGTTTCTATAGAGAAAGCAATCCCAGGTTCTAAACAACTAGCTCACAATTCAAACCCACTGAGACTGTATCTTTTAAGCCAGAGGTAAGGTTGCTCACCAATCAAGGTAGTTAGTATCTGTATCAAATTTGGTCGCTGGTGGGCCTCTGCTGAGACAGTGAATGATTTGCCATGGGAAGTTGGCATAGATGCCTGAAAAAGTAGGTTATGCCTGGCAAGGCTGCTCTGCCCAGCAAGTGAGAGCTGGTAAGGCTTTCTCTGTCTGTGGAAAAAGAGCCAGGCTTCCATTCTTCTCCTCAGGAATGAATTCCATTATAATACCCTGTAATACCCAAGCTGACAGTTGTGCTTCTTGCAATGCTAAAAATGAAATCCAAACAAAATCAGCTGTGGATCAGCAATGCTTTATTAGCAAAGAAAGGGGCTTTCTCTTTCCTTTCCAGCTATGCCATTAAAAGAAAAAAAAAAGTAATTCCTCAGGAGTAATAGAATCAGACTGATTCTCAATTTGCCAACTGTGTGAATGCACAGCAGGAAGATCAGAAGCAAGCAATTAATACAGATTCTGCCTTTTGTTGTTGCTGATTTTCCCTGTTTGTCTCATGCATCGTGTCAGGATTTAAGCATGCAGGCATTGGGAAGTTGTGGACTAAGAACAATAGCAAGAGCAAGAGAGTATGAGCATTCAAAACCCAGCGCCAGCTGAAGTTTGCCACTTGGGGTGATAGATGTTTAACTTGGGGAAGTTTCACAGTCACATTGAGCCAAAGTCTCGGGCACATGGGAGGCTCCCAGGGACATCCAAAGGCCCAGGAGCACCATTTTCCATACTTCTAAACAATATGTAAGCAAACATCTTTCCCCAGTCTGTTTGCAAAGGGCAAACCAAATATCTGTAGTCCCCATGCAATCAAATGCACTCTGACTTACTTCATTTTGAGACTGTGTGGGAAGATGTTTCAGAAAATACCTATTTTCCTTTTTAATAAATAAGCACAGTGAAAGCACCATATAGGAAGAAAGGGTATAAACACAAGACTTGGTATGAATCATAAATTATGATTTTAAGATTAGGCATGAGAAATGACAGGATTTCTTAAATGGCTATGACCTATACATTTGTTTGACTGAAGTTCTATTGAAATCCAGATCTTGTGTGTCACAATTTATGGTCCTGAAGAGAGGTTTCCAAAAGTGAATTACTCAATCCTACTTTCCATTTAATATTTTTTAATGGAAAGTTGTGTGCCTCCAAAAAAGAAAATGTTGGGTAGAAATATTCTTTCCTTGGAGCCCAAGTGAACTAAGTGGCAGAGCATTAGGCTTTTAATTTAAGGATCTCAGATCAAGTCTCTGTTGCAGGGGACACTGCTGTAGTGACTACAAATTCTATGAGGGCATACATTAAAATGCCCTGAATTTCCTGCATGCAGCAGATGCTTAAGCAACCAATGAATTAACAAACACGGATTAAACATCTACTATGTGTAACAAACTGCTAGGTGATAGAGATAGAAAAACAATAATGAAACAACATCTGCCCTCAAGGAGCTTCCGTTCAATTAGAGGAGACAACATGTGCAAGACCCAGGATGACCAATTTAGTAAGTTTCAGAGTCAGGATTTAAACTCTGGTCGGCTTCCTAACTTCAAGCTAATCATTCTCTGCCATATGCCATGCAGCTTCTAAATCATTATTTACTGTTACATATGTAACAATACTTCTTCTATGTAAGTCTAGCCAGTCCACATTTCTGTGGAGCAAATATCTTCATAGTATAAAATATTTACTTCTAGATTTCTGTGGATTCTTTTTTCAAAGCTTTACTTATTTATTTTTGATGTTCTTTTACTGAGTTTCAAATTCTGTCCCTCTCTCCAGTCCCAACCCTGCCCATTGAAGACAAGTAACATTATATGCATTAAACATGTGAGGTCAAGCAAAACATATTTAGATAATAGACACTGAAAAAAAGGAAAAAGAAAGTGAAAAACAATATGCTTCAATCTGCAGTCTGATTTCATCAGTTCTATCTCCTATGGATTCTTTAAAATTTAGCATGTTTGGCAGCTCAATACAAGTGACATTTAAGCATGAACAGTCAAGATGCACATTCTACATTGTACTTTTGTTTTTGTCTTTTTTCTGTACATTAGAAAGAATACTTGACACACTTATTAAATACAAAATGTCTATTTATTTTCCTTAGAATTATCATGATCAGTAGTAAATCCCCTTTCATTTTCCATACCTCAGAACTGCCTCATCTGGTACCCTCTTTCCAACACTATCATTTTGGTAAATAAACTCAAATACTAATTCCTTTCCCATTTATATCTCCTTCCACATATGTCACTTCAATTCCTTCTTGGAACTTCTATAGCCACCATCTTATTTTATATGCTCAGTGTTTTTCACCTATATTGACATTTTCAACACATTTTTTTAACATAGCTTCCTGACCCTAGACTCTGTCTACTTGAAATCACATGAAAACAATTGCAAAGTGAAGCAAAGTGAACAGAATAAGGAGTGCATTGTACATGATAGCAACAATATGGTAAGGATCATCAACTATGAAAGACTAAGCTAATCTCCTCAAGGCAATGACCCAGGGTGAATTCAGAGGACCCATGATGAAAAATATTATCTACCGCCAGAGAGAGGACTGATGAACTCACAGTACAGATTGAAGCATACTATTTTTCTTCCTTTATGTTTCTTATTTGTATGTGTATGTGTTCTTTTGCAACATGACTAACATGGAAATATGTTTGCATAGAAAAAAAGAGATTATAGGTAACTTTGGAGACAGTAGTGAGAGTCAAATGATGAAGTTGGAAGTCAGACAAGAGAGGTAAAAAGAGAATGGATGAAAGAATGTGACACACAATTCTTTCAAGAAATTTAGTCATGAAAGGAAAGAGAGATATAAGATAATAGTTTTTGGAGATGGATGGATGGATGAAGGGAAAAATTTCTTAAGAATGCAGGCAACATGGGCATGTTTGTTGTCAGCAAAGAAACTGCCATTAAATAGGAAGAGATCAAAGATTAGTTAGATAGTGGGCAGATAGGAAGGGAAATCTACTTGAGATAAAAGGGTGGAATGGAATCACTTGTGCATGAAGAAGAGGTATACCTTGGCAAGGAAAAAGGTCACCTCTTCGTGTAAGATGGGAGTGAAGAATGAGATACTGCAGGGGTGTGTCTGAATTTTGTGAGATGCAGAGAAGGGGAAAAGATGATGTTCTTGTGAATTATCTCATTTTCAGTGAGATATGAGGTAAGATTATCAGGTGAGATGAGAAGCCATTGGGCATTTTAGGGAAGATAAAACAGTTTGGAAAAACCACTGTAATGAGTTGAAAAGGCTCAGTAGTGAGGACTGTGGATGGTGGGAATAATTTAAGGCTGGGACTTGGTAGAGCAAGAATAGTGATAGGATAAAGAGGCATGAAATTGAAGAATAAAGTTTAAAATTGAACTGATTAACCAAGGGGTCAGGATGGTAAAAGGAAGAAAGCATAACCATTGCAAGGGTGATGGTTTGGGAAAGAACTGGTGGGTGGAGGGATTGGAGGTCATGGTATGCAAGAAAAACAGGATTAGGGTTGTGAGGCAGAGGGAAAGATGGAATGACAAGAAAAAATTATCTTCAGATATAAGAATGTCATAATTCATAATTATTGAAATAGATTATACTGGTCATGGCAAGATCAAGAATGGAGCCATCTTTGTGTATAGCTGAGGTGGGTTGGAGGAGTAGGTCATAAGAAATAAGTAAGTTAAGGAACTGAGAGGTTAGGGTATTTCAGGGAGTATCAATATGTATGTTGAAGTCCCCTAGTACAAAGGAAGGAGTTTGAGAAGAGAGAAATATGGTTAACCAGACAATGAAATCATTGAGGAAAGAAGGAGAATGCCTTTAGTCAGTAAGTGCAGCTACCAGAATCTTGATCTGATGATAAATATAGATTTAATGAACCTCAAAGAAGGAGATGTTAGTAAATCATGATGGCAGAGAAAGAGTATGGAAGTGCAAACGGGAACATTCCAAGTATTCTGAGTCTCTCATCATGGCCACTGAGTTAGGGCAATACAAGTGAAAGTACAACCAGTGCCAAAAAGGTTGGTCATGGATGCAGTGTCATCAAGAGGGAACCAGGTCTCAGAGAGTGATGGAAGATGAAGAAGTGAGAAAACATCAGTTTGAAGATAAATTCAGATTTATTACTTAAGGAACTGATATTCCAGAGAGAGCACAGTAGGAGGCTTGATTAGAAGTCAGAAGAGATTTATACAATGATATGAGTGAGAATCAGAATCACTAGGCTGAAGAGAATACAAGAGGGAGGAAGGGATTCCTAGCTCTTGAGGAATGAGTTCAGGAAGATTAGAGTCCCTAGTGAGCCAAGCAGTCTGGGTAGATGTAGAGAAGCCTGGAGAATAAGCCAGGAGGGGAAAGTAAACAGCAGAGTAGAGGAAGATGGGAGGGTGGAGTGGTGCTGTGTTTGTGACTAAAGTGCTTCTCACAATAGGAAAGTTCCAGGAAAGAATCCATTAATGATCGAGTTGATCTCAGTGTGGAGTCACACTAGGGTAGCAGGCAGTAGTGTGTGGCTAAAAAGGGGATGATGGTGGGGCTACATAGATCATCAGATTTTTATCCACAGGGGACAATGGAACTGAACTGAACTGTGGAACTAAAACAGACCAGAGAGGGTGTGGGAAAGGGACATGAGCAGCACAGCAGAAACTTCTTTTTTCCAGTTTTACTGCTAAAACCAATTTGACATCTGTAAAATTCCTTATCTGCTCTGAAACTCATTTTTACCTTGTAAAAAAGGCATGCTATCTATTTGGCCTACCCTCATAGCGCTATGAGTGAAGAGATAATGCATGTGAATTATCCAGCTTATAAAGTACTATATAAATATAACTTTAAAATGAAAACAACAACAACAACAACTGGGCCCTCTACCTCTGGTATTAAAGTAAGAGATATCTGGCTAGAACTGAATGCATTCTGCAGAAGCAGAGTAGAAGAAGAAATTCAAAGATGAAGAATCACTATTTAAACTAAAAAGCAGTGAAAACACTCACTCCCTAAAGGATTTTTCCTGGACATGCCAGAGCACAACTTATATATCCCTCAGACATGTTGTTATAGGTATGATGAGCTATGTGTGTATACAAAAATGGTCTTTTAGGTTGGAGTATGATATTTCTGATATATTGCTTTCTTGTATGATTGTGTGGATTAAATGATGCGTGACTAGCAGCTCTTTCCTCACTGTATATGTGTAAAGAATAGATTTTGATTTGCTACTGCAACTGCTTTTGTTCTATGCTCGCTGTTAGTCCTTATGGTTCTTCATCTTGTGGGCTGCACAATGGCGTGGAAGAAATTAGGCTGACCTATTTATTACTAATGGTTCACTAGTATGGGTAGGTGTGTCTGCTGATTTTGTTTCACAGCAAAACTACACTGGCATTTCACTGTTTCTTATTCCCACACTACTTGTGGTTGCCCCATTTCATTTTACTGTAGAGAAAGTATGGCACCATGATTAAAGAGCTGAGTGTGGCATCAGGAAGATTTAAATCATATAATAGGCACTTAACTGTGTGTCCCTGGGCAAGTCATTCTATGAGTCTTACTTTTCTCATCTCTAAAATAAAGATAGCCTCACCTATTTCACAGAGTTATTATAAATATCAAATGAGACAGTGGATATAAAGTGCATTGCACCCATTTAAGCTCTATTATTATTGTTACTGTTCAGCTTCTTCTTGTGAAACCATTCTCCACTAGGTCTATTCTATTCAAATATAGTTGAATTAAACAAGCATATGTTTAATGGTGGTCAATGGGCTGAGTTTTAGGCCCTCCCTAATGCCTTTTGTTATGCTGTATAATAGCTTAAAATAGCTTTCCAGTGTTGCTGATAAAACAATTTAACAAGGTATGGTGGGAACATTCACAGCTAATCCACATTTCATAGCCTGATAGAAAACTGAATATGGCCACAGAGTTGAAGAAATGTAATTCAATCTAGATCTTCTTTTTCTTTCCTAATCTACCAAAGATCTTCTCAATTGAGTTCTTAACTTGGTCAGCAAGGCAATGTTAAAGAGTCTAAATGGTAGAATTCTATATCATATTTCCCCTTTGTCAATGAAAAAAAAAATCTTCAGCTAGGATGAGGTGTTCTTCAATGGTGTGTTAATTACTTGGGTGATATAATAATTTTGATATGATTTAATTTTGTAACAGCAAGAGTCATGTATGTGTGATTCTGCTGACATTGACCTGACTTAAAATGTATAACTTTGACTAGATGAAACTGAATTGAATTGGTGTTCCCACTTCAGTTAGTTCTTTGTCAGTTGAATCTTAGAATTTCTGTCATACACATGTTCCATTACTGTCTTTTCTTATGTTTTTAGTTCTACAGTTTTGAAGAATAAATATTACTTCAAACAAATGTGCAAAAGTTGCAGCTCTTAAAAATATACTTCAATGTTCCAAGTATTTCAGCAGTTGTTGGTTTGGCAAAGTCAAGTATTTTAAGTATAATTCAAACTTACAATGAAACCTGATCAGTTGTACTGAAGCACCACAGAATTGTTGTTGAAAGCAATAAACAAACAAACAAACAAACAAATAAATGCAAGAACTGATTAACTATTGCTGGAAGAGAGTTGAATTAATCCTTAGAAAATAAATAAAAGCCTTCAGAGAGATATGGCATCCAGAGAGGTTTTTATTGATTACAGTGTTGTATAGATCTTCTTGAAGATGAAATAATGACCAAAAGATAAAGTAAACATATCTAGCAATTGTTGCTACAAAGAAAACTAAAATTTGCCATAAACAACACAATACAAAGATTGGAGTATTGAATTTTGGAAAAAGGTAATGTTTTATTGATTAAACTCCATTTTCATTCAATACTATATCAAAATTCTTGTCAGAAGCCCAAGTGAGCATGTAAGATCTCACTGTCTTCATCAGACTATAACATGCTCAATCCCTTTTATCCCACCAAAACAATTAAGGGAGTGTTTCTTTTCTTCCAGTGGGCCCTGATTTCTTACTCCATTAGGAGAATTAAAAACTCTGTTAACTATTTGTCTATCTGGATATATAGATAGAAGAAATAGAATTGTTGTGGAATTATAAAAATTCACAAATAAATATAGAATACTATATTTATTTATTGATCCATAACACAAGGGTGAATACTATATTTTATATATATATATAGTATATATATATATATATATACTATATTAGAATACTATATTTATTTATTGATCCATAACACAAGGGTAAAAATAAAATTCTCTTGTCAAACTGACGATAAACTTCTCCAAATTACCTAGACTGATCTTTGGATAAAAAACATGTAACTGGCCAATAAATTACATTTTACATATCTTAGAATTGCCACTTTAAAATTTTTGACAATATATTGTACCCTACACATATCCATCAAATATCTTTCCATTGATCTTTGGATTATCTGTACTTTTAACACCACTACTCTATCTATAATGGGAAGGAATAAGATTATGAATCAAAGAACATCACAGTCTCAGTAGAATCAAAATCCTGGGTCATCCAAGTTCTTTACTATTTTATTTTAATGTTATTTTGTCACATTCTTCAAGAAAAAAACATTTCCTTATGAGAACACATCAGCTACTTTTAGTGTGGGCTCCCTTGGGTCACTTGAATTAACCATTGTATGCACTAAAACATGGATTTATACTTTATTAGCCGTCCTGACTACAATGTACTACCTAGAAATATTGTGAAATATTACATAATCTTTAGTAGCCACCAGCTGGCTACTACATAAGGTTTTATCAGTTTAAAGAGACTCTCCAGTATAGAAATAGTTGCAGTAATTCTGATGAGAGTTAGATCTTGACTTCAGGTGAAATCTTATGTGAATTAAATTAGTATAATATATAGTACACCATTTTGTAATTGGTTGTTTGCACTTTAGACACAATTCTACTATTTTTGGTTGTCTTACAAGCAAGTCCTTTGTGTGTCCTATGTGAGCATATAGAAGTACATTGAAACATTTAAGCTCCAACAAGAAAACAACTCAACTGAGGAAGTAAAAAGCATCAATTGATGCAGGGGGAGGGTAATTATGCAATTTTTTCCTACTTTGAGCAATTTCTTCTCAAATGTAATCATCCTTGAACAATGAATAAAATATTAACATGTTAACCATGTTAATGATGTTTGGGTTGTTGTTTAAAGCAAGTCAGCAGCCTGTTGTCTTATTAATAGGTCCAGTATTGCTTTTGGGGCCTACAGCTCAGGCTTCTCTTGTCTTTGCTCAATGATGAGCTGGTGTTTCTTGAACAGTGAATTGCTACCTCCCTCCTGCTTTAATGAAGTTTAGTCAGTGCCAACCAGACCTCTAATGTTTTTTGAATGTCAGGATGGGGGCTTGAGTTTAATTCCAATATATTTTTCATTTTAAAGTTATAATGACTAAGTACACCTGCTTACTTAAAAATTAGTGCCTAGTTAGGCAGTTTTCAATAGCCTAATCATCTTTTGATTGTCTCTACTTGTATCATGGCAGTTCACCTGCTCTTCATCTAAACTTAAATGTTTCCTGTTTACATGACTGAAAACACTGAAAGATGATAATATTTAGAAAACAAAGAAAAAAATGAAACCCACATTCAAATGCATTATTTATACAATTATCCTGTAATTAAAGTAATTATAGTTTGTGAAAAACTAGAGATTTTTTTAAATTTTCATTTCAGGGAATTCTCATGGGATAAATCTGTGAACATGTAGAAGATATATACATGTGCACATATATATACACACAGGCACACATAAGTTTCCAATAACACTGTCTACATGACTAATGAAAATATCATCCCAGAACTGAGAACCATAAATATGTATTTTCTCCCTCAAATAAAGGCACTTTTTTTTGTGAGGCAATTGGGGTTAAGTAACTTACCCAGAGTCACACAGCTAGTGAATATCATGTGTCTGAGGTCACATTTGAACTCAGGTCCTCCTGACTCCAGGGCTGGTATTCTATCCACTGTGCCACCTAGCTGCCCTTCAAATAAATGCCCTTTAAAAGCTATTCTATGAACATTTTACGGGATTCTCATGGAAGGGATAACCTTCTAGATTAATATTTGAAGAAAATTTTAATCCTCTATAATTTGAAAAACTACAAAATAATCACAGTGCTAACTGTGATAGACACTGGTTTTCAAGATGAGTGACCATGCCTGATAAATAACATGGTTACAGCTTTTTCTGCAGGATAATTCTACCTAAAATAAGGCTAAGGGAGATGAATGTTCTAGGGATTGAGCACAGGAAAACCAGGAAAAATTTCAAAGACATGGAAGCAAGTATGGCTAGTTAGATTTTCATTATCTTCCCTGAGAAGGTATATCAGACAGTCTTTCAATAGTTTTTCCTCTCTTCCATGTCTTTAAGCCAAGGTTTATCGGAATCCCCATGAGCTCCATGCAATACTTTGTAGAGATTAACTTGAAAATGATTCAGTAGAACTAGGTCCTAGACCATGTTCAGAGTTCTATATAAAGATGTATGTAGAGTTGAATTACTGGAAGTACAAATTTCTATGAACCTAATAAGATTTTGTACTCATACTTTGCTTTAGGGTCTCATGGTATAAGTGACTCTAGGTATCCCCACACAGTTCCCATTGAAATATTCCTCACTCAGTGCCTGCCTCTCACATGGCACATCTTATATCCAGGTCAACATACGGGCAAGAAGGTTCACTTTTGTGGATGATAGATGCTAAGTGCAATGGATAAGGACATCAGAACTAGGAAACCTGGGTTTGAATCATGACTGTCACATACTAGTTGTGTGACACTGGACTATAATGAAATCATAGGTATAATTTCTAACTTGAATGCTAAATATAGACCACAGCCTAGTAGCAAAGAAAGAGCACTATAATCAAAGTTAGGGGGCTAGGAGGTGATTTCCGGCTCTATAAAGCACAATCTGTGTGACCCAGAACAAGTCATTTAACTTCATAATCTCCTCATAAAAAAAAAAAACAATTCACAGGGCTGTTATAAGGAACAAATGATAGAACATACCAAATTTTGAAGGCTTTGCAAATGACAGCTGCTTTTATTCTTTAATGTGCTTTGTAAGCACAAAGCCCTCTATAAATGTGACTTTCTATCATCACTGCCATTTCTGATAGTGAAGCTTTTAAGCAGAAATCAATGATATAGGAAGGGTATATTTCTATGCTCTTTATGACCCTTGAAGTTATACTGTTTGTTCTCTCACCACAATTCTTATTTCCCACTTGGCATTAGGTAGAAATGGGAATTTTAGAGGAGCTACTCATGATCCTCAGAGGCAGCCAAAAAAGTGGTGTGTGTCTTTGAATAGGTGCTGCTACTATTTATTACCAAATACCCAGATGGACCATAAGTGTGATTCAATCTCAACCTCTCAGATCAAAATATTCTGATAATCCTAGCCACTCCCTGGCATGTGACCATCTCTGAAGGATAGATGGCAAAAAGGAGCACATGAACATAAGGCATCCTGTTATTCTCTCTATCCTCTGTGCTTCTCCATACCTTGATCCATTAGAGTCCCATGCCTAGCCCATGAATCTTTATTTCCTCTATTCCTACTATTGTCTATTCAGTGCTAGCACTCTCAGTAGGTCCCATGAAAATGGTCTCATAAATGGTGTATCAGTGTATTCCAATATGCTTTGGAAGGCTCAAGAAAGAATAGCAGCAGAGAAGGCTTGACACATAGCAACAGCCTCATTATTCTTTCTGGCTGCTATGTTCTGGGTAAAAGGGTGAAAATGTTGGAAAGTCATCAGAGAAGAGAATTATAAATTTGAAAGCTCCATGAATTTACTAAATGATCATATCCCGTGAAGCAAGGGTAGTGAGGAAACATATTTCAGGCCCATAGGATCTCAAGAAACAAAGCACAATCTGTGTTTTGTTTTCCCAAAGTTTTGTTCATTCTAAGGTAGGGTGAAAGTCTCACAGGATATTAATGCTAGGAATCTGGCTAACATCAAGCTCAACAGTATTCCCCAAAGCAGCTGTTCTAAGAACAAGGTCTGTTTATTTTCCAGTGAGGAACTGTTACCACCAAAACTTGAGAGCACGTTCCCTCTACCTGCTATTTTCCAAATTGTTTTATTTATCAGGATCCCATTGTGATCAACAAGAAATAAATATAAGATCTTTGGGTGAGAGTAAAAATAGGTTAGAATGAGCAAGACATCTACATGGTTTTCTTGTGACAATTTAAAATAATTGTGATACAGATTCTGCTAAGAAATAAAAGGACTTGGGCAAATTTTGGCCCTTACTTGTTTTAACCACACTCTCAATTCAAAAAGAGACCAGTAAAAAACATAGGGAAAACATACAAATATGTCAGGTGCAGGAAAAGTATCTTCACTACGAATAAGTGAAGAATGTACAATAAGGAAGAAGCTGCAATAGTCATACATGATAATTAATGTGTTATAGGAGAGACTGACCGAAAGAAATAAATTGGAGGGGAAGGACCTAGGAAGAGGAAAGGAGGCCCCTTATTACCTGGACTGTGGAACATTGTACCAGACAGAGCAAATGACAGCAATTCATACTGTTTTGGGCCAAATATAAGCCACCACAAAATATGTGTCATGTATCTACAGTGAAGTCTTGTTGACTATATATATATATATAATATATGTATATGTATATAATATATGTATATGTATATGTATATAATATATACATGTAGATAATGAAAAAGAATTATACAGAAACACACTATTAAAATGATAGATTTGGAAGATAATTGTGATTTTTCTATTTAGTTAAAATGAGCCTGGGCACACAAAAATAGTAAGGCATTTAATCAAATAAAAAGGATTCATTGTCTCCTATGTTATATACCTTGTGCTAGACACTGGGGATACAGGGACAACAGTGAAGTTATACCTGCCTTCAAGGAGTATACAGTCTAGCAAAGAGAGACAGCATGTACATACATATCCAGGAGAGAAAATAACTACATATATAATTCTATGAGAAATATAAAGATAATTTTAGGGAGAGGGAACTAGCAGCTGGAGATCAAGAAAGGCTTCATACAAAAAATGATGCATGAACTGAGCCTTAAATGAAACTAGAGATTCATGGCCAGTAACATTTCCATAGTCCATTAATATTTATCCAAAATTATGAAAAAGGTACTGCAAGTATTATAAACCCTACTTTATAGATGAGGAAATTGAGGCTGTGAGTGATTAAGTGTGGTCACTTAAATGACTTGCATGTGGTGGTCAGAAAACTGGTAAAGGTAGATTGCTGAGTAGAAGAAGCACTCAGCTAAACTCTCCCAACATTCCCTTCCAAATAACTTTAAAATAATTCCTCATATCAAATTTTGGAGTGACAGAGACAACAAAAGGTCACAGTGAGACCTTCTTCCAACCCAAGACAACTTAGGAGGCTGGAAGGAGAGATCTGTGACATGAGTGGATGCTTACTCAGGGCCCATATAGTTGAAATACCAGTGGTGGGCCTAGGTGACAAAAAATAATAGCAGCTTCAGGAGCTATCAAGTTAAGAGATGGTAAGGCTTGCTAGTAACTTGTCAGAAAGAGATTACAGGGGATCCCTATTGTAGCACTAAGTGAAGAAATTGGTGCCATTTATCAACTCCATTGAATATATATTCAATTCTGGGTCACAGTTCAACAGCAGAGAACACTTTTACTCAAGAGAGATCAGGCAACCTGAGGAAAAGTATCATGTCTGGTCCCATTGATTGCTATCCCAAGGTATTGGGGTAAGAATCAGAGCAGAGACCAGGAGGTTGGTGACCACACCTCTCCCCAGATCACACCATCTTAGAAGTACTGAAAACTTCTCAACCCACAGAAATAGTTCTGAAAACAGCAATGCAAAAAATTCTGAAGCTTAGATCAGTGTCCTAAGCCAAATTTAACATAAAGTTCAAAATCAAGACATAGAGTAGAAAAATGAGCAGACAATAACAACAGAAACCTGACCATAAAAAAATAGTATGGCAACAAGAAAAATCAAGACACAAACTCAGAAGACAATGAAGTCGAAACAATTATAAGTAAAACCTTAAAAAGGGAAAAAATATTTGAATTGGATTCCTGGAAGAGCTAAAGAGTGATTTTTAAAATCAAGATTGATAGAGGTAAAAATGGGTAAAGAAATAAGAAGGGAAGAAAATTACAGGAAAAATGAATAATAGCTTTCTAAAAGAGGTACCAAAAATACTAAAGAAAATAACAACTTAAACAAACATTGTTAGTCAAATGGAAAAAGAAGTTCAAAAGCTCATTGAAGAAAATAATTCCTTAAAAATCAGAATTGAACAAATGGAAGCTAATGACTCCATGAGATTTCAAGAAACAATAAAACAGAATAAAAGGAATGAAGAAAATGTGAAATATCTAATTGGAAAAGCAACTCACCTGGAAAGTAGATTGAAGAGAAATAACTCAAGAATTATTGGACTACCTGAAAATCATGATCAAAGAAAGAGCCTAGACCTCGTATTTCAAGATATTGCAAAGGAGAACTGTCCCAATACCATAGAATAGGAGGGTAAAATAGAAGTTGAAAGAATTCACTGATCACCACCTGAAAAAGATCACAAAGGAAAACTCCCAGGAATTTTATAGACAAATTCCAGAGCTCTCAGGTCAAAGAGAGAATATTTCAAATAGCCAGAAAGAAATCATTCAAATATCATGTAATTAAAGTCAAGATCACACAAGATTCAGCAGCTACTGTGTTAAGGGAGTGCAATATGATATTCCAGAAGGCAAAAGATCTGGGGTTACAATCAAGAATAACCTACCCAGCAAAACTGAGTATAATGCTTCAAAGGAAAAAATGGAAATTTAATGAAATAGAAGACTTTCAAGCATTCCTGATCAAAAGAATAAAGCTGAATAGAAAATTTGACTTTCAACATAAAAATCAAGAGAAACATACAAAGTAAAACATGAAAAAGAATGCATAAGGGACTCAGTAAGGTAAAATTGTTTACATTTCCAAATGGAAGAATAAAACATATAACTAAGATTTTTATCATTATTAGGGCAATTAGCTGGATTCTACATATACTGAAGGTACAAGAGTGAATATATTATGTTGGGATGATGTAAAAAAAATGGATGAGTGAGAAAGAGGGATGCCCTGGGAGAAGGGGAAGGGAGAGGAAAAATGGGGAAAATTATCTCACATGAAAGAGATGCACAAAGAAAGGGTTTTTACAGTGGAAGGGAAAATGGAGGGGGATGGGCAATACTTGAATGTTACCCTTATTTGAATTGGTTCAAAGAGGCAACACACAAATACACAACTGAGTATAGAAATCTGTTTTACACAACAGGGAAGTAGAAGGGGAGGGGATAATAGAAAGTGGGGGTGATAAAAGGAAGGGTAGATACAGGAAGACAGTGGTCAAAAGCAAAACATTTTATAGGAGCAATAGTACAAAAAGAAAGAGAGAAGTATAAATAGAAGAAAATAAGATAGAAGGAAATACACAGTTAGTAATCATAACTGTGAATGTGAGTGGGATAAACTTATTGATAAAATGGAAGCAGATAGCAGAATGACTAGAAACAAGAATCCAACAATATATTGTTCACAAGAAACACATTTGAAATAGAGAGGCACACACAGAGTTAAAATAAGTAACTGGAGCAGAATCTATTATGCTTCAGCTGAAATAAAAAGGGCAGGAGCAGTAATCATGATCTCAGACAAAGCAAAAGAAAAAAAAGACCTAATTAAAGGATATAAGCAGAGAAACATCATCTTGCTAAAAAGCACAATAGACAAGAAAGTAATATTAATATTAAATATACATGCACCAAATGGCATAGCATCAAAATTCTTAAAATAAAATTTGAATGAATCACAGGGAGAAATAGACAGTAAATCTATGCTAGTGGGAGATAACTGCTTTTCCCTATCAGAGATAGAGAAATCTAACTTTAAAACAAATAAGAAAGAAGTAAAGGAGAACAGAATCTTAGAAAAGTTAGATTTAATAGACCTCTAGAGAAAACTGAATGAAAATAGAAAGGAGTATAACCTTTTTTTCCTCAGCTGTACATGGTACCTTCATAAAAATTGACCATGTATTAGGACATAAAAACCTCAAAATCAAATGCAGAAAAGCAAGCACACTTTTCAAATCAAAATGCAACAAAAATTACATTCAGTGAAGGGTATAGGGAGCATAAATCATGATTAATTGGAAACTAAATAATTTAATCCTAAAGAAGGAGTGAGTAACAGAACAAGTCATAGAAACAAATAAAGAGAATGATGAAAATGAGACAATATACCAAAATTTATGGCATGCAGCCAAAAAAGTTCTTAGGGGAACACATATTTCTAAACATATGCATTAACAAAAGGAAGAAAGAACAGCAAATAAAACAGCAAACAAGCAAATAAAAAAGGAAAAAGTACAAATTAAAAATCCCCATTAGACACCAAAATTGAAATCCTGAAAATCAACTAAGAGATTAATAACAATATAAGTAAAAAAAAATAAGTTAAGAAATAATAACAGGAGCAGGTTTTATGGTGAAAAAATAAGATAAAATAGATAAGCCATTGCTTAATTTGTTTAGAAGATAGAAAGAGCAACTGAATGAATGAACAATTTCAGCAAAGTTACAGGATATAAAATCAACCCACATAAATCATCAGCATTTCTATATAATACCAACAAAACCAAGCAGGAAGAGATAGAGAAATTTCATTAAAAATAACTGAAGACAATATAAAATACTTATGTATTTACCTACCTTACAAGACAAACCCAGGGATTATATGATCATAGTTACAAAACATTTCACGCAAATGAAGACACAACTAAACAACTGGAGAAATATTCATTGCTCATTGGTTTTTGTGAACAGTCCTAACCACTCTGGAGAACATTTTGGAACTACATTCAAAGGTCCATATAATCCATTGACTCAGCAATACTCCTACTAGGTATGTATGCCAAAGAGATTTTGCAAAAAGAAAAAGGGCCTATTTGCACAAAAATATTTATAGCAGCTCCTTTTGTGGTGGCAAAGAGTTGGAAATTGAGGGAATGCCCATTAACTGGGAAATGGATGAACAAGTCATGGTGTACGATTGGAATGGAATATTGTTGTCTTATAAGAAATGATTAACAGAATGGTTTCAGTAAAACCTGGGAAGATTTATATGAACTCATCCAAATTGAAGTGAACAGAACAAGAAGAACATTGTACACAGTTATAGCAATATTGTAAGGACAATCAACTATGACAGACTTAGCTACTCTGATCAAGACAATGATCCAAAACTATTCAAAAGGATCCATGATGAAAAAACTATCCACCTCTGGAGAAAACTGATGAACTCTGAGTGCATACTGAAGCATAATTTTTTTTTATTTTTTATGTTTTGTTTTTTTTGCATCATGACTACCATGGTAAAAGTTTTTGTGTGAATTTACAATTATAATCAATATTATATTGCTTGTTTTCTCAAAGGGAGGTGGTTTTCTGGTTTGGAGGAAGAAAATTTAAAGCTCATTTTTTTCAAAATGAATGTTAATTTTTCCCTGTAGTTAGAAAATATTTAATGAAATTAATAAAATATATTTTAAAACATTTTTTAAAAATCAATAAGTGTCTGAGAAGGGATTCAAAACTTCTTGATTTAAAATGGAACTTTCTTTCCATTATGCCATGATAGAAACATGGATAGTGCAGAAATTTAGAATAGGAAACCTATAGAAAGCTGAGTTTTTCTCATATGAAGAGGAGACTAATATAGATGTATTAGGTCCTGGTCTGCTCAACTCCCCACCCCCCTTTTTTTTTCATTATTCTCCTAGGGTGGCCCTTCACTATGTTGGAAAACTTAGGAGCCCCACCACTCCATGGAATTTGTCATTGCTTTCTGCTCTTTTGCTGTGATACTGTGATTTCTGGGGCTATTTGCAATGGTGTAGGAGCAGCAGTCCTCAGGATCTAGCAATGGAACTGAGCCATTGGGCAATGTACTAACTCTTCTAGAAGAAGAAAAAAAAAGATCTTCAAGGAGCAGCCCTCAAATGAACCACCCTGAAAGAAACTCTTCAGTGGGAAGAGAGGGAAAATTGCTGTACTTGGCCACTATATCCTGTATGTCTTAGGGGCTTAGCTAGTGATATAGTTAGTCTCTTATATTGTGTCAATGTTAGAATATGGCTTCCTTGAGATATAGTTTTAACAGTAAGAATATTTGACTTGAACTCATCTATTGTGGATGTTGAGTGGGTTGAGAGAGGGAAAGCTAGGAAGTTATTTCTAAGTCTGAGGAAACCAATATGACTTAAGCTGAGTCTTTGATGCAAAGAGCATCATTGTAGGCTATAATCAAGGTTTCATATTCGCAAGATTCAGGGTTGGTTAGAACTATGATCTAGAGTTTGAAGAGACCTTAAATTTCATCTTGCACACTAATAGGATTGTATATAACATATGAATATTTAAATAGGATATATCTCTATATATCCCTGAATATTGATATTTAAATACCTATATTGATCTATGCATATATACACACACATACATGTATGCATATACACCTGTAATCACAGATATTACTGTCTTTCTGACTAGGTGTTACAGAGTTAGCAAGAAGCAAATCTATCTATCTATCTATTGATAGATTGATATATAGATATAGGTATGTAACTAGGTATTTCAGTGAATGGAGTTTAGGATTTGGAATCAGTAAGATCCAAGTTAAAATCCTGCCTCAGCCACTTACTCTCTATGTGACCTTGGGCAAGTCATTTAACTTCTCTGTGTCTTAGTTTTCTTGTCTGTAAAATGTGGATAACAAAAGCACCTACCTCATTGGATTGTTGTGACAAGCAAATGAGAAAATACATGAAAAGTGTTTTGAATAATGCAAATTTTGCTATATTTGCTAGCTATTTTTATTTTACTCATAACTTTTGGTTTTCTATCACCTAGATTTCTTCTATTCATTCCCTTTCCTTTTCCCTTTAAGAGTAATCTCTTATAATAAAGACATTTTTAGGAAGAAAAAAAAGGAAGAAGAGACAAATATCATTAAAAACTGATCAACTCATTAAAAACAGATATGTGCAATATTCTACACACATGGACCCCAACTTCTTCAGAACTGCTTTCAATTTCTTCTCTGGGGCTATTTGTCATTTACAATTTCATAACATTCATTCGTGCTTTTCAAAATGTTGTTTTTCTTTCCATGCTGTTATAACTCTCTATATATAAATATGTACACATATATAGAGATACAACTATATAATACAACCACACTTGTACAGTTTTACTGTCTCCACATACTTTATTCTGTATTAGTTTATTGAAATTTTTTGATGTTTTTGTGTATTCATCTATCATAATTTCATATAGAACAACAATATTCCATTACACTCATGTATAAAAGTGTGAAAGCGTGTTTTGTTTAGCTGTGCCCCAACTATAGAATATCTACTTTGTCAGTGAATTAGAGGGATGTCTGCCTCAAACACGTGAAGATTTTCTCCAGTGGAATGAGTGAGTGAGAACAATTTTTTCTGATGGCTATGAAGGTGGCTGAAGTAGGTGCTGTGGAGTGCTTGGGGCTTCATCAGACACTGAAGCTGCCAAGGTCATCCACTGCATCCCAGGCATCACCAATCATCTTAACTTTTGCCTTGCTACTGGACTTTGATGACTCTGGAAGAGAGAGTCAATTTGAGGACTTTGTGCAACTCTGCCTTACTTAAATCTGATTCATATGCAAGTCAAGATATCATCCCCGACATCATTGGTAATCCTTGAAAATGAAGGATTAAATTAATAAGTTTAAGTAAGGGCTGTTTTAATTTTCATTTATATTGTTAGTCATTTTTAGCATTTTTTCATGTGACTATTAATTGAGGTTCTTCTTTTGAGAACTTTTCATACTTTTTATTGGGCAACCTAACTTCTTCATGTAAAGAAATTAAGTTTTAAAAGTTAACTTTCTAAATTTAGAAAGTTAAGTTCTAAATTAAGTTTAGAAAGTTTGAACCCCTTCAAACCTGAGTTGTTTGACTCAAAATCCAGTTTCCTTTCTGCTCACCATATTATGTTCTCTCTCATGATAAAGAAAATAATTGAGATTCCACTTTTTTTCTGTGATCTCTGTCTATAAAATTTAATTTCCTTGAAAGGAAGGAGTGTTTCATTTTTGTCCTTTATCACAATGCCTAGCACAATATCGGGCACATAATAGATATTAAATAAAAACTTGTTGAATGAATTATGTATACCCAATTACACTACTAATTATTTAATCTAATTCTTTTCCCCTGCTAGTCCGGGAGACTAAAAAACAGAATCATAAATTTAGTAGGATTGGACCTTAGAGGCAATTGAGTCCAGCTTCCTTGTTTTACAGATAAGGAAATTGAATCCTAGAGAGGTTAAATGACTTCAACAGGGTCATATAGCTATTGAGTGTCTAAAGCAGGAATCTAACTGAAGTCTTCCTCACTCCAAGTCTACCACTGTCTCCAACAGCAGTAGGAAGCAAAATTAGTACTATTAATAATTGTCTAGGAAATTAAATTATACAAAAAATAATTAGCTTCCTGGTGAAGATATTTTGGCCTATGTTGCAGAACTATACCATCTGTCTTAAAATTAGGAATTATAGTATTTCCTAGATAACATGTTGCCTTTTATGTGGATAGAATAATGAAGCATCCAATGGTACCTTTTGACTGAACAATAATTTAGATTTAAAACACCCCAAAATATAGCTCTATCCTGAGAGGTTTACATCTCCACATGCCACAGAAATCAAAGGAGTATCAGCCAATGTAAGTGTTATCTATAACAGGAAGGTACAGGGGTCATTCTCAAAAGTGAAGCAAAAAGCAGGAAGTTAAAACTCAAAAAGATCTACAGATGAGTACATATTTACTTATTACTGTTCAGGCTATCATGAGATGCATCAAAAACTTTTGCGCAACCCCAAGGATGCAGAATGTATATTTTTGAAGAACAACCTTGAGAGAATATTTTATTTTCAGGGAAAACAGAGTTGTAAGCAAAGTATTCTCCAAGTTTAAGAATAGCTAGTTATAGATGAAACAGGTGATCAAACAATTACGATCCATTTGGGAGAATTCTGAGTCAAGACCTTCAATTTAGAATTTTTGTTTTCTGTTTTGAATATATTCCAGGGCCTCATGAAAACTGGAATTTTTAGGATTCTAAGCCTAATGTATTTCTGTTATGTATTCTTGGTAGTAGCACAGGATGGATTGAAATACTTCATGCAATATTTTGTGGTTTTCTAACTCAGTGGTATCAAACACAAATGGAACAAGGATCTGTGTAGGTTACATCTTGACTTAGAACATGACAAAGTAATATTACCTATGTTATTTTGTATTTTTATTTATTTTGTTTAAAATTCCCCAATTGTATTTTAATCTGGTTCAGGACACTATCAGGGGTTTTATAGGCTGCAAGTTTGACATTTTTATCACTCTTTCTTTTTATGGGTAAGTTTAATCCATTAATTTTCAATGCAACAATTGTAAAGTGTTTCCTTTTTCATCAAATCTTATTATATTTCTCTTACTAAAGGAAAAACAACAACAACAACACTGTCTTCCTATTGTTTGTCTGGTTTGAAACAATCTGAATTCAATCTTCTCTCCAACCACCATCACCCCTCTCTTCGTAGACAAGAATAAAATTGCTAAATTTTGACCTTAAGAGTCAAGTCTATATATCTTCTCATCTTTTCTAAAGCAAAATTCTGGCCCTAGACATTGACACAGTTCTTTCTTCTGTCTTGACTATAATCACTTAATCATCAAATCCAATCACTTTTTATCAGGTAAGATTCTTCTTGACCTCTCTGAGGAATTAGAAATTTCTGACCATGTTTTCCTCTTTGAGTTCATGTGAAATTGATCTTTCTTATTTCTCCTAACTTTCCATATGTTCTCTCTTATTCTTTCCTGGATAATCTCAAGGTTCTGTTCTTCACTTAATCCCATTCTTTCTTATAACAATGCCTATAAACTTAAAAATATTTTATTTCCCCCAATTACATCTAAAAATTTTGTAACATTTGTTTAAAAATTCAAGTTACAAATTTTCTCCTTTCCTCTCCTTCCTGGGACAGTAAGCAATTTGATAACTTAAGAGCTACTATTCCAACTACTAGTCATGATAAAAAGTTAGGTCCCCACAGAATGGGTACCATGGTTCTTCAGGATGCCAAGTGAAGACCTAATGGATTGGCAGTCATCTTTCTAGTACAATATCTCATAAGTTCTATTTATGTTACTTCCTGACATGATTATCAGTTGATGTCAGAATTAATTATCTTTTACAAGGGGATTTTACTAACATCCTAGAGTAAGAGTCATTGACAGAAACATCCTCTGAAAAGCCTCTTGCACCTTCTCTCACAATTACATACACAGTAAGCTTGAAGGAAAGAGACACAGACTTAAATAACACATGTGGCAAAGATGTAACTCTTGGAAGTATACTTTTTGGATTCTTCAAGATATTCCTCTTAGTCAATGTACAGTTTTTCAATGGGCTCTTTGTATATCCTTGACTCTGCTATTATCTAGTCTGTTTTTGACATGGCTATAAATACTGAGGCTAGGACTCTCTTTTCCTCCCAATCAATTCCTTTTCATTAATAAGTAATAGATATATTCTTAACAAAACAAGGAATATTGGCAATTAAATAACTTTGATTGCATGAAATGTAAAAACTTCAGCAAAACAAAATGAATCCATCTAGAATAAGAAGTAAAGCAATCAGATGGGGAAAAAATCTTTATATAAGCTTTCTATGAGAACAGTTTAATAGCATATACATATACAGTTAATGTATATTACGTATATACACATAAACATGTGCACACATACCACACACTTGTGAATTAGTACAATTTGGGAAAATAATTTGAAATAATGAAAATAAAATAACTAATATGTCCAGCACCATTGAACTAAAGATTCCACTACAAGACATATAACCTGAGATCACTGATAAAAAGACCCATATATACCAAAACATAGCAGCATTATTTTGAGAGCAAAGAACTGGAAACAAAGTAGATGAACATTTTTTTAGATTAGATGATTG
The DNA here is from genome assembly GCF_900497805.2 of Vombatus ursinus. NCBI lineage: Eukaryota > Metazoa > Chordata > Mammalia > Diprotodontia > Vombatidae > Vombatus > Vombatus ursinus. The sequence goes on along the minus strand of NW_020954590.1, from coordinate 9,548,851 downwards.
CTAATCAAACTATGATACCTGAATGTCAAAGACAATTATGATGAATACAGGGATTTATGGATGACACGATCTAATTCATAGTGAAGTAAACAGAACAAAAAAACAATATACACAATGACCTCAACAATGTAAATAAATAAAAAATGTAATAAAATGTAATAAAAAAGTAATAAAAAAATTAAAAAACAAAAGACAATCACAATGAACTGTATATAAGTATAAAGAATAAACATGACCTTTCAAAAAAAGATATGAGGAAACATCTTGATGCCACATAACATCATATATACATAAAACACCACATATAGAGGTGAGAGCTCCATAAGTGTGGTTCATTTTACACACATACACACATGTTTACATACATACATATACACATATATTTCAGATATGTTAAATGTATTGGTCAATTTTTAAAACCTTCTTCTTCTTATTTCTTTTCTTTTTCTTTGAAATATTATTTGTTATATAGGATGATTATATCAGAGGAGTAGAAAAGATACTTACAGAAATTGTTGTGATGTAAAAAAAAATCAATGAAATGTATTTTTTCAAAAAATACTGTTTAGAATATTTTGTACAAATACATCTTTTCTTCCTACAAATAACCTCTTTAGGGGTAAATCAATAGTGGGATTTATGGGTCACAAGGTATCAATCAGTTTGTAACCCTTCCTAGGCAATTGCTTATTACTTTCCAAAATGGTTCAATTAAATTAGAATTCTCCCCACTGTGGATAGCTATACCAAAACCTAATATTATTGTTGAGTTTATAGTGACTGGTGGCTTAAAAGCTACAGGGTAAAGACATTTTGGCAACTTTGAGTTTTGTGTTGTGGTACTTTCTATATAAAGGTTTGCTTCATGCAAGGAAAATACTATCACATTGAATGCTGACTCATACCTTTCTCATCTTACTTATACCTAATGCAACACCCACATCAAGCTTGGATCCAGAATAAAATAGTGAAAGGGATGTGGAAAAGATTGTTCCCCTGAAGTCTTCAAAGATTGCATATCCTCAGGTTGTGAAATGGAATACTTTCCTACCATATTTCATCCACATGGAATGACTTGAATGTACATAAGAATCAACTTTAACTTATTATTTAAAAACCAAGATAGTATATGGACTCAAATATCTGAATTCCAAACCCTCTTTTAGAGGGGTTTATACCTATTATTTCATTGGTAGAGAAAACTCCTCAGTTGGAAATTCAGATTGACAATTCTATTTTATAGGCTGAGAGATTTGCTAAACACGGAGATATTAGAGAAACTAAGGGACTTGTCCTCAGTCAAACACTACCTTGTTTCAGAGGCAGGAATTTAACCCCTCTTTTCCTAATTCCAATACTGACCCTCTAACTTCTACAGTAAACTGAAAGGATTAAGGAAGTGAGAGATTTTTAGCTTGGAGAAAAGAATTAGGGAGAGGGGCAGTGGGAGGAAGAGTGAACATGTTTGCCATGGTCAATTATTTTCTGTTTTAGTTGGCCAAGGAATGAAGAACTAAGAGCAATAACATAAGCTGTAGAGAGCTAGATTTTGGCTTGATATAAAATGTTCTTACAATTAAAACTTTACAAAATTTTAATGAGCTGCTTTGATAGGAAATGGTTTTTTCATCACTTGGTGTTTTTAAGCAGAGGCTAGATGACTCACTTGTCATCTAGGATTCAATAGAGGGAATTCTTAGTCATTTAAGACTTGGACTAGATGGCTTCTCAGTTCCTGTACAATGCAGAGATTCTGTTATATCAATGAAAATAAGAAGACATTAAAACTGTAAAGGCCACTTGCTGTTTACTAAAATTACTTCACAGTGTGCACATTGGTAAGTTTTGTTTTCCTGAAAAATGACATCTCCATTTTGATTTTAGCATGTAAGTCTGCATTTTAATTTACTCCTTTTGCCATTTTGGGATTGCATCTAGAATGCAAAGTTTTGAATCTTTACTCTTTTGGGGTTTGAAAATAATGACAATTCTGTGTGCACAGCACATTCATCATGGAGCACACATGCATCAGTTCCATTCAGGGTGGAGGTATGTTTTAATTAGCTCTTTTAGCACCAAAAACCTAATTAGGGACATGCAGTAGAACATGAAGAATCTTTCTGAAGACAACAAATGTTCCACCATGTTTAAAAAGACAACTTTAGATGTGAAATTTTAGCAACATCCCTTCTTTCACACCTGTTCCAATTTATATTTGACCCAGTGAAATATTATCATATTGCTCTGCCTAAGGTTGAGGGATGATCATTTTTCTCCACTACCAAATTCAACTGTGCCCCTTTTAATGACTATTTTTTTTATTATTATCTTTGTTTTTCAATTTTATTTTTATTTGTCCACATAACTTTTGTCCTTGATGGATGCAAATCACCATTGTATCTAAATTGTATCATGTATTTAGCCAGGAGTTGTTTAATAGTCCTAAGGTTTACTTACTTTGAAACTTAATAAATGGCCAGTAAGGATTTAGAGAGCACCTAGTGTATGTTAAATAGCATCAGATTTTCATTTAGAAGACCTAGGTTTTGGGGCAGAGCCAAGATGGCAGAGTAAAAGCAGTGACTTGCTTAGGCTCTCCTCCAAGCACCTCCAAATACCTGTAAAAAATGGCTCTAAAGCAGCAGAACCCACAAAAAGACAGAGTGAAACAAATTTCCAGCTCAAGACAACCTAGAAGGTTGATAAGAAAGGTATATCACTCTGGACAGGGAGAGAAGTGAAGTTTGGCATGGGCATACAGGCCTCAGTGAACTTGGAGCAGGCCTTAGAGGACTGAATCCCAGGCAGCTGTGGCAGTTCCCAGACTTCTCAACCCATGAACACCAAAGACAACTTTGAAGGTCAGTAGGAAAAGTCTGTGTCTACTCTGAGAGGGGCCTCAGCCCCATTCCCTGAGCTTGGCCCTGGGATGGTGGCAGCCTCCAGGAGCTTCCAGCCCACAGACTGAAGGGGAATCAAATGGATGGGCAGAAGGGGATTGCAGGGATCTCTTTGCTAGTGTAGGATTCTCTTGCTTTGCCTGTGCTTGGATCTGGGTCACAGTTCTGGGTGGCAGTCCCTGAGATGAGGAGGAGCCCTAGCATGGTGGAGTGTGTAGTGGCAGTGGAGAGAAAATCCTCCTCACAGTTCCAAGGTAGAAAAGAGTGCTTGTGATCACTCATAGACCAGAGCACAAGCCAGGAAAGAAGTAAACACCTCACCCTTGATCATACCACCCTGGAAGAACTGAAAATTTTTAGGTCTCTAGAAGTATCTCCAAAAACAGCTGCACAAAACCTCTGAAACTTGGAACAGTATATTCTCCACACTGGAAGCAGACCCCTACCTTAACTAGAGTTTATAACTCAAGTAATTGCCTGGGATCATGAGTAAGCAGTGCAAAAAGAGTCAGACCATAGAATCTTTCTTTGGTAACAAAGATCAAAACATACAACCTGAAGAAGACAACACAGTCAAAGCTCCTACATCCAAAGCCTCCAAGAAAAATATGAATCAGTCCCAGGCCATGGAATAGCTCAAAAAGGATTTTGAGAAGCAAGTAAGAGAAGTAGAGGAAAAACTGAGAGTGATGCAAGAAAATCATGAAAAACAAGTCAACAGCTTGGTAAAGGAGACCCCCAAAAATACTGAAGAAAATAACACCTTAAAAAAAGCTTAACCCAAATGGCAAAAGAGGTCCAAAAAGCCAAAGAGGAGAATGCTTTCAAAAGCAAAATTGGCTAAATGGAAAAGGAAGTCCAAAAGCTCACTGAAGAAAATACTTCCTTAAAAATTACAGTGGAGCAACTGGAATCTAGTGACTTTATGAGAAATCAAGACACTGTAAAACAAATTCAAAAGAATAAAAAAATTGAAAACAATGTGAAATATCTCATTGGAAAAACAACTGACCTGCAAAATAGATCCAGGAGAGAGAATTTAAAAATTATTGGACTATCTGAAAGCCAAGATCAAAAAAAGAGCCTAGACATCATCTTTCAAGAAATTATCAAGGAAAACTGCCCTGATATTTTAGAACTAAAATAGAAATGGAAAGAATCCACTAATCACCTCCTGAAAGAGATCCCCAAAGTAAAACTCCAAGGAATATTGTAGCCAAATTCCAGAGTTACCAGGTCAAGGAGAAAATATTACAAGCAGCCAAAAAGAAACAATTCAAGTATTGTGGAAACACAATCAGGATAACACAAAATTTAGCAGCTTCTATTTTAAGGGACCACAGGGCTTCAAATATGATATTCTGGAGGGCAAAGGAGATAGGATTACAACCAAGAATCACCTACTGAGTAAAACTGAGCATAATCTCTCAGGGGAAAAAATGGAAATTCAGTGAAATAGAGGACTTTCAAGCATTCTTGATGAAAAAACCAGACCTAAATAGAAAATTTCACTTTCAGATACAAGACTCAAGAGAAACATGAAGAGGTAAACAGAAAAGAAAAATCATAAGAGACTTATTAAGGTTGAACTGTTTACGTTCCTGCATAGAAAGATGAACTTATGAAAAGAACAACCTTATTGTCTCATGGGGTCAGAAGCCAAATTAGAATAGGTTGAGAAGTAAGTGAGAGGAGAGTAAGTTGAAGCAATGAATGTAAACAATTTCTTTCCCCTAGGAGTTGCATTGAGAAAGCAACAATAGGTGTGGAATGATAGCTTGAGAAGTTGGTAGGGGCCCAATGAAGTTTCTTAAAGGTGGAAGATATTTGATTATATTAGGAAGAAATGGAGAATTTGAAGGTTAGAAGGAGAGGGAATGGCTAAGGAAGACTTTAGTTTAAGTCCAGGTTCTGACTTATAATAGCTAAATGACCTTCAGCAAGTCACTTAACATTTCAGTGCTTCAGGTAGATGTGTAAGATGATAAGTTCTACAGGAGATGCTAATCCACATTTGTCCAAACCCTCGTTGTTATTGAATTCTGTCTTCTAGTGTGTGAGATAAAATTTTCAGCTTTGCATCAACTGCAAATGTGTTAAATATGCCAATGAAGCCTCTCTTTTTTTTACTTTTAAATTTAGTCTGTATTATTAACATTTTCTTTATCACTTTAAGTCTAGATAATCAACAAAACCATAAACCAAGCCCTGATTTGTAGCATTTGCTAATTTCTCAGTTGTAAATGAACAGCTCTTGGGAGCAGTACAAAGCTGTTTCCAGCACACTCCTGAATGTAATCTAATATTACTGCGCCATAAGAAATGATAAAGAGTATAGTTTCCAAGAAAGCAGTTTGAACTGATGAAAAGTGAAATGAGCAGAACCAGGAAACATAATTTATGCAGTTAACAATATGGCAAAGATAGGTGGCTTTAAAAGACTTTCAAGAACTCTGACAAATGCAATTATCAACCTAATGGGAAAAAAAGAAAGACAACCTTTGACATCAAGGAGTTTACAATCTAATAGAGGAAATAATGCATAAAAAGAATCTGGATAGTGGGGGCCAGGTACCTGACAGGGGACATAATGTTCCATGGAGTTCAAAACAAATAAAACTGAAGATGTAAAGCAGATAATTAGCTGAAGAGTCTAGATCTCTGCCCTACTGGCTTTGGTAGAAGTTTAGTGCTCTGCCCTCCAACTTTGTGATCAGAGGGGAGAGGAGGCCGAGGGAGTTGGGAAGGTGTTGCGTATCCACAGCTGAATTAAAGGAATAATAGGGGGCAGCTAGGTGGCGCAGTGGATAGAGCACCGGCCCTGAAGTCAGTAGGACCTGAGTTCAAATCCGGTCTCAGACCAAACACTTGACACTTACTAGCTGTGTGACCCTGGGCAAGTCACTTAACCCCAATTGCCTCACCAAAAAGCAAAAAAAAAAAAGGCATGATGATGATATTTCAGGTGAATAGTAATCATAATAGCTGGACCCAGGAATTAACTACTACATTACACTGCCTCTTAGGGGAAAAAAATCATCATTATCATCAAATCTAATAAGAATAACTTAAAGATAAATTATAAAATGATTTCTTATATTAATGAATTGAAGTCACTTGACCTAGGCAAACTACATTCTCAGGGATTAAAAGAATTGGCAGATGGAATTCTTGAGACAATGGAAATGATTATCAAAAGATCATGGAAAAAAACAGAGATTCTATGGGAATTAAGAAAGGCAAATGCCCTGGTTTTTCAAAACCAGATGAGAATAGAGTTTGCAAAGTCTAAGTAAGTGAGCTTGACTTTGATTCTTGGTAATCTCCAGTAATCTCCAGAGGACCAGTGATGAGGAAAGCTACCCACCTCCTGACGGAAATACAATGGACTAAAGATATACAAAATGAGATGTACATTTTTGGACATGCCATTGTTTTGCTTCTCTATGCATTTTTGTTGGAAGAGTCCTACTCCCCCCATGGGCATGTGTGTGGTGAGAAGAGAAAACAAATACTTGTTAATTTAAAAAAATTAAATTAGAGGATTGAATCAGAAGACTTCTGCAATCTCAAACTTAACTTGCCTTCACTCCCCAGGTTTCTGTGGCTAAAAAACAATTTTTTGAAAGCAACTTTTTCTCTCTTTTAGTTCTCAGTCTTTCAATTTCAAATCTTAGCTAGAAAGCTAGGGAAATAGCTAAGACAAAAAGGGTTTCCTGTTTCTGCTGGGTTATAAAATGTATCTGAGCAAGAGTAAAAAGATAGCAATTACGTCAACAAAGAAATTAAACAATGTAAACAGCAAATTTAAAATATGATTCGCTATGGTTATACCAAAAATGTAGTTGGTAGTATTTTTGGTAAGGAAAATAGAAGAGTTTTAGATACACAGAAAATATAACATATCTTCCACTGAAGCTAAGCATTAGTACAAGATATGTTTTTAGGAATAATGAGTAACAACAAATTACTTTACTTTTACAAGACAAGTTTGATAGCAAAACAGGTTAGCACATTTCAGATGTTTTTTGCTCTACCTGATATAAAACTGAATGGAAACTCATTTTCATCTGAACCTTCCTGGAACAGAACTGCCTTAATCTGTATAAGTTAAAAACATGCTTTTCTTTTTTAGTTCATAATTTATTTTGTTAGTAAATATGTAAATGATAATAACAGCTTGTATTTGGAGAAAACCTTTTTCTATGAAACAAGATTCATTTAAATTATCAAAAGTGTCACATTACACAGCCTCACTTTTCTGATGCATAAACAAAGGTCAAGGCCTAAAAATCTTTTCCAAAAGAAAACACAAATCCTCTTCTAATTCAAGTCATTTTTTTTAACTTCTCACTTTTTCTTCTTCCATCACTTTTCATTGGCTTCCATCTTAGCTTTACTTCCTTGGTAGTAAGGGACTCCTAATTTCTTTTTTTTGGCTTCTTCACTTTTTTTGAGAACAGATAAATCAAATTTTTTCAACAGAAACTTTCTTAGGCTTCATAACTGGTTTTTCTTTAGGTGGGATAAAAGCCTCGTTTCTTTCTGCTTGTCTCTTACTGACTGATTCAGCTTGTTTAGTTTCTATTTGCTCCATTTTTGTTGCTTTTTCTGACTTTCTTTCAAAAGGTATTCAATACTAGCCAATTCTTTATCAATCTGACTTTCTGGCTGTGGAGGCAAGAATGTTGTATACTCATTCTTAATAGTTTTTTTTTCCCTTTGATTCCTTGTATTTATTCAAATTTTTGTGTTTGAACTGCAGCAAAAATCTTTCCCAGTTTTGTGATCTTAATTCAACATCTTCTGAGACCTTTCATTTAATCATTAATGTTTTGATGTTATAGATTGAATGAATATTTTTATAGTATCTAGAGCTATTTTTGACCTTTTTTAAAAAAAGATCTTCTAAAAATTTGTTTATCTTTAATTTTCAACATTCACTTCATAAGATATTTAGTTTCAAATTTTTTCACCATTTCTCCCCTCCCCCACACCAAGACAGCAGGCAATTTGATATAGGCTCTACATATATTTTCATATTGAACCTATTTTCACATTGGGCATGTTGTAAAGACAAATTAGAATCAATGGGAGAAACCATGAGAAAGAAGAAACAAACAAAAGAAAAAGAAAAAGAGAGAGGGAGCAAATAATATGTTTTGATTGCATTCAGACTCCATAGTTCTTTCTCTGGATGTAGATAGCTTTTTCCATCATGAGTCCTTTGGAGTTGTCTTGGATTCTTGCATTGGTAAGAAGAGATGAGTTTACCAAAGTTAGCCATCACACATTATGGCTGTTAGTGTGTACAATGTTCTCCTGGTTCTGCTCACTTCACTCAGCATCAATTCATTCAAGTCTTTCTAGGTTTTTCTGAAGTCTGCCTGCTCATCATTTCTTACAGCACAATAGTATTCTATTACATACATATACCACAACTTGTTCAGCCATTCCCCAACTGATGGGCATTCCCTCAATTTCCAATTCTTTGCTACCACAAAAAGAGCCGCTATAGATATTTTTGTGCATGTGGGTCCTTTTCCCTTGTGTATGATCTCTTTGGGATACAAACCTAGAAGTGCTACTGTTGGGCCAAAGGGTATGCACATTTTTATAGTCCAAATTGTTCTCCAGAATGGTTGGATCAGTTCACAACTGCACCAACAATGCATTAGTGTTCTAATTTTCCCACATCTTCTCCAGCATTTATAATTTTCCTCTTTTGTCATGTTAGCCAATCTGATAGGTGTGATGTGGTACCTCAGAATTTTTTTGATTTGCATTTCTCTAATCAATAGCAATTTATAGCATTTTATGTAATTATAGATAGCTTTAATTTCTTCATCTGAAAACTGCCTATTCATTTACCAATTTGGGAATGATTCATATTCTTATAAATTGACCTTCTTTTAAGCCATTAAATGGTTCAAGAGCTGAAACAGTATTCCCCTGAACCATGATATAACAGTTTGTTAACAGTTCCAATGCCTTTTGGTCCAATAAGCCATTGTTTTCTTTTTACAAATCTCTCTGTTTCTTACTAAAGAACCAATATTGATGATATTACATGAAATGTCATCCTCAAGAATTTGTATTGCTTGCTCAAATGGAACACTTCTTGCTAAAAGCTTTATTAAGTCCTTGACCCTGATGAAGCTATAAGGATCAAAAGTCTTCTTAGTTGTGCAAACAATCATGCTACCTTCAATTAGGTCCAGTGCTGCATTTATGTGATGTTCTTGCAAAGCTTTCTACACCAAAAGGAAAGATTCATTTAGGTAGGCTTCTCTGTATTTCAGGAAAAAACAATTGCAAAATTGCTTTCTTCTAACAGTCCTCTGCAGTTGTTACTCTTTGTAAATGGGGTTTTTTCCATCCATCAGGAACAGTGAGGAGTTCTGATTCATCCACACCATGGTTCCCTTGCTTCTGGTTCTGAAACCCATCCTCTGCTGCTGTGGACCTTTTCTCTGTTCAACTAAATCATGGCTAAAATTGTTAGACAGTGCAGTGCCAGGAGCAAATTCCTGGGATATTGTAATAGTGATTTCCTTCCAAATGACCTTTAATCATTAATCACGGTTTTTTTTTTAAGTTCAGTCTTTCAGCCTATTCTGAACAGACCTAATTGCATTTAGCATATATGTTTTTCAATAAAAGTAACATGACAGATTTTGTGAAATGTTTCACTAAAATTTAAGCACAATATATTTACAGAATTCCCTTGATTTTTTCAGAACATTTCTTTTTTTTAGATTTCTCTAACCTTCCCTTTAATACTGTGTCCAAGATTTTTTTTGCCAAGCATCAAAGTTAAGCTCACCAAACTAGACTTTGCAAACTCCATTCTCATCTGGTCTTGAAAAACCAGGACATTTGCCTTTCTTCATTCCCATAGAATCTCTGTTTTTTTTTCCATGATTTTTTGATAATCATTTCCAGTGTCTCAAGAATTCCATCTGCCAATTCTTTTAATAACTGAGAAAGTAGTTTACCTAGGTCAAGTGACTTCAACTCATTAATATAACAAAGCATTTTATAATTTATCTTTAAGTTATTCTTATTAGATTTGATGATAATGATGATTTTCCCCCTAAGAGGGAGCATGATGTAGTAGTCAATACCTGGGTCTAGCTATTATGATTATTATTCACCTGAAATTTCATCATCATGCTTTTAATTCAGCTGTGGATACTCAACATCTTCCCAAATTGCTCTGCCTCCTCTCCCTTCTGATTACAAAACTGAAGGGTAGAGCACTAAACTTCTCTCAAAAACAATAGGGCAGAGATCTAGACTTTTCAGCTAATTATCTGGTTTACATCTTCAGCTCTCCTTGTTTTGCACTCCATAGAACATGGTGACCCCATGTCAGGTACCCAGTACCCACTTTCCAGATTCCTTTTGTGTATTGTCTTCCCCTATTAGATTGTAAACCACTTGAGGGCAAGGACTCTCTTTCTTTTTCTTATTTGTATTCTTAGTGAATAGCACAGTGACCAGCACATAATAGGCTCTTAATAAATGTTTGTTATATTGTTTCTTATTGAATCATATATTATATTAAGTCCTACCACTGGCATATTCTGATTGTGTGATTTTGGGAATATAATTTCATTTTCCTTTAACTATTTTCTGACTATAAGTGGCAGAAATTGTACTGACATATATCAGAAGAAGAAGTTCTTCACAAGGACCTCATTATGCCAAAGAAATAGCAGGCCCAATCCCCATCTCTATCTATATTTTCCCCGCCTACTGTATGAGATTTTGTGACATTCAAATAAGAACATATATATATGGAGGATCATATATTCACAGATATAGGGTTGAACATTACTTGAGAGGTGGTAAGGTGATCTAATTTAAACTCTTCAATTCATAAATGAGGAAAGTGAGACACAGTTTCATTTTGATGTGCCCCAAATTATTCAAATAGTAATTGACAGACAGTAATCTCCAAATGCAGTGGTCTTTCCATTGTACTGGTAGCTCTGTGCAATTAGAAAGCATTGCATAAATATAACAAGTAATTAGATTATAAGCACTGACCTAAGGCAGTAGTGCAATGGATAGTGTGAGATTTATAACCAAAAAGACTGAGTTTAAATCCTGCCTCAGACACTTACTAGCTGAGTGAATTTGTACAAGTCAGTTTACCTTTCTGCGACTTTCTATCATCTATAAAATTGAGGATAATAATAGTACCTTTAACAGAGGATCCTCACAGTGTTTTGAGGATCAAATGAGTTAAACATATAAAAAGTATTATAAACATTAGATGATGTAAAAATGTTATTATTGTTATTATTATTATTAAACTGAAAAGCATTGCTATATAATAGTTTTAACTTCAATAGTTATTGAAGTATGAACAGCATGTTCTCAAGATCTCTGAAACATCATACATGTATAAGCCCGTAAAAGTCACTTAATCCCTCTATTCCCCATGCAAACATGTATGACTGTAAGTTGCAGAAATGTTACAGATCTGTTTTGAAAGATGCTAGTATGTTAGGACCTAGTGAAACTCAGGTAAAGCTCTAAAAATTCACCAGAAAGATAAATATAAAATAAACCAAAGATAATTAGTTTCAAATTCTTCCCTCCTCTCCAGGCCTGCAAAAAAAGGTTGCGATAATTTTGTGGAAGGAGAGAACATAAATGATGCACAATAGGTGGAAGGAGAAATAGAAATCAGCCCAATCCCATATTTGGAGATGGTGATAGAATAGTGCCCAGCAAAGGGGATCCAGGGCTTCTATCTGTAGATACAGGGCCAGAACAGAACCAGTTTAGTCTGTATCTGACCCAGCATGTAGGCCTTCTAGATTAGAACCACAGAAGTAGACAAGGCCAGACAAGTACTGTCAAAGATAAGGAAAAGTCTTAGCCACTAAACTCAGGGTATTAATCAGGGTCTATCCACATTAGCCAGCAGGACAAGATCAGACTTAGGCCTAATCACAAACCCCTGATCTGGAAACTGAAGCTAAAGATATCAGTAAGCAGAAGAAAATGATGAACACAATGAAGAAAGGCCTTGGGCTGAGAGAAGTCCAAGGGGTAAACCATGAGGAGAGATTAATTCCATTATAAATCTAGGTAGATCCTCAGAGAAAAATAAATGTTCTGGCCACAAAGAATATAACAGTATCTGCAAGAAATTAAACAAAAGAATTAGATATCTAGGGAGGAAAGGATTAACACAATAGAATAAGAATTAATACAACAGAACAGATAGTAGTAAATCTTATACAAGAATTGAACATCCTGAAAATTAGAATAGTCCAAAGAGAAAGTAAGGAGACAACTAGGTGACTCAGTAGATAGGGCATTAGGCTTGGAGTTAGGAAGATCTGAGTACAAATCTGGCCTCAGACACTTACTAGCTGTGTGACCCTAGACAAGTTACTTAACCTCTGAATGCCTTAATCCACTGGAGAAGGAAATAGTAAGCCACTCCAATATCTTTGCAAAGAAAATTCCATGGACAGTGTGGTCCATGGGGTCACAAAGAGTCAGACAAAACTGAACAACTGAACAATAAAAACAACAAATAGAAAGCAATGGTTCATTACACAACAAGAAATATTACAAAAGAATTTTTTTAAAGAAATGAAACAAACAACTCACCTAGAAAATAGATCAAGGAGAGAGAATTTAAGACAAGACTACCTGAAAATCATGACAAAATAAAAGATTTAAAAATCAACAATTGTCCATATCTCTTAGAGACAGAGGGCAAAGTGAACATCAAAAGAGTTCATCAATCTCATCCTGAAAGAAATCTTAAAATGAAACCTTCCTGGAATGTTAGCCATTTCAGATCAATGAAAAAATATTACAAGTACCTGTAAAAGAAAATAGGAGAACCAAGTGGCTATAATCGGGATCACATAAGACTTGCTAGCCACCAAGAGTTTAGAAAAAGATATATGGGGGACAGGGAGCCAAGATGGCAGAGCAAAAGCCGTGACTTGTTTGAGTTCTCCCCCAAACCCCTCCAAATACCTATAAAATGGCTCTAAACAAATGCTAGGGCAGCAGGACCCACAAAAAGACAGAGTGAAACAAATTTCTAGCCCAAGACAACTTGGGTGGTTGATTGGAAAGGTCTATTGCACTAGGCTGGGAGAGGAGCACAGTTCAGGGAGGGCCATGCAGGCAAAGACCAGGCCTCAGTGAACCTGGAGCAGGCTTCAGGGGACTGAATCATGGGCAGCTGTGGCAGTTTCCAGACTTCTCAACCCACAAACACCAAAGACAACTTAGAAAGTCAGTGGGAAAGGTAGGTGACCACCGTTAGAGAGAAGCTCAGTCACAGTCCCACTCCTGGCAAGGCCCTGGGATGATGAGTACTTCCGGAACTCTCAACCCACAGATTGAGGGGAATCAAGTGACTGATCAAAGAGGGATTGCAGGAATCTCTTGCTTTTCCTGTACTTGTATCTGGGTCACAGTTCTGGGTGGTGGTCCTGAGGTGAGGAAGAGTGCTGGCATGGTGGAGCTTATAGTAGCTGTGGAGAAGGAATCCCTCTCACAGTTCCAAGGCAGAAAATAGTGCTTGTAGTCACTCATAGAGCAGATCATAGGCCAGGAAAGAAGTAAACACCTCACCCTTGATCATACCACCTTGGAAGAAATGAAAATTTACAAGTCCCTAGAAGTAACTCTGAAAACAGCTGCACAAAACCCCTACTGTCCCAAGGGACAATACATTCTCCACACTGGAAGCAGATCCCTACCTTAACAAAGAGTTTAAAACTCAAGTAATTGACTGGGAACATGATCAAACCTTGCAAAAAAAAGTCAGATCATAGAATCATTCTTTGGTGACAAAGATCAAAGCATACAACCAGGAGAAGTCAACAAAGTCAAAGTTCCTACATCCAAAGCCTTCAAGAAAAATATGAATCAGTCCCAGGCCATGGAAAAGCTCAGAAAGGATTTTGAGAAGCAAGTCAGAGAAGTAGAGGAAAAACTTGGAAGAGAAATGAGAGTGATGCAATAAAACCATGAAAAACAATTCAATAGCTTGCTAAAGTAGACCCAAAAAAATACTGAAGAAAGTAGCACCTTAAACAATAGCTTAACCCAAATGGCAAAACAGGTACAAAAAGACAATGAAGAGAAGAATGCTTTCAAAAGCAGAATTGGTCAAATGGAAAAGGAAGTCCAAAAGCTCACTGAAGAAAATACTTCCATAAAATTAGAATGGAGCAATTGGGAGTTACTAATTTTGTAAGAAATCAAGACAAGTAAAAAAAAAAAGAAGAATGAAAAAATAGAAGACAATGTGAAATATCTCATTGGAAAAACAACTGACCTGCAAAATAGATCCAGAAGAGATGATTTAAAAATTACTGGACTATCTGAAAGCCATGATCAAAAAAAGAGCCTAGACATCATCTTTCAAGAAATTATCAAGCAAAATTGCCCTGATATTCCAGAACCAGAGGGTAAAATAGAAATGGAAAGAATCCACCAATCACCTCCTGAATGAGATCCCCAAAGGAAAATGCCTAGGAATATTGTAGCCCAATTCCAGAGTTCCTAGGTCAAGGAGAAAACACTGCAAGCAGCCAGAAAGAAACAATTCAAGTATTGTGCAATCACAATTAGTATAACACAAGATTTAGCAACTTCTACATTAAGGGACCGCAGGGCTGGGAATATGATATTCTAGAAGGCAAAGGAGATAGGATCAAAGCCAAGAATCACCTACGTAGCAAAACTGAGTATGATCCTTCAAGGGGAAAATGGACATTCAGTGAAATAGAGGACTTCCAAGCATTCTTGATGAAAAGACCAGAGCTGAGTAGAAAAATTGACTTTCAAATACAAGACTCAAGAGAAGCATGAAGAGGTAAATAGTAAAGAGAAATCATAAGGGACTTACTAAGGTTGAACTGCTTACATTCCTACATGGAAAGATGATATTTGTAACTCTTGAGACTTTTGTCAGTATTAGGGTATTTGGACGGAAAAATTATACGTATAGATAGATAGACAGACAGACAGACAGACAGACAGACAGACAGATAGATAGATAGATAGATAGATAGATAGATAGATAGATAGATGGATAGACAGATACATACATACATACATACATACATACATACATACATAGAATGGCACTGGGTGAGTTGAAGATGAATGGGTGATATCTGGAGAATAAAATTGAGGGGTGAGAGGATTATACTGGGAGAAGGAGAAAAGGAGAGGTACAATGAGGTAAATTATCTCACATAAAACAAACAAGAAAAGACTTTTACTGTGGAGGGGAAGTGGGGGAAGTTTAGTGGGAATGAGTGAATCTTATTCTCATTATATTTGGCTTAAGGAGGGAATAACATACACACTGAATTGAGTACAGAAATCTATCTTACCCTACAGGAAAATAGGGGGGAAGGGGATAAGAGAGCAAGGGGATGATAGAAGAGAGGGCAGATTGGGGGAGGGAGTAATCAGAAGCAAACACTTCTGAGGAGGGACAGGGTTAAAAGAGAGAATGGAATAAATGGAGGGGGGTGGGATAGGATGAAGGTAAATATAATTAGTTTTTCACAACATAACTACAATGGAAGTGTTTTACATGATTATACATGTATAACCTGTATCAAGTTGTGTGCCTCCTCAATGAGGGTGGGTGGGGAGGAAGGAAGGGAGAAAATTTGGAACTCAAAGTTTTAAAAACAAATGTTAAAAATTGTTTTCACATGCAACTGGGAAATAAGATATACAGGCAATGGGGTATAGAAATCTATTTTGCCCTACAGGAAAATAGAAGGGGATGGGGATAAGAGAAGGGGGAGGGGAAGAAGGGAGGGCAGATTAGGGGAAGGGGTATTCAGAATGCACACTGTCTTGGGATGGGGGGAGGGACGAGATGAGGAGAAAATTTGGAACTCAAAACCTTGTGGAAGTGAATATGAAAAACTAAAAATAAACAAATTAATAAAAAAAACAACAACAAAGAAAAAGGAAAAGGAAGAGTGTGTGACATTAGTCTAGAAAGATAGGCCAAAGCAAAATTGTGAATAATGGGCTTTAAATGCCAAGTAGAGTACTTTATGAGGAGTCACTGAAGCTTCTTTGACATGATTAGACTTTAATCTGGCAACTGTGTGGAGAATAGACTAAACCAGCAGTTCTCAAAGTGGGGTCTACAAGGTCCTAAGAATTCATGAGATCCTGCCAGTGGATCCATGATGTGAAAAATATTTTCATAACAATGATAAGATGTTATTTGCCTATTAAAATACACCTCCTTTTCCAATTAAAAAAAAAGAAAAAGATATCTGACCAAAAAAAAAGATATATCATTAAAAAAATAAAACCATGAATTATCTCTCTGACAAAACAGAATAGAATCCTATAGGGGATAGATTGCTGGAACTAGAATCCTAGAAGATTAGTTCAAATTCATTTTTAGAATTTAGTTGTTGTGTGACCCTGGGCAAGTAATTTTATCTTTTTCTGCCTCACTTTCCTTATTAATATATGCAAAACAGGTCAAAGAAAGAGGAAATGGATCCATGTGTATAGCAATACTTTTAACAATTCTTTTTGTAGTATTAAAGAATTAAATACTAATGCTAAAACCATTTCATGAGGAATGACTAAAGAAATTAGGCTATACTCATGTAATGGAATATTATTATAAGAATTGGTAAAGTAGATGGTTTCTGAAGTAATGGAGTAGGAAGACTAGCACAGTCCACTACATCAAATATATATAATAGAACTGCCTGCTTTTTGATAGCATTCAAAGATTTTCTTAACTGTTTCCATTCTGCTGGACATATAATGAAGAAGAACCTTTTTGGTTGGCTTTCTAGCCAGAATAAGGGTGTATTAAAAAGGCACTAGTTATTCCAGGCCTTATCTTTGGTCAATCTTTTTTGTTTTTGGCTTTATACCAGTGAAAAAGGGTGTAAGGAGAGAGGCTCCAGGCCCTTTTACATCTGAGACCAACATATGGCTTATGAATATGGAGCAACTGTTCTTTGCCTAAGACCTTGTGAACTCATGCAGATCAGGAAACGGAGCCACCAAGAAGTATGGAATCAGAATCCACACAGAGTTTTACAGCCAGTAAGTCCAGAACTGAGTCTGAGCAATGACCTACTGGACCCAGCCCAGTGTTGCCTGAGATGTAGACTCACCCAATGGCTATGCCACTTTTGGATGTGAAATTGGTGGTACTAATTATATATATATATATATATGTGTGTGTGTGTGTGTGTGTGTGTGTGTGTGTGTGTGTATGTATGTATGTGTATGTATGTATATGTATATGTATATATGCATATATGTATATGTATATATACACATATATACACATATATGCATATACATGTGTGTGCATGTGTTTCTTTTAGTGTATTAGTGTGTGTTTGTGTGTCTATTTGGGTTTGGCAGCCAAACCCCTATCATATATAGAAACTGTTTTTCTGAGTCTACTGTCTTCAAGGATTGAGGTGGTATGGGGTTATTTAGGTTCACATTGTTGGGAGGAACTGTTTGTACGTCTTTACCTTCATAAATATGTATTAATGTAATAAAAATAAAATAAAATAAATAAAATTGCCTTCAAATTAAATATCACCTTGTAAAAGCAAAAGAATCTTAATTGGTTAAAAAGACCATTAATCACTAGAAGCTCGCAGTGGGGTTGGGGTGGAGAAACACACCAGAACAGAGACTCAAGCCATTAGCATTATATAATAGATAGATAGATAAAACCATCAATCCCTCAAGACCAACCACCTGCGGAGGATAATTAGGCCTTGCTCTGGAATAGTCATCATTACACAGAGAAAAATGGCAAAACCTATATGAACTGATGCAAAATGAAGTTAGCACAATGAGGTGAACAATATATGTTGTGTTTATATATACATATATAAACACAGTATAAAGAAAATCAACTTTGAAAGACTTGTGAACCATGATCAATGAAAAATTCAACTATGACTTCCAGGGGACTGATGATGATAATTTTTGAACAAGACAGGAATATATGTGTATGTGTGAGTGCACATGCAAAAGGACCAAGATATAACTGAACTTTATTTTTCAGTTAATTTCTACTGTAACTGGGCATAGGAAACTCTCAATTTTTTATTGCATAAAATTTTTTCTTTATTCTTGGTCAATTGATAGTTGTAATAATGGAGTATTTCAAAGTTTATTTTTCATATCTGTTGAATTCTACTGATCTTCTATGCTGCACAGCAAAATAGCTTTTTTCTAATACAGAAAAATAGAATTATTGCATTTTTTAATCTTCCAGGTACCTTGCAGATAGTTCATCCAGGCCAGGAAACCCCATTTTCCAGATGGTGAGGCAAAGGCTAAATGGAAGGATAAATGACTATTCAAAGGTTTAAAAAAAAAAAAAAAGCTATTGAGGGCTACCTAGAGTGAGAATAGCACTCAGGCCAGGTTTTCAGACTCTCAATCTAGCATTCTTTCTGCTTTGCTTAAATTTTCAGTTGCAAAGCCTTCCCTCTTGCCTTCAGATTTTGGCTGCTAGTTACAGGTCTATGAGTCCTAATATCCGCTATATGCATGAAAAGTTTGTTAAGTTATTATAAACCACCAATATCTATGTCAGGTAGAGTAAATGATCACTATGAGATAAACAAAAGTTATTTTGCATGTTTTCTCCAGAGAAGTATTGTTTCATATAATTATCTATGAAGATATATAAGAACTGTTCAATACACTTTAGTTTGTGAAAAAGTCCCATAATCTATTGCTGGCTGACAACTTCCTGAACATTTCTCCTCCAGTTTTGCAGTTGATAGCAGGACAAAAATGTCTTGTCTTAGCAAATCATTCAGTGGGCTCCCAAATCTAGGAGTTGATGGCCCATCTGTTTTCTTGCCTTCTGGTACAATTTTTTTTCTGTTTCAACTCATTATTAGACAGAGTAGCTCAGAATGGCAGTTGTGTCAAATTCACAATTTACACCTTTAGCAAAGGATTTAGTGGAACAATACATTTTGACACATTTCTTTCACTTCCAAGTCTTCATTCAAATTCATGGCCCTACTCCTTTGTTTTAAGCTTGACAATCTGAAGGAGTTTAGGGGCTGTACTTGAAAACAATATCCATTTTCTCCTTGTTGACTGTTGTATTCCCAAAGCGGTACAACATTCATAGAGTTGGAAGAGACCTTAATGGTCATGTTATCCAGCCCCCTTACTTTAAGATAAGGAAACTGAGATTCACAGAGATGAAATGACCTGCTGAGAATACTCAATTGGTGACATTACAGGAACTAGAATCCACGTCATTCCACCCAATGCTCTTTTCTTTCTACCAGTCAATCAACAAGTATTGATCAGTGATGCCCATTTTTCCATCTTTTAAAAAAATACTATTTTATATGGGATATCTCTCTGGCAAGAGGAAGGAGAGGGCTACTAGGAGAACCTAGCAATATAAACAGAGTTCTTAAAAGAAGAATTGCATGTTTTAATGAGTTAACTTAGTGTTTTCTTAAAAGCTATGAGACATTCCTTAAGACTTGATTGGTCTGATAGACTAAGGGTTTAGACTGTTAACTATAGTCTAAGTAGAAAGCAGTTGTGAGGAGGTCCAAGTGTGCTATGATGTTTGGCTGGTGGGTCATGATGAGTAAAATAGGCAAACTCACTTATCTGAATCAACTCAGGTGTCCTCCAAGCCTGTCTTTGCTAAATATCCTTCACCTGCTATGACTAAGGAAATCTCTTCATTAATTGTTGGCTGACTTATGAGTGTCTAATTTCATTGTAATATCAAATTTAAACTAATGTGGGACTAATATACACACATGCATATACATATATGTGTATGTATATATATATACGTATTGTTGTTGTCATTGCTGTTTGTACTTTGTTCTCAAAGAGTACCAATGACATCAGGAGGGTGATGTCTTAACTTGCAATACATACATATGTACAAATTATGTGATGCACTCCTATGTGACTCCTTCCATTCCCACCCAAAACTGTAAGAGGAAGAAACAGTTTGGTCACTGCCTCAAAGCTCAGAGCCTTCCCTCAGAAGGGTACCTGTAGCCATAAGATGATCTGGAGGCCCAGGGGACTATAATGGAAAGGGGAAATTTTTCAAATGGCATTTGTGCATCTGCTGTTATGGGGCAGGGTAGGTGATGGTTAGGATGTGAAAGGCAGACAGAAGGGAGGTTGGCAGTTTGTCTATCAGTGGGAGGGAGAAATTTGGCAGTTTGGGGGCATAATGGTTGAAAGATGGGCATGATTAGTTTGCAAATAAGCCTCACAATTGGCTATTACAAGGAGGGTAGGCTTCAACCTATTTTCTCACCCTGATATGTTTTTTATACACCTCTTGAAATCACATCATACCACTCCCCATACTACATCCTCCCAGGAGCCTCCAAACTTCAGAGGTCATTGATCTAAGGTATCAAAGTGGTTAAGTGACTTGATCATGGTTAAACAGCTATTATAACACATGTACTTTTATTTATATCCTATGTACAGTGCCTAGGATCTAATAAATAATTAATGAAGGCTTGTTTAGTGACAGAGATTTTCAGAGGCAGAACTTAAGCCCAAGATTTTCTGACTTTTACGCTAACCCTTTATCATTTTTGTCATTCTGTCTCTCACTGAATGTAATTCATAGAAAATAAATTATCAGTGTCACAATCTGCTTTGTATGGTGTCTTCTAAGCCTCAATGTCTACATCATTCAAATTCTGTAATTCTAAAAAAGGGTAGGAAAATAGTTGAGAATACAATAGGGCTCCTATAATGCATTTCTCTTTCTATTCACAACTAATGATTTAAACCTCAAAAGTAAAATGAGATAGAAATACATGCCCTACTTGCCTAGCAATATCCAATGAGACCAAGCATGTAAACAGATATTTGTTTAGTGTAAGATATTACACACATATAAGTGATGAAGATGATGGTGGTGATGATGATGATTAATTATCTGTGAATTGTACTGTTGCATAGCCTTTCCATAAGTAATCTCTAGTTTCTGCCTCCTCCATGTCAACCCCCCCACCAAAAACAAAAAACAAAAACAAACAGTAGGTAGCTAGATGCTGCCTCCAACATGTAGTAGGTGTGTGTCATTGCGTAGCTTGAATAGAGTCAGAATAGATTTCTCTAGTCTCTCCTCCCTCTATCTTGCTCCAAGGGAGAAGTTAATTTCTACCAGGAAAGGAAGGAAGAATTTAGGGCCAGGAGCTTGGCCACTTGGCTTTCCCTAGAGAGAAGGAGTGCCAGAATAGAATTATACCTATAGGCTACCTTAAATATTGTTAATCTAGGGAATGTGATTTTCAAGTTCAAGCTAAACTTCTGATCTCTGTTTATTAATGGAGAAAGAGGGACCCCAAGCTTTATATCCTAGGCTCAACTCCATTCCCAACAAATACCAGTTCAACAATGAATACACATAACAATTAGCAAAGAAACACATTTATCCAAATACATGGCAAAACAGAAATTAGAGAAAGTATACATGGGAGAATGTGCACTTGACAATACAGAGTTAATGAGCTCTCCCACTGTAAGTGAGGTAATTCAGTTTAACCAGAGAAAGAGTCTTATGTATAACCCAGGGGGAAGTTGCCCAAAGACTCTGTTGCAGCAAGTTTGGGATAAGGATATGATGGAGACTGCCTTATCCTCTTGAATCATCTTCTTCCCAGAGTCATATTCCCTCCAGCAGCTTTCACCCAGAAGAACTCAAAGTTACTTGAAGAGACTTTGAGAAGAGACTAAAGAGACACAAAGAAAGTCTGAAGAGGGCAGAACTCATATTTCTCCATTTCTCTCTAACTCTGCTCCACCAATAAGGAGAGACTTTCATACTAATGGGCTTTGTAACTTAATTTACAATTATATTGATAATTCAGGTTGAAAACCTCCAAAAGCTCAAAGAAGCAGCAAGGGCAAAATACATACATACATAAATACAGGGGTGTGCTACAGTAAGATTCAGAAGATGAGTAAACTAATTGTTGAATTTTCAGTGTGAGCACTTATAGCTTGGAAATCAGGAAACCAGCTACAAATCAGGGTTGAATTTATTATTTTGTTGATTATCAGCACTTAAGAAAATATTGTAAAAAATTTAGTAATACAGATTAAACTTGAAAGTCTATCTCCTGCTCTATTTTTTTGAGATTTAGATGTTAAACATTTACCACAATACCTCACCATATATACATACATAATAAATACAGAAGTAACAAAATACTTAATAAATAAATGGAGAAATGTCGTTTTGAAAAAGGGCTGCATTGGGAGTCAAGAATCTGAGTTTTTGCTCTAGTTCTGGGAGTGATTTCCTCTGTGGTCTCAGAAAAGTCTACTTCTTTGGGAATCAATTTCTTCATTTGAAAAAAGAACAAGACTAGATGAGCTTTAATTAAAATTAAATGATTTACTTTTTTGATGCTCAATTTATTGAAGGAAAAATTGAGTATCTTCTTTAATATATGTATATTTGCAAGTTATATTCATGAACCACCACATTATAATTATGTAGACTCAAAAACTTACATGAAAATATTTTTTAAAAAGAAAAAAGATTAAGCAATATTTAATTTTGGAAATAATAGGAAGCCACTAGAGTTTATTGAGTGGCAAAATGACATGGTCAAGCCTGTGTTTCAGGAAATCCACTTGACAACTATAGTGGAAGGATTGGTAAGGGGAGAGAATTGAGAAAAGAGTTATTGAGAATTTAGAGATTACTGTTATGGCTCAAGAGAGAGGCTGAAAAGAGTCTGAATTAGACTGGTGAATGTTTGAATAGAGAGAACAGAGGCAGATTAAGAAATGTGGATTTAGAAGTGACAAAATTTGGCAATTGATGGGGAATAGGAGAGAAAAGTGAAGGAAAATGAGGAGTTGAAGATGACAAAGAGGTTGCAGGAACCCAAGTGACTGGAAGGATGGTGATTCCCTCAATATTGATGGTTGCTGTTCTTTGTTCTCCAAAGGGACCAAAATGACAATACTATGTTAGAGTCAAGTTACAGTGTGCCTAACTATGGCTGATCAGACCAATAGGAGTTCAGAATGCTCTACCACAGGTCAGGCACAAATATTCCATGTAAACATTTGGGGTGGATTCTCTAAATTTTCTCATCTCACATTTCTTTTGAGCCACTTCAATTCTGCTTTGCTCATAGCAAACCACCTTCTCTGATGAGGGCACACCATACTGGGAGGACATTTGCCAGTATCTCTCACATCACACAATCAATTCCAAAGTTCTCAAGAGAGACTTTGAGGGTGTTCTTGTATCACTTTTTCTGACCAGCATGTGAGCATTTACTCTGTATGAGTTCTTTATAAAATGGTCTTTTTAGCAAGTGTACATTTGGCATTAGAACAACATGGCCAACTAATCTAAGTTGTGTTCTCTGCAGTAGAGTTTGAATGTTTGGCAATTTGGTTTGAGAAAGGACCTTGGTGTCTGGTATCTTATCCTTCCAGGTGATCTTTGGAATCTTCCTAAGACAATTCAAATGGGAGCAATTCAGTTTGCTGACATAGCATTGGTATACTGTCCAGGTTTCAAAGGCATACAACAAGGTCAAAACAACTGCTCTGTAGACCTTTAGTTGGTGTAGTCAGTCTAATACCTCTTTTCTCCCACACTTTCCTTCAGAGTCTCTCAAATGCTGAGCTAGTTCTGGCAATGCTTGCGTCAACCTTAATAGAGAACTTTGAAGAGGGGTGGGTTGGAATTGCAATAAAATGATGATTTCTGCTTTGATGGGGTGCATAGGGTATTCAGAGAGGACCAGCACCTCTGGTGTGAGGGCTTGCTGAGCCCTTTTCAGGGCTGCTCATCCACCTTTGGTGTCCACCTGGCACCTGACTCACACCTGTGACTCTAAGAAGCCGTTAACATACACAGCAGCAACAAGTAAAACTGTCTTGGTGATGAGCTAAACAAGGTTGCAAGTAACCAACAGGCCTCAAACCCATCAATGAGTTAGGGAGAGGTCTAACCCAAGCATGTGAAGATGGGCAGATGAAAACAATTCATTCCAATGACCACAAAGGTGGCTAAAGCAGACACTGTAGAACACTTAGAGCCTGGTCAGACATCAAAGACACCAAGGTCATCTACTGCATGCTGGGCCATTGCCAGTTATCTTGACTTTTGTCTTGCCATTGGATTTCAATTGATTATGGAAGAGAGAGTGAGGCTGATGACTCTATAATATTATTGGTACTCTTTGAAAAAAATGAAAGAAGAGTAACAAATAACAAAGCAGCAGATATGAGGCATTAATGTGAAGTGTAAAGGTGATGAACACTAGCAGCAGCCCCACTTCTGTGAGAACAAAATTAAAATGTAATTGGGAAATATTTAATAAAACAAACAAAAATACAAAAGAATATAGATCAGGCCTGCATAACCTGTGGCCCACAGGTTTTGCTTTCCTCTACATTTTTCATGGGCCGCCTGAAATCTTTGGTGTGCCGTAAAACAGCCCATGGGTTGTTGGTTGTACAGGTCTGATGTAGATAATGTTAATGTATGGATTTCTAAGTCAATAGGTGGCTCAGCAGTATTCTTTAGTGGTTCCCATTTCTGAGTTTGACCCCACAGCTGTGGTGGATTTAGAATCAAGAAGATCCAGGTTTGAAGCCTGCCTAAGACATTATCTAGCTGTATGACCCTAGACAAGTCATGTCATCAACTTGCTCCTTTGTTTCCTCATCCATAAAATAAAAGGGTTTGAAAAATGACCTCTAAGGCACTTACCAGCTCCAAATCTATAGTGTTTTGTTCTTGTATGTGAAATACTTTTGAAAGCTCTAGGAAGTATCATTTCCCACTCATCAACTATTTTGTGGGAGTTTAGAACATAATCATATGTAAGAATGATCAGCATCCAACAGTTAACCATAATACTAGGCTTGGCTACTTTATCTTAATCTTGACAATTTGACAGAAACTGCTCTTTAGAAATGCTTATTCAGATGAAACCTGGGGACTCTCAGCTTACTGACACAATGTGTTGCCTTAATTTTAATTTATTCAGACTCTGAAAAGAATTTGGCAAGCTGTGATGAAATGGCCCTTCCCTCTCTGTTGGTGTGAACTATAATATCATTAGCACCATGTGTAGCAAGGGCCAATGTATAAATAGTTTTCTGGCAGGAAACCATGGGTCATCACACAGAACATAGGAAAATCTATTACTTGACTGCTGTAGAGCTGGCCACCCAACCAGAAGTCAGGGAATGAAAGATGATCTGAGTTTGAGGTCCCGCTAACCAATCTAATGGCCCAGGGGTACCATGGAAAGAGTAGGAGCTCTGGAATCAGAAGATCTGAATTCACTTCCTGTCTCTGAAACTTACTAGTTGTATGACTTTAGGCAAGTCGTTTAACCTCTTTGTCCTTCAGTTCCCAATATAAAAATTAGGGTATTGGCCTGAGTGTTGTGTAAGCTGTAGTAGACTAAGCCAAACAGGGGTCTGCATTCAATATAACACCAGTGTGGTGAGTGGGAGGCCACCAGACTTCCTATGGAGGGGCAAATGGTCCACTGGTCTCTATACTTCTAGTCTTGGTGAGATAAGCAGATTTCTAGTCTTTTTAGAAAAGATAAAATTTAGTTTAATTTAATTTTTTTTAAAAAACTAACAGGTTAGACTAGATAGCATCTCAACGCCTTTTAAGGATATGATCCAGAATCTCTACCTACTCTGTCCTTTATCACCACAATGAAAAATGCCAATGTAGCCTTCTATTACCACTGAACACCCAGATATATGAAGGTCACTTCTGACATTAAACTCCTGCCCGGAGCCTCCTCCTCCTTTTGCCATCATTAGAGCTGGTAGATAAGGGATGGTTGGAAAGAAGGAAGGAAGGACGGAAGGAAGGAAGGAAGGAAGGAAGGAAGGAAGGAAGGAAGGAAGGAAGGGAGGGAGGAAGGGAGGAAGGGAGGAAGGAAGGGAGGAAGGAAGGAAGGGAGGAAGAAAGGGAGGAAGGAAGGGAAGAAGAGGGAGGGAGGGAGGGAGAAAAGGAAGGAAAGAGAAAGAAAACAAACATTTTAAGTGCCTTCTATGTACCAAACACTATGCTAAGCACTTTACAAATATTATCTTATTTGACCTTCACAACAACCCTGAGATGTAAGTGCTACTGTTACCCTTATTTTACAGCTGAGAAAATTGAGGCAGGCAGAGATTAAGTGACCTGTCCAGGATCACACAAGTAATTAACATCCAAGGCTGGATGAACTCAGGTCTCCCTGACTCCAGACACAGTACTCTATCCATCATGCCATGTAGCTGCTTAAGGAACCAGATATGAGGGTTTTCTCAACCCCTGATTATTGGCATATGTAGAAACTCTACCTGTGTTTACCCATTACAGTAAATTATCTAAGGGAAGTAACAATGTCTCAATCCAGCATAACAATAAAATCCCTAGAGAGTTGTCATCTTAGTGCTAGGTATTAGTCTATAACCAAAGACTTGAACACTGGCCCACCCAGAAGGCTAGTGCATACTTCACATAGAAGATATCTTTTATTTCAGGCCCACCTACTATTATCTTGGTATATTTAAAAAAAAATAATCACTGCTGAAAGTGCTATATAATTCATCATCATCTTCATCATCATCATTACTATTGTTAGCTATTTATTTTTTTAATTTTTTATTAATTTATTTTGATTGATCAATAATCATTTCCATATGCTTTTGAGTTTAAAATTTTTCTCCCCCTTCTGCCCCACCACCCTCCCCAAGATGGTGCACAATCTGATATAGGATATACATTTACATTCATATTAAACATATTTTCACATTAGTAATTTTGTAAGTAGAAATTAAAACCAATAGGAGGAACCATCAGAAAGAGGAAACAAAACTCAACAGAAGAGAAAAAAAAATAACAATTCGGCATCCATAGTTCTATGTTTGAGTGTGGATAGCATTTTCCATCACAAGGCCTCTGGAGATGTCTTAGATCCTTGTATTGCCAGGAAGGGTTAAGTTTATCAATATTAGTCATCACACAATGCGGCTGTTATTGTGTACAACATTCTCTTGGTTCTGCTCACTTCACTCAGCATCAGACCATACAAGTCTTTCCAGGTTTTTCTGAAGTCAGCCTGTTCATCATTTCTTATAGTAACATAGTATTCCATCACATTCATATACCACAACTTGTTCAGCCATTCCGCAATTGATGGGCATCCTCTCAATTTCCAATTCTTTGCCACCACAGAAAGAGCTGCCATGAATATTTTTGCCCATGTATGTACTTTTCCCATTTGTGTGATCTCTTTGGGATACAGCCCTAGAAGTGCTATTGCTGGGTCAAAGGGCATGCCCATTTTTATAGCCCTTTGGGCATAGTTCCAAATTGCTCTCCAAAATGGTTGGATCATTTCACAACTCCACCAACAATGCATTAGTGTACCAATTTTACCACATCCTCTCCAACATTTATCATTTTCCTGTTTTGTCATGTTGGCCATTCTGATAGGTGTGATGTGGTACCTCAGAGTTGTTTTGATTTGCATTTCTCTAATCAATAGTGATTTAGAGCATTTTTTTTCATATGACTATAGATGACTTTAATTTCTTCATCTGAGAACTGTCTGTTCATAACCTTTGACCATTTATCAATTGGGGAATGACATGTATTCTTATAAATTTGACTTAATTCTCTATATATTTTAGAAATGAGGCCCTAATCAGAGAGACTGGTTGTAAAAATTCTTTCCCAATTTTCTACCTTCCTTCTAATCTTAGTTGCATTGGCTTTGTTTGTGCAAAAACTTTTCAATTTAATGTAATCAAAATTATCTATTTTGCTTTTTGTAATGTTCTCTATCTCCTGTTTGGTCATGAATTCTTCTGTTCTCCATAGATCTGACAGGTAAACTATTCCTTGCTCTCTCAGTTTGCTTATAGTATCAGCCTTTATATCTAAATCATGTACCCATTTTGACTTTATTCTGGTATATGATGTGATATTTTGGTCTATGCCTAGTTTCTGCCATACTCTTTTCCAGTTTTCACAGCAGTTTTTTTCCAAAGAGTGGGTTCTTATTCCAGAAGCTGGGGTCTTTGGGTTTATCAAATAATAGATTACTATAGTCATTGACTACTGTGTCTTGCATACTTAACCTATTCCACTGATCCACCACTCTATTTCTTAGCTGGTACCAAGCAGTTTTGATGATTGCTGCTTTATAATACAATTTAAGATCTGGAATTGCTAGGCCACCTTCCCCTGCATTTCTTTTCATTAGTTCTCTTGATATTCTGGACCTTTTGTTCTTCCAAATGAATCTTCTTATTATTTTTTCTAACTCTATAAAATAATTTTTTTGTAGTTTGATTGGTATGGCACTGAATAAGTAAATTAGCTTAGGTAGAATTGTCATTTTTATTATATTAGTTCGGCCTACCCATGAGCAACTGATGTTTTTCCAAGTATTTAGATCTGATTTTATTTGCATGAAAAGTGTTTTGTAATTGTGTTCATAGAGTTCCTGGGTTTGTTTCAGGAGGTAGACTCCTAAATATTTTATAATGTCTGCAGTAAGTTTAAATGGAATTTCTCTTTCTATCTCTTGCTGTTGGGCTTTGTTGGTAATAAATAGAAATGCCAATGATTTATGTGGGTTTATTTTATAACCTGCAACTTTGCTAAAGTTGTTTATTATTTCAAGTAGCTTTTTACTTGATTCTCTGGGATTCTCTAAATATAAAATCATGTCATCCCCAAAGAGTGATAGCTTTGTTTCTTCTTTGCCTATTCTAATGCCTTCAATGTCTTTTTGTTCTCTTGTTGCTAAAGCTAACGTTTCCAATACGATGTTGAACAACAGTGGTGATAATGGACATCCTTGTTTCACCCCGAATCTTATTGGAAATGCTTCTAGCTTGTCCCCATTACATATTATGCTTGCTGAAGGTTTTAGATAGATGCTATTTATCATTTTAAGGAAGGCTCCATTTATACCTATGCTCTCTAGTGTTTTTAATAGGAATGGGTGTTGTATTTTGTCAAAAGCTTTTTCTGCATCTATTGAGATGATCATGTGGTTTCTGTTAGTTTTGGTGTAGATATGATGGATTATGCTGATAGTTTTCCTTATATTGAACCAGCCCTGCATTCCTGGTATAAATCCTACCTGGTCATAGTGTATTATTTGTGTGATAAGTTGCTGTACTCTATTTGCTAATATTTTGTTTAAAATTTTTGCATCTATATTCATTAGAGAAATTGGTCTATAATTTTCTTTCTCTGTTTGACTCTTCCTGGTTTAGGTATCAGCATCATATTTGTATCATAAAAAGAATTTGGTAAGATTCCTTCTTTACCTATTTTACCAAGTAGTTCATATAGAATTGGAATTAATTGTTCTTTAAATGTTTGATAGAATTCGCATGTAAATCTATCTCGCCCTGGAGAGTTTTTCCTAGGTAGATCATCAATGACTTGTTCAATTTCTTTTTCTGAGATGGAGTTATTTAAGTATTTTACTTCCTCTTCTGTTAATCTGGGAAATTTATATTTTTGTAAATATATATCCATTTCACTAAGATTGTCAAATTTGTTGGCATATAGTTGGGCAAAATAATTCCTAATTGTTGTTTTAATTTCCTCTTCCTTGGTGGTAGTTTCACCCTTTTCATTCTTGATACTAGTAATTTGGTTTTCTTCTTTCTT
Source organism: Vombatus ursinus (assembly GCF_900497805.2). Lineage (NCBI taxonomy): Eukaryota > Metazoa > Chordata > Mammalia > Diprotodontia > Vombatidae > Vombatus > Vombatus ursinus. Next base: position 9,519,202 of record NW_020954590.1, on the reverse strand, counting down.
TTTTTTAATTAGATTAATGAAAGGTTTATCTATTTTATTGGTTTTTTCATAAAACCAGCTCTTAGTTTTATTTATTAGTTCAATAGTTTTCTTAATTTCAATTTTATTAATTTTTCCTTCAGTTTTCAATATTTCTAATTTGGTGTTTAATTGAGGATTTTTAATTTGTTCTTTTTCTAGTTTTTTTAGTTGTGTGCCCAACTCATTGATCTCCTCTTTTTCTATTTTATTTATGTAAGCATTTAGAGATATAAAACTTCCCCTAAGAACTGCTTTTGCTGCATCCCATAAGTTTTGGTATGTTGTCTCATTATTGTCATTCTCTTGAATGAAATTATTGATTGTTTCTATGATTTGTTCTTTGACCCAATCATTCTTTAGGATTAGATTATTTAGTTTCCAATTATTTTTTAGTCTATCTTTCCATGGCCCTTTGTTACATATAATTTTTATTGCATCATGATCTGAAAAGAAGGCATATTCCTTTCTGTCCCCATTCAGTTTTCTCCACAGGTCTATTATACCTAACTTTTCTAATGTTCTATTCACCTCTTTAACTTCTTTCTTGTTTATTTTGTGGTTAGATTTATCTAGCTCAGAGAGGGGGAGATTGAGGTCCCCCACTAATATAGCTTTGCTGTCTATTTCTTAACTCCCTGAACTTTTCCACTAAGAATTTGGATGCTATACCATTTGGTGCATGTATATTTAGTAACGATATTACTTCATTGTCTATGGTAACTTTTAGCAGGATGTAGTTTCCTTCCTTATCTCTTCTGATAAGATATATTTTTGCTTTTGCTTTGTCTGAGATCAGGATTGCTACCTTTGCTTTTTTTACTTCAGCTGAAGCATAATATATTTTGCTCCAGCCTTTTACCTTTACACTGTATGCGTCACTCTTTTTCAAATGTGTTTCCTGTAAACAACATATTGTAGGATTATAGTTTTTAATCCAATCTGCTATATGTTTCTGTTTTATGGGAGAGTTCATCCCATTTACATTTACAGTTGTGATTACTATCTGTGTCTTTTTCTCCATCCTTTTTTTCCCCCTGTTTATGCTTTTCTTTCTCCTTTCTTCTTGCCCCCCCACTAGTGTTTTGCTTTTAACCAGCGCCTCCTTGGGTCCCACCTCCCTTCTATTATCACTTTCCCTTTTCTTCCCCTTTACCCTTATTGCTTCTTCCCTCCCTTCTATCCCCCCTCCCTTTTCTTTTCCCTTTCCCCTCCTACTACCTATAGTACAAGTTATATTTCTATACCTAACTGATTATGTTATTCCCTTCTTGAGCCAAATCTGATGAGAATAAGGTTCCAACAATGCTCATCCTCCTCCCTTCTTTACCTCTGCTCTAATAGGTTTTTGTGTCTTTTCCTGTAATGTAATTTACCCTTGTCTGCCTCCTCCTTTCTCAGTACATTTTCTTAGCTCAGACTAATCCACTTACTTGGATCCATTTAACCCACTTGATTAATTTTTTTTTTATCATTACATCAAAGTCAACTTACATCCACCCCCTTTATGTATACTCTTTCAACATGGTAATAACAATATAGTTCTCAAGAGTTGCAAGTGTCATCTTCCCTTGTAGGGATGTAAACATTTTGCCCCTATTAACAAATCATTTACCTTTCTATGTCTCTCTTGAATCTTGTACTTGAAGATCAAATTTTTTGTTGAGCTCTGGTCTTTTTATCAGGAACATTTGGAAGTCCCCTATTTCATTGAATATCCAACTCCTTTCCTGAAAAATCATGCTCATTTGCACTGGGTAGTTAATCCTTGACTGCATTCCAAGCTCCTTTGCCTTACGGAATATCATGTTCCATGCCCTACGGTCTTTTAATGTAGAGGCTGCAAGGTCCTGTGTAATCCTGACTGTGGTTCCATGATATTTAAATTGTTTCTTTCTGGCTGCTTGCAGTAATTTCTCTTTTATGTAGTAATTTTGGAATTTAGCTATTATATTCCTTGGTGTTTTCAATTTGGGATCTCTTTCAGGCGGGGAGCAATGGATTCTTTCTATAGTTATTTTACCTTCACGTACTAGGACTTCAGGGCAGTTTTCCTTTATGATTTCCTGAAGGATATTGTCCAGACTCTTTTTTTCATCATGACTTTCAGGTAGGCCTATAATTTTAAAATTGTCTCTCCTGGATTGATTTTCCAGGTCAGCTGTTTTACCCATGAGGTATTTTACGTTTTCATCTATTTTTTCATTTTTTTGTTTCTGTTTGACTGATTCTTGCTCTCTCATAGAGTCATTAGTTTCCATTTGTTCAATTCTAATTTTTAACATATTGTTTTTTTCTGTTAGATTTTGTACTTTCTTCTCCAATTGGTCGATTGTATTTTTAAGGGATTTATTTTCTTCATTGTACTTTTTTTCCATTTGGCCAATTGTGTGTTTTAGAGACTTGTTTTCTTCATTGTACTTTTTTTTTCCAATTGGCCAATTGTACTTTTAAAGGACTCCTCTACCTCTCTCATTTGACTTTTAAAATCCTTCTTGAGTTCTTCTAAGAAGGATTTTTGGGCTTCAGACCAGTTCATATTCCCTTTTGATGTTGCAGATGTGGGTTTGATGACAGTGTTGTCCTCTCCAGAATTTCTGTCTTGATCTTCATTCTTCTCATACTAGGAATCTATCGTACATTTCTTTTTACTCATGGTGTTTCTTTATTCCCTGGCCTTTAAAGAGATTAAGCTCTCCTGCTGGGGATCAGAGGGCACTGACCCAAGCTTTTTGTGTTGGGAGCCTAGGTCTTGGTCACTGGCTTTGTGTGCTGGGGCCTCTTATGTTGGCAATTGGAGGCTGTAGGTTTCCGGCAGCTTATCTGGTGTTGGGCTGGAATCAGCCAGATTGGGAGTTTCAGGTAAATTTAGGTTGCCTGCTTTTCCTTTCCTTTAGCTTTTTTAGTTCCTTTTAGATAAGTGCTGCCAGGTGTTTATCTGCCTGGGGCCCCTTGCAGTGCTGCCTCCCTTATTTCTGTTTAGGTACTGGGAGACATCTTTGCTGTAGAATGCGGAGGCACTTGGTGGTTTTCTGAGCTGGTTTCCACTGGTTACCCCACTGTCACTGAGGCACTCGGAGGTACAGCTGTTGGCGTTTGCCTGCACAACTACCTGGGCTTCAGGATCTCCTCCTGGTTGGCAGTTGGAGGCTTTAGGGTTCTGACAGCTTACCTGGTGTTGGACTGGAATCAACAAGGCTGGAACTTTTTGGTACCTCTTGGTTGTTTTCTTCAGCTCCTTTCAGATGAATGCTGCCTGGTGCTTATCTGCCTGGGGCCCTTTGTAGTGCTGCTTCCCTTATTTTTGCTGAGGCATTGGGAGACTCATTTGCTGTAGAATGCCAAGGCACCAGAATCTCCTCCTGGTGTGCTAAAGTGGGTCTTTCCACTAGCTGGCTGGGTGACTCCTGTTTTGTACTGCTCCTCTTCCCCCAGGTTAAGAGGGGCCTTTCCCATTAATCCCTCTAGCTACCTGGGCTACTGCACTGCTGCACCCTGTCTTTCTTCTGGTTCAGCTGTTCCAGGTTTTTTTCTGGGGTGATATTTTCTGGGTTTTCAGAGGTTGATAGGGGAGGGTGAGAGTGACTATCTTTTTACTCCACCATCTTGGCTCCAAAGCGGAAGTCCTTGTTAGCTATTTATTAAGCAGGTACTATATACTAGGCATTATACTAGTCATTGGGGATAAAATGATAAAAATAAAATACTCTCTTGTGCTCAACAAATTTGCATCCTACTAAGAGGAATCATCATACATATAGATAAGTAAATACTAAGGGGACAGCATTAATGCCTGAAGGGATCAAGAATGCCTGGAGACGTCATGTACCAAAAGTAGCACATGAAATGAGATGAAGAGGAGAGAGAGCATTTCAGGCATAGTGACAGCCTACAAAAAGATAGGAAGGTAGAAAACAGAATATTGAATATGACAAATAAGAAGCAGATGGGTTTGGCAAACTTCTAGTACTTCCCTGTGATTCAGAAATGTCTTTCAAGGAATCATTTCCTTTGGCAGTATTTTCTTCTCTTTCATTGCCATTAACCTTATCTTATTTCTCCTTTGTCCATATTAACCTCTGTCTTTTCCTTCCATTGTGCCCTCTGCAATTCCTCTTCTATTCTAAATAAAGTCTTCATATTCTTCTACTCATATTCTTTCCATCTACAATTCATATAGACTATGCTTTCTCCAGAAGTTAGAGCATTGATGTCTACCCTTCCCAATATTATGTGTCCCCTTTATGCCCCATGCAAACTGGACAAAAGGAGTTCAAATACAGTTAATCAACTGAGACAAATGTAGTATTTTTGAGCTATTGCATGAAATCAGATGATGGAACACAGGAATTGCATTGGAATTTGAGGATTCATTTCCTTACCTTTAAACATTCATTACCTTTAAACACATGGCTTTAGTTTTAGTAGACTGAGATCATCTGCCACATTCCCATACTCCATACCTCAGAACTCTTTTACATTGTTCCTTATTTCCCCATCTTTTCATTAGTCTCTAAAGAAGAGGCAGTCGAAGTAATAACGGGTGTCTACTTACATCTTTGATATCATCCTACTCCCTCCCTTTTCCTTAATCCAATTCTTTTCCTTTGTTGTTTAGTTGTGTCTAACTCTTTGTGACCCCATTTTGAGTTTTCTTGGCAAAGATACTGGAGTGGTTTGCCATTTCTTTCTCCCACTCACTTACAGATGAGGAAACAATAGCAAGTAGTGTTAAGTGATTTGCCCAAGGTCACCCAACTAATACATGTCTAAGGCCAGATTTAAACTCAGGCCTTCCTGAGTCTATGCCCATTTATTCTGTTTTTCTGTCATCATTGTTCTCTCCTTATTTACTAGCTCCTTTCTTAGAAACAAAAGTTTACACAAAAAACTACAAAAGCTTACATTGATCTTCTAATCCTCTCAAGACATTGATCAATCACTCTTTTCCCTTTCACAACTAAACTTCTAGAAAAGTAATCTACACTTATGGCTTCTACTTCCTGGCCTCCTACTCATTTCTCAAACTCTGTTTAATCTGGATATTGTTCCCACTAGATTGATTAAGTGTTAAATTGAATGGCGCTTTCTCAATCCTAATTTTTGATACTAATCACCATCTCCTCCTGAGAAATATATATTTCCTTTGACTTCTATGACTGCTGTCCCTTCTGGTTCTCTTATCAGCTTGATAACTATCTATTATCCTCCTAAAATTAATTATCAGTGGTCCCCCATTCCCTCAGAGGAGGTATCTCACAAAGATATGGACTGGAGTCTCTTCTCTTTATATACTTTTTCTGTGGTCTCATGTTCTCCTATGGGTTCAATTATCATCTCTCTGCAAATGATTCCAAATCTCACCTGAAATATTATCCTGCACTGTAAATTGAATATTTCACACAAATCTCCTATTAGCATCCCAAATTCTACTTATCCAAAGTAGAACTTACTGAATTCCTTCTTTAAACCCATCTCTTTTCTTTTGAAAGTACCACTATTCTTTTAGTTAACCTAGCTTTTTAACCTTGAATTAATACTTGAATCTTTCCTTTCTCTCACACCATCATGACCAATCATTTACCAAGTCATGCTGATTCTATAACATCTCTAGAATCTGTCTCATTCACTCCAAAAACACAGCCATTATTTATTTTCAAACTTTCATCGCTTCTATCCTAGACTATTACAATAACCTCCTGATTGGTCAGCCTCACATTTGTAGTTCTCCATAATGTGATTCTAACCTATACTTCTAGATATTTAAGATTATAACCCTTCATAATATTCCATATTCCTATCAAACTGAACATCTTGATGGTCCCCAAAGTCAATTTTCAATCTCTTGACTTACTATATTTGTATAGGTTGTACCCCATACCTAAAAATATACTCCCTCCCCAACTTTATCTCTGAAAATAACTAGCTGGATTCAATGTTCCACTCAGGAGCCATCTCCTATGTGACATTTTTCCTCATCTTCCTTCAGTCAACAGGGTTGTCTTACTTTCTAATTTTCTTTTGTTTATTTGTCTATCTACATGCTTGATATAACAAGTGGTGGTTTGTAGAAGTTCCCTGAGAGCTGGACTTATTTCATTTTTGTTCTGTTAACCCTATTTCCAAGCCCAGTACCTTGACCGTAGAAGATTTTTAATAAATTTTTGTTGAATTGAGTGAAATTTGTATAAATTGTATATTGTTCCTACTAAACTACCAAAGAATTATTTTACACAGCTAGAAAAAATAATTACAAAATTTATCTGGAAAATCAAAAGGTTAAGCATATCAAGGGAATCAATGGGGGAAAAAAGTGTGAAGGAAGGTGGCCTAGCAGTACCAGATTTTAAACTATATTACAAAGCAGAAATTATCAAAAATTTTTGGTACTGGCTATGAAATAGGTCATGGATCAGTGGAATTGATTAGGTACACAATACATTGTAGAAAATGGCCATTGTAATTTAGTGCTTAATAAACCCAAAGATCCAAGCTTTGGGGGTAAAAATTCACCATTTGATAAAAATTGCTGGAAAAACTGAACAATAGTTTGGAGGAAACTAGGCAAAGACCAATATCTCATATTACATACCAAGATAAGGTCAAAATGGATAAATTATTTTGACATAAGGGGTTATATCACAAATAAATTAGGGGAGCATAGAAAATGTACCTGCTAGATTTATAGATAAAGAGGATCATGGGAAGTAAAATAGTTAATTTTGATTACATGAAATTAAAAAGCTTTTGCATAAGCAAAACTAATGCAGCCAAACTTAGAAGGGAAACAGGAAACTGGGAGAATGTTTTTTACAGAAATCTGTTAAAGACCTCATTTCCCAAGAATATAGGGAGTCAAATTTATAAAAATAAGAGCCATTCTCCAGTTGATAAAGGATATGAACAGGCAGTTTTCAGGAGAAGAAATCAAAGCTATCAATAGTCTCCTGAAATCATGCTCTAAATCACTACTTATTAGAGAAATCCAAATTAAAACAACTCTGAGGCACTATCTCACACCTATCAGATTAGCTAACATGATAGGAAAAAAATGACAAATGCTAGAGGAGATATGGAAAAAAATGGGAAACTAGTACAGTGTTGGTGGAGTTGTAAATTGATCAAAACATTCTGGAGAACAATTTGGAACTATGCTCAAAGGGCTACAAAACTGTACATATCTTTTGACCCAACAATACCACTACTAGATCTATAACCTAAAGAGATCAAGGTAAAGGGCCTATTTGTACAAAAATATTTATAGCAGATCTTTTTGTGGTGGCAAAGAATTTAATTGGGGAGAATGGCTGAACTAGTTGTGGCACACTGTGTATGACTGTGGTGGAATACTATTGTGCTATAAGAAATGATGAACACAATGGTTTCAGAAAAAAAACCCCAGGAAGACTTAAATAAACTCTTGATGAAGTGAGCAGAACCAGAAGAATATTGTACATATATAGTAATGGCAATATTATAAAGATGATCAAATGTGAAATTTTAGCTACTCTGATCAAGGCAATGATTCAAGATAAATCAAAAAGACCCATGATGAAAAATGCTATCCACCTCCAAAGAGAGAACTGATTAACTGATTAAATGCAAATAGAAGCATCTTTTTTTTTGCTTCCTTTATTTTTCTTGTTTCTTTTCTTTTCTTTTTTGCAACATGGATAATATGGAAATGTATTTTGCATGATTTCACATATAATCAATATCAAATTGTTTGCCTTTTTAAGAAGGAGAGAGGGGTTGGAGGGAGGGAGAGAATTTGGAACAAAAAATGTAAAAATAAATGTAAAAATATATGTAATTGAGAAATATTTAACAAAGTAATCATATATAAAATATGAAAAATAAGTAAGTTATGTATTTCTAGATTGAAACAATTTTGGTTTAGATTCACATATTTATAACACATTAGTAAGACTCTAGAACTTTGTTTCATTAAAAATTCACAGCCTTCTAGCATTTATGTTTTCCAAAGTACTTTCCTCACAAAAATTCTTTGAATTGGGTAATAAAAGAATTATTGCCTCCCTTTTTACAGATGAGAAAATATACTCAAGAAAATTATGTGACTTGCCCATGATGACAGAAATAGTAAGTGTTAAAGCTGGCTTTCAATTCATTCCTATTTATTATTCAATCCAATTTATTTATTAACTACCTGCTATATGCACAGCAATGTGCTAGGGGTTACAAATACAAAAATTATAAACAAATGAAAATCAGTCCCTGACCTCAAGGAATTTGTATTCTATTCAAGCAATACAGTATTTATAAAGATTGGTATATTCAAGCTCATTATTGACAAGAAAAAATCACTAACAAGGACTGGGATCAGGAAAAGCTTCCCATAGGAGGTGGCACAAAAGGTGTAGAAAGTAAGTATTCCAACAGGAAAAAGTGAAGAGGGTATCTTCTAGTCATACATTCTAGGAGACAATATGGGCAAAGGAATGTGGGGTAGCAAGTCTGGGGATCAACAAGTAGAACAATTTAGCTAGATTGTAGTGTTCCTTAAAAAGAATGATGTGGAATAACCCTGGAAAGATTATCTGTCTGTCTGTCTCAGTCAATAAACATTAAGTTAGTACCTACTGTGTGCCAGGTACTATGCTAAGTACTAGAGATAAAAATGCAAATAAGCAAAATGTAAAACATATATATATATATGTATATTTTCTTGCCCTAAGGAACTTAGAATCTAATGAGGGAAAACCAAAAGGAAACAGAAAACTGGGGGAGGCATGAGAAGGCTCCCAGTCTAGGGGCATGACGGAGAGTTCCAAAGAAATCCAAAAGCAATATAGCTGTGGCAAATGGGGAGAAAAACTGTGCCAAGTTTCCTCTTTAAATCAAGGTCCAGAAGCTGAAGGCCCTGTCCCTATACCTCCAGGCAAAAGGAGGGGAAGAAGGTATTGATGAGACAAGAGTTCACACAGTTTCATTCTTGTAGCATAATGAGATTTCCCAAGGATTTTCCTACGAAAGGAAAGTATGGTGAAGAGTTCTAAGAAGTCCAAAAGCAGCAAGTGTAGAGGGAAATGGGGAGCTCTCTCTCAGTCTCTCTCTCAAGTCTTACTCTGTTTATGTCCATCTGTCTATCTGTCTGTCTGTCATCCGTCTCTCTCTCTCTCTCTCTCTCTTTCTGTGTGTGTATCTGTCTGTTTATCTCAATCTTTCTCTGTGTCTCTCTCTTCTGTCCTCTCCTCACCTCTGTTCTCTTCCCTTCTCTTCTCCTCTCCTTTTAGGTTTGGAGGCATTTTGAATTCTTAAGACGCCCCAGATCCTTAGTTTTACATAAGATTCATTGTTGCTTTTTTATTTTTATTTTAAAGGTTAGACCTTTAAAATCATAGCTGTTTGATCAGCTTAACTTCAGTGGGTCTTGATTTAGAGACAAGACACTATATTGGAAAAAAATGCAAAGGGAAGCAGGAATTTTGGGCTTTAGCAGACCTAGAGATGTATCTGATTCTTTTAACTAATCCTCAAGTCCAAATGTAATTCCTGTGTTTCATCATCTGATTTCATGCAATGGTTCAAAAGCACTTTATTCCTCCAAGTTGATTAAGGACTTGTTCACACTTAGAATGCCTTTGGATTGATTGATTCACTTCAAAAGTCTGGGCCTGCTCAAGCCTTGTTTACACAGTTGATTGATTGAGTTATTCAATCAAAGAGCCATTTTTACCAGACAGATATATTAGGGCCCATAGCACCTTGTTAGTTACAGTAATTGGGGTTGAGGAATATAGGACACCCCTTTTACATACATATATAAACTATTTAATTTTGAGGATATAATTTAGTACTTTCCATGTACAGAGCCTCCTGACCCTCTTCTTCATATTTTGTGTGGTATTGATTTTTCTTTTTCTGTACATTCATATTATTTTCCAATACATCTTCACTGTACTCTTTGAAGAACTCTCCCTTAAAATAAAGAAATGTAGTTTATCAAAACGTGCCTGATGAATTATGCCTAATTCCACACTTGAGTCACCATTAGCTTTTACATTCAAAGTTCTTCGCTATGTTGATCAAAGTTCTGTTGTCTTTCATTCACCATCAATCTACATAAGTCTTTCCAAGCTTTTCTGTGTTCTTCGTTATTTGTTATTTCCTCTTACTCAATGTTCTTCCATTGTATTCAAATGCCATTATTTGTTCAGCCTTTCCCAATTAATAGACATCCAATTTGTACCTGTATTTAAGTTAATATTATAAATGGCCTTGTCACTGATTCTTAGCATTCCCTGCCTTCTTTGCCACCACTCTACCACTATTATTATAGATGAGGTAAAAGGTTGTAGCAAGACTAGCGGTTCTTTTATATTTTTCTTTGTTTTGTGGATTGCCATGGTCAAGAGGTCATCATATAGTAGAGAAGAAGCTACAGGATTATTTTCAGTAGAAATGAAATAATAAATCAATGCTTAGCCTAATTGCAAGAAAGAAGTAAAGTGTTTGAAAAAAAAATACTCAGAACTAGGAGATTCTGGCCATCAATTAATAGTATTTATTGGGCAGGTATTACATGCCACTCACCGTGCTAGGTCCTGGAAAAAAAGTAGAAAAAAAGGACACAATCTCCACTCACAAGGAGCTTATATTCTAGTAGGAAATGAGTGTATATGTTAATGTATACAGCATAAATATAAAATGAATAAATGAGAATAAAATCACATAATTAGTTAGATACCAAGTCATTTGGAGGAAGGGCACAAGAAGGTGGAAAGAAAAGGAATGTAGAAAATAGTGCTTAAGATGTATATTAAAGAAAAACAGGGACTCGAGTTGGAGGTAGGGAAAAAGTACAGTCCTTGGTTAAGGAATGACCAGTACAAAAGCAAGTCTGGTAACTGTTTATTGAATCATGTACTTCCTTGTCACATTTCTTGTACTATTTTCCTGCATTGTTCTTTAACTCATAATGCACCGTTTCCCTGCTTATCCTAAAGGTCAAAGACCAGATTTGATACCAGGTATTAAATGCCCATCAAAATACCTAGCATAGCAGGTGACCAATAAACATTTATTGGTTAATTGATCAAGAAGAAATATTTCATCTTGGAAGGAAAGGTAGGTTAGATGCTGATATTTATTATAAAATTAATATATTATATAATTAAAAGCTGATCTACCCTCATTTCATTGCCAACAAGTTAATATATGGAACAAGCCAAGTAGAATGTGACTGAAATTCATTAGATCCATGTGAATGAAGAATATGACTATTTGGTAGGGAGGGGGAAGCCAGCTCAATTTCCTTCACGGCAATTTCTCTTGAAAAAGGAGGCACAATTCTGAGGGTTATTTTCATGCAGGTATATAGGAAGAATACCCAATAAAACCTGTAAGGGCTAACAGGATTTGTTGGTATTTCTCCTTGAACACCTTGAAAACATACCATGGAATCAGCCAGGCACAAAAATAAGCACTAGGCTTTTGTGGCAGAAACTTCAGAATGCAACCAAGTAGCTTAAAATATGTTAGCACACAGAAGATTTTATAAGCAGAAAAATATAGATGATGGTAAAAGAGCTAAAGCCTTCAAAAGATGTAAACCATTTTCCATTGAAGATTGTATCTCTTTGAATAAGGGACATAAATGTGCCTACCAGGCTCATGTTTTATTTGATAAAATGCACTGTTAAGAAATTATTTTGCTTATTTATCTCTCCCATGGTTTGTTTGGAATTCTGAAGTGTTTTTTTATATATATAAAATTTCATTTCTGATGGTTGTAAAGTTTACTTTATATGTAACCTTTTGCCAAAGTTTAATAAGCTTTCAACAACTGGACCATTTCTTTATTTGATTTCCAGAAAAAAATGAGCAAATTAACTATTCAGAGGGAAGCATAGCTCATATATTTAGCACTGTAAGATAATAATAAAAAGGTTTAGCATTCATGTAGAAACTTCATCTTCAAAGTGCCTTATAAAAATTAACTGATTGCATCTTAAACACTTCTACTGTTGGCAAGAATCATGTTCTTTATATCCCATGAATTCAGTAGTTGAAAAGACCTGGGGAGTCTTTAAAGGAAGTCTTTAAAGAAAACTTCATATTTACCCAGTGAAAGGTTGGATTTTTTTTGTTGTTTATTTTTGTTTTATAATAATACTTTCAACTATCAATGAATACCAGAAAGTATCATGGAGCTCATTACAAGATTTTCATTTTATTGGAAAAGGGAGCAACTTGCCCGAACATTTCAAGGGAATAGTTATGTATATATGTATATGTGTGTGCTTATGTATGTAAATCCATGTGGTGTTGGAATTGTATTTGTGCTTAGTGGAAGTATAAAGGAGGAGGGACACAAAAGGAAGGAGGAAAGGAGAGGGAAGAAAACTAAAAGCCTACTTTTGGGTTCAAAAATCAGTTGAACAAATGTAAAGTAAAAGAGGTATAGTTGAATAATGTTTTATGTTTAAAAATGATAGAGTTTTAATACACAATAAATTTAATGTGAGTCAACAGTGAAGTGAAAGCTCACAAATTCCACTCATCCTGCCCTGGTAGTCTTAAAAGAGGAGTGTCCAAGGAAGTAGAGAGGGGCTATAGCAGTCCAGGACTAATCACATCTCTTCATTATTTCCTAGTAGGCAATAATATTTCATCACATTTGCATAAAATAATCTATTTATCCATTTCCCAATTGATAGACACCCACTTGATATTCAGTTCTTTGCCTTGACACCACAAAAATAGTTGCTTTATTTCTCTACATATAGGCCCTTTACTTATTTTACCTATTTCTTTGATCTTTTTGTATAGTTGTAATAATAGTATTCCTAGGTCCAAGGCAATACAATAAATTTTATTTATTTTGTGATCTGCAGTCATTAGAATATTAAGGAATATAGCAAATGATAGCAAAGATATGGAAAAAGTAATTAAAGTAAGATATAGAAAGCTTTTTCAAATTTCAAATGTTTAAAAATTCAAGTCAATTCCTGGCTAGGTCCCTCTATTATTCATCATCATTGTCATCACCATCATCAATCATCATCATTACCATCATTAAATACTAGAAGGAGACTTTTTTTTTAAAAGGAGCATTTGTTTGATTAGTGAATGTTTGCAACTCAAACAATTATATGTGTGGTATATACATCACAGAATCCAAAGGGTCAGTGTGGTATAGTAGAAAGAATATGGACCTGGAAGCCAGAAGTCCTGGATTCTAATCAGGAATGTGTTGGTAAATATTTTACAACTGGGAGGGTTTGAGGAGGGAAGGATGTATGTTTTAAGTTTTATCTGCGTTATTAACACTTTCCCATCACTTTAAGTATAGACAATCAACAAAACAATAAACTAAACCCTTATTTATCACATTTGCTGTTTTCTGAGGTGTAAATGTTCACACTAGAAATTTAATCATCAACTTTTTCTAGCTTTTACAAGTTGGTTCCAGCACACCGCTAATTCTAATGCAAGTTCTGAGTTATTTGAAATATGGCGAGTAATTCAAGAAATGTTTATTAAACATTTACCTTATGATAAATACAGCTCTAGGGGAGCTTGGGGAAAAAAACTCCAGCTTCGTCACAACTAGTTATGAGACCTTAGTTAGTTTATTCAATTTAGATTTGAGCAAACATTATGTTCTTTCCTTGGACTAACATGCTATCATTTTGTGTCTGGACTTTTAGAGATGGTCTAAATAATAGTCTTCTGTGCTTTATTTAGAAAACAAATATAGATTCTTCCCCTGTGTTACTGTAATAATGTTTGATTGCTGATCAGATCATGAATTTCATTGCTGATATATTGGAATTAATGGCCTGTGTTCATCCGTGTTCACTTCCACTGAAATGACAAATAGTAGATAAGAATGTGATAGTCTTCTGTTGCTCACTTTCTGGTGAAATGGATATTAGAGACCAAGTGGCCCAGGCCCTTGATTACCCTTACAGAGACCTTTTTTTCTTCTCAGAGATATTCAGCAGCAATATAATCACCATTTATCATATCATAGAGATATGGATGCAGAAAAGTACCAGAGGGGACGCCCACCAGAAAAATCCTCCCAAACACAAATTACTCTCTGATTCTAATTGTAACCTTCACTACTTGCTGTTGATTCTTTTAGAGGTTCTAAAATAACCCAATCAGGGAAAGTGAGGGGTTCACATTAAGCTTCGTCACACATAGATATTAAATGATGACTGATGGGTTCAAGGGTTAATAATCAGTATTATTCAAGAAGAAAAGACTCATTCAACTGCCTTGCATTTTTTTTTCTTTTTATTTTGTTTTTTGTTTTTTTTGGCTGGGCAATGGGGGTTAAGTGACTTTCCCCGGGTCACACAGCTAGTAAGTGTTATGTGCCTGAGGCCAGATTTGAACTCAGGTCCTCCTGAATCCAGGGCTGGTGCTCTATCCACTGTGCCACCTACCTGCCCCTTTGCATTTTTTCCTTGAAAATAGGCCAAAAATTTTGTTTGGAGTTTGTGATACTTACCAAAAGGAAATATACATGTCAGACACACTTTTACCTATATTGCAGCATTTCTGACTTCCTCACAATGCCTTGCATTCTTTTTCTTGAAAATAGGGGGGAAATATGGTTTGGAGGTCATGGTATTCAACTTAAGGAACATAGATATCAGGTTCACTTTTACCTGCATTACAGCTTTTCTGACTTCCCCATTGGCAAATTAGGCCTGCCTAAACTTGGGATTTCTTATTAAAGGCTTTGGGGAAATAGTGTATTCACCTGGCATATTCACAGGTCAGGACATTCAGAGTTTCATTAATGTGGGAGCTTATGTGACAGTTAATCTGCATCCATAATATATTCACTCCAAGATACATGGGGTTTATTCCTTGAGATACTTTTTAACAGAATGCTTTAGAAGCATGCAAATAGTCAATTATCTTTACCTAGAAGGTCGTTAAAAGGCTACCTGCATCAGGACAGGCAACAGTTGCTGGACCAAGATTAGGAGTTGGCAGCTTACTAAGAGTGCCAGTGTCAAAGCTTGGATAAAGCATATATGCAATTAAGGCCATTTCTCAGGTCTCAAATAGCTCTTTTCTCAGGAAGAATGCCCTTCTTTTTAGATGCTAAACTTGTGAATGGAATTCAGTTATACATTATTGCTTGTTATATAGCTGCAACTATGTGAACTCAAAATGATTGAGAGGGGACAGAATTTTTTTTTAATCAAAATATCTCTGTCTCTGTCTTTCACTCTCACTATTTCTTTTTCTTTATCTGTCCACCTCTCTTTCTGACTTTCTCTATCTCATTGTCTCTGTCTCTTCTGTCTTTGTCTCTCTCTCTGTCTCTGTTTCTCTATGGTTCTGTGTCTGTCTCTCTTTTTCTCTCTCTCCATCTTCTAGACTTGTGTAGACATATCCAAAGACCTCCAGCTACTGGAGAAAGGTTTCATTATTTGATAAAACCTGGTGAAAATCTATAAAACAGTTTGACAGAAATTAGGTTTAGACTAACAACTCACTTCAAAAAGCAAAATTATCTTCCAGATGAATAGAAGACAAACATAAAAAGTCACATCATAAATAAACTAATGGAATGAGGAAGACATTTCCTTTCAGATCTATGGATAGGAAAAGAGTTTATGAACAAACAAGAGCTAGAGAAGATCACAGAAGATAAAATGGCTAATTTTGATTACAAAAAAATTAAAAAGAAGTTTTTACACAAGATCAATGAAGCTAAAATTGGAAGGCAAACAGTTAACTGAGAAAATATTTGCCTCAATTTTCTTAGATAAGAATTTCCCATTTCTAAAATATGTAAGGAATTGATTCAAATGAATAAGAATATAAAATATTCCTGAATTAATAAATGGCCAATTCACATGACCAGGCATTCTCATAAGAAATCTAAACTTTCAATAGTCATATAAAAATTATTTAAATCATTAATAACTAGAGAAATGCAAATTAAAGCAACTTGGAGGTTACAACTTACACACATCAGATTAGCAAAGATGACAAAAAAAGGGAAATGACAAATGTTAGCAGGGCTGTAGGAAACAGGACATTAATTTATTTTTAGTAGAACTGTAGATTAACACAGCCATTCTGGAGAGCAATTTGAAACTATGCCCCCAAAGTTACTAAACTGTGTGCTACTAAATTTTGATTCAGCAATAGCTCTCTCGGGTCTATACCCCCAAAGATGTCAAAGAAAGTAGAAAAGGACCAATAAGTACGGGAATGTTTTATTGTTACTCACCATCATCATTTTCTTTTTATTTTTTTAACCACAAAGAAGTGGAATACAAAAGGATGAGGAAATGGCTAAACAAATAATAAGAAATAATGAAAGGGATTGTTTCAGATACACATGGGCAGTCTTATATGAACTTATATGAAGTGAAGTGATCAGAATTGAGAGGAAAAATCATATAATAATATTACTGTAAAGACAAACAACTTTAAAAACTTACTAACTCTGATAAATGCAAAGGCTAATGTAAATTTCAGTGCACTTGTGCTACTTACCTCCTGATAAAGGAAATGAACTCAATATATAGGATGCACTCAATACAATTTTATTTAATTGAACTGAATTGAAACATACATTTTTGGACACAACCAATGTGGGAATTCATTTTTCTTGACTATACAAGTATGTTTCAAGGGTTTTGTTTTTGTTTTCTTTTCATTTTGGGATAGAGTGGTAGTGAGAGAAAATAAATACTAGGTTTTTTTTAATGCTTCATTCTGTATTCAGATGCCATCAGTTCTTTCTCTGGGGATGGATAGCCTTTTTCATCATAAGTCCTTCAGAGTTTTTTTAGATCATTGTATAGTTGAGAATAGCTAAGTTATTCACAGCTGATCATCTTATAATATTACTATTACTTTGTACATAGTATATTTCACTTTGAATCAGCTCATGTAACTCTGTGTTTTTCTGAGAGCATCTCACTTTTCATTTCTTATAGCACAATATTTTCCCATCACAATCACATACCATAATTTGTTCAGCAATTTCCCAATTGAAGGGCATCCCCTCAATTTCCAATTATTTGTCTCCAGAAAAAAAAAAAGCTACTATAAATATTTTTGTACACAAAGTCCTTTTCTTTTTTTAAAAAAATCTCTTTTGTGATACAGATCCAGCAGTGGTATTGCTATGTCAAAAGGTATGCATGGTTTTATAGCCCTTTGGGCATAGTTCCAAATGACTCTACAGGATGCTTGAATCAGTTCACAACTCCACCAACAGAGCATTAATGTCTCATTTTTCTCAAGTCCCCTCCAGAATTTGTCATTTTCCTTTTCTGTCCTTTTAGCCAATATAATAGTTATGAGGTAGTACCTCAGAATTATTTTAATTTGCATTTATCCAATCAATAAAGAGTTAGAGTGTTTCTTCACATGGCTATAGATAGCTTTGATTACTTCATTGTTTGATCATTTGTCAATTGGGAAATGGTTATTATTTTTATGAATTTGACTCAGTTCTCTATGTGTTCGAGAAATGAGGATTTATCAGAGAAACTTATTCAAAATTTTTTTCACAATCACTATTGTTAATTGTATTTCCCTCCTTTTATTCTATTTTTTCTCTTCTTTCATTCTGTCCCTCCTCAAAAGTGTTTTGCTTCTAATTATCCCCTCCCCCATCTGCCCTCCCTTCAATAAATATTCATTCACTGAAAAATAAAATGAAAGTTAAAAAATAATTTATATATCAAAGATGTTTTTGAGGTTTCTGTAGGCTTTTTGGCCTTTCAGAGCTCCTTTAAGAATATCCCTATAATAATAACATTATCATTAGAACTCATGATATTTTCCCTCAATTTTATGCCTCCATATAGATTCTTTATTTCTGGTAAGAACACTTCCATTCTTCTGGTCTCCCAAGGTTTAAAACCATGGAATCATTTTTGCTATTTCATTTTTCCTTTCCAAGGGCTTGCAAAGTCTTTTCAATCATATCCTCTCTTTTCCTCATTCAAACAGCCATAATACTAGTTTCCTTTTCACTGAAACCTTTGACATCTGCTTTCAGGATGTGTCTGCTTGGACTTAGGTTTCTCATCATTTTTACTCTAGCAACTAGTTACTCTGCATTGAAAATTAGATTGAGAAGTAGGTAGCTAGGTAGCAGAGTGGATAAATGTGGACTGGGTCAGGAATCAAGGAGATATGCATTCAAATCTGACCTCCTGCACTTATACTCTGTGTGGCCCTGGGTAAGTCACTTATTTTTTGCCTATTTCCTCAATTGTAAAAAGATAATATTGGCACTTACCTCACAGAGTTGTTGTAGTGAGATAATATTGGTAAAGTACAATGCCTGGCATATACGGGATGCTTAATAAATGCTTATTTCCTTTCTTCATTTTAAGAGATAAAATGGTCATTAAGGCAAGAAAATAATTTATCTACTGCTTTGTTTTGTCAGAGAAAGAGATACATTAGATATCTATTTAATGAAGTCTACAATATCTAGACTATACCATGACACCACAGACTTGTGACCTATCTCCTGAATCCTTTTGTTTTGTTACATAGTCCCAGAATTGATTTTGTATCTTCATATTTTGTTGTTGTTGTTCATTGAATCCTTCATAAATGAGTTTTATCTATCCATGTATTGGATAATGTTTAATTTTATCATAATTTTATCATATGCTGTGAAAAAGTATAATGCTTGCTCATTGAGTCAGGGAAAGATAAGGGAGTTGATAATAGCATATGGAAGATGTTTGTTCAAGAGGGAGGTGATGCCTGATGACATAACATAATAGAGAGCACTTAATCACCATTAGTCAATTTAACTTTCTTGGCTATACTATGTCTTCAAGCCCTGAATGTACTTGTGGATGTGAGTGTTCAGTCATTATCAGTAAAAGTTTGAAGATCATGGGAAATGGGAGAGGTAGCATGAGAGTGAAGAAGTACAAAAGACGCACCATTTTTTAAAGGGAATAGAGTGAGTCGGGATAGAATTGTACAAAGAAGTCCAAGCACACACATCCCAAAAAAGAAAACTCTTCCAAAAAAAAAGATCTAGAAAATACCCCAGACCAAATCTTGATATGGAAATCCAAGAAAAGTCACATAGAGTAAATTTTTTCCACTCTAGATTGTTTTACAGCAACACACTTAGAGCCTATAGATCCTTAGAATAGCCAGGAGTACATCATGTGAAGAATTCAAGTTTAGGGAGAGGATGTGCAACAAGGCAAGAAGAGAATCCAGATTCATACTTAGTTACCACAAAGGGCAATGGACAGGAAATTTGAGGAAAATTATCTCAGAGAATCAGGGTGCAAAAGTATAAGTCTATATAAACAAGGAGGGGAAAAAGGGTAACCAACTGACACGTGAGCCTCACTGTCTTCTGAGCTAATTAGCTGTTATCCTTTGTATTCGAAAAGTACCAAAATGACATTGCTATGTTGGGGCCAAGGTATGGTGTTTCTGACTGTGGTGGATGAGACCAATACAAGATCAGAATGCCTGACCACCATTTGAGCCAAAAGAGTCCATATGAACGTTTGGAGTAGAGATGTCTCTAAATGTGTGCACCTCATCTTTCTTTTGAGTTGGTCAGACAAAAGAAGAACACACACACACACACACACACACACACACACACACACACATGTACAGAGATGGAGAGAGAGAGTTGGGTTCAGAAATATTATAAAGAAAAATGGGCAAAGACAGGGGAGAGGGAGAATTAGCAAGAGAGTAAATAAAGGGAGGGACAGCTAGGAAGTAACAGTGGGTAGAGTACAGGGCCTGAAGTTAGGAAGATTCATCTCCCTGAATTAAAATCTGTCCTCAGACACTTACTAGCTGTGTGACCCTGGGTAAGTCACTTAATCTTGTTTGCCTGACTTCTTCATTTGTAATGAGCTGGAGAAGGTAATGACAAACCCCTCCAGTATCTGTGCCAAGAAAACCCCAAAAAGAGTCAAAAATGGTCAGACATGACTGAAATGACTGAATAACAATAAGAAATAAAGGGAAGACTTATTTCTAAGCAAAATAAACTCTAAAGTTGTTAACAAGCTCTTTTTAAGATGGAAAAGAGTGGGTATCTGAGGAAGTGACCATCAATTGGGGAGCACTACAATTTATTGTACATAAATGTGATAGAATATTATTATATCATAAGAAATTATTGAAAAGATGGTTTCAGAAAATCTGGGAAGATTGTTTGAACTGATGAAAAGTGAAATGGAATCAGGAGATACAATGACAATAGTATTATAAAGACAAACAACTTAGAAAGACTCAGGATCTCTGACTAGTCTAAAGCTCAACCATTCTAATTTGTAAGGAATTATTTTCTTCAGTGAGTTTTTAGACCTCCTTTTCCATTTGGCCAATTCTGCTTTTTAAGGCATTCTTCTCCTCATTCGCTTTTTGGACTTCTTTTTCCATTTGATCTAGTCTATTTTCAAGGTGTTATTTTCTTCAGTATTGTTTTGGGTCTCCTTTAGCAAGATATTTACTCTTTTTCATGATTTTCTTGCATCACCCTCATTTCTCTTCCCAATTTTTCCTCTACTTCCTGCAATCTCCCTCTGATCAGTCATTCAATCCCCCCCCACCATCTGTGGGCTGAGAGCTCAGGAAGCAACTACTGCCATTGTGGTCAATGCCCCATTGCTACACTAGGGCTGGGGCCAGACTGTGCTCCTCTCTCACCCAGGTCTGACAGACTTTTCCCATTGACCCTCTAAGTTGTCTTTGGCATTTGTGGGTTGAGAAGTCTGGAAACTGCCACAACTGCCAGTGATTCAGTCCCCTGAGTCCTGCTCCAGTTTCACTGGGGCCCATCTCTGCCTTTGAAACCCATACTGAACTGTGCTCCTCTCCCAACCCAGTGCAACAGACTTTTCGAATCAGTCATCCAGGTAATCTTGGGCTGGAAATTTGTTTCACTCTGTCTTTTTGTGGATTCTACTGCTCTGGAATTTGTTTGGAGTCATTTTTACAGGTATTTGAAGAGGTTTGGGGGAGAGCTCAAGGAAGTCACTGCTTTTACTCCACCATCTTGGCTCTGCCCCTCAGTGTAAAGTCTTATTCCCACATACAAACCATCAACATCACCAGCAAAAAATGATAATATGGCTAGGCAGTCATGTTAGATTGTAGCATGTCTGAAAAAGATTTAAACTTTTACTCTACTACTAGCTTAGCATGATTCAGCAATGTAATATGGTAACCAAAAGAGCTAATGTGGTCTTGGGTTACATTAAGAAAGGCATGCCTTCCAGGAATAAGGAAGTCATTGTACCTCTGTACCCTTACCTTGTTAAAACACATTTAAAGTGTCATCAATTCTAGGCAACATAGTTTAAAAGGAAATTGATAAGTTGGACAGTTGCCAAAGGTAGCAACAAGGATGGTGAAGGGCCATGAGTACATGCCATATAAAGATGAGTTAAAGGAAGTAGAAATGTTTGCCCTGGAGAAGAGTAAACTCAGGGTAGACATGAGAGTTGTATTCAAGTGTCTGGAATTATGCCATGTAGAAAGGGGATTCAAATTGTTCTGTTTGCTTCCAGAGGGCAGAATCAGGAACAATAGGTAACAGTTGCAGAGTAAAATTCAGGCTGCATGGTAAGAAATTCTTCCTTACAATTTGAGCTATTTAATTATGTAATGGACTTCCTTGGGAGGTGGCGAAGTCCCCTTTCTTGGAGATTTTTATTCCAAATCTACTTGGTAATTTATTGGATAGCTTATATTCATAACGGGGTTGGATTAGATACTCTTTGATGTCCCTCCCAGCTCTTAAATTCTGTGATTCTAAATGATCACTTATTTACAGTTTTAAAGACAATGGAATGAAGGTTGTTTCAAATTAATCTGTAGGAAGTATTATTCCAGAAAGATTCTCTAAGAATCAATAAAGATTGAGAAAGTGAATCTTAAACTGAGCCTTAAGAGGAACGAATAATTCTGAGAGGGCAGGGATTAGTAAAGAATGGTTATTGGGTACAAAGGGATGACTACAAATGTAAAGAGGTGGGAGATGGTGTGACCAGTTTGAGGAACAGCTAGCTATTCAGCTTGCTTGGAACATAGTATGTATGAAGGGAACTTATTTTCCCCATACCTCATGTTCTTCCTTAGTCCTGCCCACCCCAGTTCCTTTTCCTGGAAGTAGAATCTCAAGAAGTGGCTTTGGAGGATTTCCCCTCTGTACTTAATATTCATCCCACCTTCTTACTCCTATTTATTCCAAGCACCCAAATCTCTGGTTACTTTCCTACATGATGAAGGATTCAGATACCAGAATTGTGGCAGATTCCCATTCACCTCTAAACTATCCTAGGATATTTGAATACAAGGACTGATAATTTTGGACAGAGAAAATGTAAACAACTTCACCTCTTGGGAATCATTGGCATGTTCATACTTCAGCCCATTAGTCAATTAATACTTACTCCCTATGTTGCATATGATCTGTATTTCCTTTACAATCCCTACCTGGAATTAGTAATGTGGCCATTAATTACAATAAGCATTTATATAGTCTTTTAAGCTTTGCAAAGCTCATTATATACGTATTACCTCACCTGTTCCTCTCAACTATCATATGAGGTAGGTGTTATTATTAGCACTGTTTTATACATGAGTAAACTGAAACTAACAGAGGTTAAAGTGACTTGCCCAAAGTCACACAGCTAGTAAGGGTCTGAGGACTTCTTGACATTAAGCCTGATGCTTTAACCACCTCATCATGCTGCCTACATAAATATTTAATGCAGTGCATTTTGATTCTGAATACAATATGCTACTCACACTGGGAGATAGGATCACTTGCATACCATATTACATCAAAGAAAACTAAATCTATGATGAATCAAATCTCTAATGAAATTTACCTTTAGATGCTGGGAGGTGTTGGCAACCCTTGAGTCAAAGACAACCAAATGTTTCGCTTGAATCTATGGAGAACATTTCTTTGTAATGACTTTCCAGGACCCATACACCTAACATCACAATCAATGCTTGCTGCTGAGTTAGGTAAAATTTCTTCTGGTATGAGAATATATTGGTTGCCTCTAGTGTCCTCCAATACAGAGCTGGGGCCACTTCAGTATTGCTATTTTGCTGATTGTGTTTTTCTACATAGGATATGCTCCAGGATTTTTCAAGCACAATGTTTAAACTGTATATGTGTATGTGTTGTTGGTCTTTTCTCAGACCCTTCTATTATTTCTCCTTTAAACATTTACTCTTAAAATACACAATGACAAACTTAAGACTTACCTAAGTAAAAATTAGCATTTCCTCACCTAGTTTGACAATGTTCAATGGAGTTAGAAGAATTTGAACCCAAGATCTGGCACTGACTAGCCATGTTACAGTGAGCAAGTCAGTTTCCTATGTGTAAAAATCAGTGCTGGGACTTGGAATAGAAAACATGTGTCTGATTCTCTGCTATGGCATTTGGAGAGTGGCTAGGTATTGTGAGGAATAGTGTACCAGACCTGTAGTCAAGAAGATCTGACTTCAAATCTTGCCTCAGACACTCACTAGATGTACGATCCTTGGTGAGTAATTTATCAGCCTCAGTTTCTTCAACTGTAAAATGGGGATAATAACCCATCATATAGGGTTATCGTGAAGATCAAATTAGAAAGTGGGAAAGTGTTTTGCAAACTTTTAAATACTATATTAATGGTAGCTATTATGAGTATTACTTAGTAGCTATATGATATTGGATAATTTTCTTAATCTTACTGAACTTCAGTTATAAAATGGAAATAACAATAACACACTATGTCCCTCATACCATTATTGTGACATGGAAAATAGTTTGCAAACCTTAAAAGGTTATGCACATTGGAAGAATTAACCATGTTCTTCAAAGAAAAGCTGTGAGGAAAACCCTTTGTAAAATGGAACATTATAAATGTTAGCTGTATTGTTATTTTCAAATGAACTGATGACTTCAGATGTAGTTTCTAAACTTTATCTATTTGACATTTCACATGCACCCTAATTTCAGAATTTTATATTTGGTAGACCTATAACTAAATAATAATTTGTGGTCCCCTTTTTATTACTAATAATAATGATAGCTAATATTTCTCTGGTGGATGAAGGTCGAGGCACTTTACATATATTATCTCATTTGATTCTCACAACAACCCTGTCAGAGGGGTGCTATTTTCCAGGTCTCTATTTTATAGATGAAGAAATTGTGGCTGAGAATCATGAGACTTTTACCTTTCTTGACCTTTGAGAAAGGTTAAGATACTTGCTGAGGGTCACACAGAGAGCATGTCTGTGTCAGGATCTGAACTCAGGATCTCCTCATTCCAAGTCCAGTGTGCTATTCACAATGTCACCAAGTTTAAACTAAATGAATCCACTAAATGAATTTTCCCAAGGTCTCCATGTACAATGTTAAACTGAAAAATGGGGGCAGTTATGCATAGAATTATTGACCTTTTAGAATTTCCAGGGAGCTAAGGATTTTAAGGCTCCTCTTATCCAAACAGTCTATCTTAAACTAGCCCCACGAGTCCAAGTGGTAAAGTCAGAACTACATGATCCTACTGCCCTTCTCACTACTCTTTCAGCTAATACTCAAATACAAGAAATGGTGAAAGCTAATTTAACACAGATAATGCACTCATATATTAACACCAATCACATTTTTTCAGCTGGAGCAGAGTTTCCCAAAATAACTGAATATCACTTGCTATTTGAATTTATACTGAGAGAAATGTCGTAAACTGTAGCACTTTATTAATTTGCAGTGAGTGGTGATAATATATTCTGTTTAAGTGTCTCTTAAAAAAAGATTATGTCATTTCCTTCAGGTGACCTGATTTTGATCTCTTCTGCGAAATGACTCGCAAGGAAAAATAAAGAAGCTAAGTAGGGTCCCAAGTCTAATGTTGCCTTATTCCTCTTGTATGTAGGTAGGTGCCACATGATATATATAGCAGAATTGTACACATTGAGAGATTCTGATTCAAAGTTAAGATCTTTTCACCATCCTAGGCTGTTTGCTTCTTATCCTGACAAAATATGATAGGCACATGAATGTCCCTGTTTGCTGTGGTTATGCACTTAAAGATCTAGGGCCTTTAACATCCAGCAGGAAGAATGAAAAATAGAAGAGGGCAAACAGTCTCTAGTACACAATCAGAGTTGATTTGTTGTGGCATGTTTTGGTTGCAGCATTTTCTGCCCTAAATTACCTGAGTGTCTGTATTCCAGACTCTTTCCTGTCTTGACTTTTGAGTTCTGTCGGTTCCCTTAGGCTTCACCTCTCCTCCCACTTCCATCCAATGGCCCATTTTCTTCTTCTATGCACATGGCATCTTCAGCAGATAACTAACTGTAACAGGAACTAATTAAAAAGTGTCCATGCTAAGAAAAATCAAAACACAGAATTTTAAACCAACTGAATCTACAAAGTAGAGGAATTATAAGTTTTCCAAATTTACAGTCTTGAAGTAAGTGAACTTTCACACTGGGATACATGTTTGCTTAAAAGAGAGACTAAGCATTATAATTAAATAGACAAAAGAAGGTGAAGGCCACAATTTAAATGAGGTGATTCTCAGACATGAGTTATTCATATTATAAGAGAAGTGGTTTAGGGAGAGTAGATAAAGTGAAGTTTAGGATTGAGACAGTAGCATTTCAAGTAGCTGTGGAGAAATAGCCATATAATTTTGTTTTAAAAACAACTATTTTCAATTATGTTTTAAAATATTTAAAAGAAGAAATAAAGCCACTTTCAGAGGACTTCCAGGAATTGTGTAAACAAAAGAAAAAATGTTGGGAAAATGTCAGGGTTCTTTCTTCTGTAAATTTTATTTCATTTTTCAATTAACAAGTATATATTTTTCTCTCTCTTCTCCCCCTGCATTTAAAAAGAAAATAAAAAGAAGCTCATAGTAAATAGGTATAGTCAAGAAAAAGAAAGTGCCGTATCCAAAAATGTATATCCCATTTCGTATCTTGAAGCCATCACTATTCTGTCAAAAGGTGTGTAGCATAGATTATCAATATCAGTCCTCTGGAATCATGATTGGTCATTGCATTATCAGGGATTGAATTGCTAATTTATTTATAGACTTATTAAAATAGAATGGGACCACAATGGGATCTCTCTGGGTCAAATGAGGGCAGGCACACTGGGTTCATCAGGAAAGATTACTATAGCTACAGGGTCGCCTCCGACTCCTGATAAGACGTTGGAGTAGGACTTACATTAAAAACAAACAAATCCTAACATGTATAATTAAGATAATTTATACTTTCCCACTAGAATAGAGTTTCTTCGGATAGCCATCATATCACTGTTATTTTGACTGTAATATATGAAGTAGTTTTTACCTCAGAAGATAACTGTATCTGGGAAAAAATGTAAAAGTGTGATCCATTCCCTGTAGCTCCTAATAGGAAACTGATTCTACACAGTGACTACGTAGTGGTACAAAAGTACTGATTAAATAGATCAGTGTCAACTTGGAGGTCTTCAGTGGAGTGCCCCAATAATCTATCTTTGACCTTGTTCTTTGCAGCATGTTTTTTTTTTTAATCAAAGATTTGAATGTAGACAGAGATGGCACACTTATCATGGAAATGGAAAGGTATTCATGATAGAGGGACAATCAAAAATCATTTTGACAGGTTGGAATGATGAGATTTTTTTTTTAAAAAAGAAAATATTCAGAACCTGTATAGCTTAATGAGTTTTGATTTCATTAATGTGGGTATTCCCTCTAGTGATACATGTTACAACCCTTCCAATGTCTCCTTATCCTATGAGATTCTTCTCCATGTCCATGTAAAGCCATCATGGGGAGCCCTATGAGGTTCTTCCTGAGGTCCTTCCCCTAAACTCTGTCTCACTGTGGAGATGTCAGTGGGGAACCTGGGCTATTCATTATTTATCCTTTCTCATGCCACTATCTGTTCCCACCTATTTTTCTGGTTATACTGGTGATCTCCATTAGGTCATTCCTTCAATAAAATTTACTCGTACTATGTTTTAGCTACATATATTCTACCATGCATCTTTCTATTGTTCTTTTACCATCTCCAGAGAGACCGTATTGCTCTGTTGGCAATGCACAGCATCCCTAGAAGAATCACTATGTTAAAAAAAAAATCAAAGCAGAGATGGGCCTTTATTTCAGGAAGAATCTTAGGGTCATTAAGAACATTGGAATATTTCCCAGAGGCACTCCAGACCATTCCCCAACTCCTGTTTAGTTTCAGGCCTGGTTCATTGTGTATCTGGAATATCAGATGAAATAAGGTTTGTAAAGCACTTTGAAAATCTCAAGTCCTTTATAAATGCTATTGAGAATTAGCATTAATTAGCTAGTGCTAGGATTGGTATTGTTATTATCTATAGTATTTCACCCACACACATATATACAGAGATCTATATTTATGTATTTATAGGTGATCTTTATTAGATTATACATCCAAATTCATATTATAGTATGGAAAATATGTATTATTTTCTTTTTTTTCCTAGGGAATGGATAGACTAAAATCTTCTGGCTGATTGTAGGTCTAATGTTGGAGTCTAAATTTGTTGGCTATACTGTCATTGACTGAGGAAAGAATTTGCCATAGAATTTCTTTGTTTTTTTTGGGGGGGTGGGGCTTATTCATTGTCAAGCTCATAGTTTATCATTGTGTACCATTCCTTTATAAGGCTCACTCTGCCAGCTCACAAGTTGGAATCCCCAGAGGGACATCTGATACTACTCCAAGGGTGCTAAGAGTAAGCCTAGGGGAAGGCTATACTTCTAAGGTTGTAACTCTCAAGTATCCTCTATGCTAGCATGTTTCCTATTAATAATTTCCCAGTCAGATTTAATTAGTTTTTTTACAGAAGGTATTTGACTAAGCAGATATAGTAATAACAGTTGGTACAAAATATCTTCCCCCCCACCAGCCAGTTATGCCCTCTCCCCTCATGTATACAAGGTCTCTGGATAGAGTGAGTTCAAACTTGCAATACCGAGCTAGTGAGGCATATATGTAGAGACCACAAGTGGCAAAGGTATAACTCATAAGTCCTAATTATGAAAAGTCCTTTCTTCCCTTTACAATGTCCTCATGAAATTACCCTTAAGTAGAACTCCCTATTGGGAAGATAGCCCAGCTAAGCCTCATAGATCCAGGCCTTCATTAAGTCTATAGTAAACTCTTCTCCCCACCAGGAGGGATAAAGTTGTCTTTTCTCTGGTGACTATCAATCTATGTTCTTTTGTCCTCAGTGGATGTAGCTACTGAGTTGCTGACCTTGGTCCCTCGTTCTCTTGTGGATAGACACCTTAGCTACCATTCAGGATCCTTCTTGTTAGAGAAACTTTGGATCTCCTGGACATAGAAGCTTGCCTGGGTACTTCCATTTTGGAACACTTATTTGCTTGAGAACAGAAAAGAATTAGCATAAAGACCTGAGGCAGACATGTGCTCATACCCACCATGGTCCACAGGAAGCTTGGGCTACCACCCTACCTTCTACCTGGCTCCAGGAGGTAGATCAAGTCAAATACATCTTAGTCAAGTTAAAAAGCATTTATTAAGCACTTACTACATAACAGGCACTGTGCTAAATGTTGGGGATAAAAAAGTCTCAAAATAATCCTGACTTCTCACAGCTGAAAACAAAAGAATGTGATTTTTAAAAATGGGTCACTGATTTTGTATATGCACTTATTTCTGGTTCAGCAACCTCCAAGTCACCAGTCCTTTGAGTTCTTCAGCCAATTAGAAGACTTTTCATTATCATACTATGCCAATCACTCAGTTACACATGGTCAGAAATAGTTTCTCCCTCAAGTTTGAATGAGGTATCTTAGACTGGAATGAGGAAGGGAATTATCTGCAAACACTTTAAGGACCATCTCATTTAGGCTAGCCCACCCTTCTACATTTAAATTATCTCACTTTGGTTTATAGATGCAGGGATCTTCAAAGAGTTCTCAGAGAAGCTTCCTACTCTACTATTTCCCCTCTTTTCTGATCCTCCCAGCTGACCAAAGAGATGTTTGGGCTGGCTGTGAAGGTAATAGCAATTACAACAGCTTGCCTGCTCTCCCACTCTTTTATGCCTAATTAACATGGAACACAAGTATAATTATGCATATCATTAGATATCTGTCAGATCAACTTTGTTTTAGTTTATTTTATTATAACAATAAACTCTCTTCATGCTCTAGGATCAGGGTTCAAAGGGAACTCTAATCAGAGAGTTAGAAAATAAGAGTGTGTGAAAGGAGTAATAGGAAATAAAACTGGAAAAATAGATTGCAGACAGATTGTGGGAGGGTTCTGAATGCCAGGTTGAGGAGTATATATTTTATCTTGAAGATAGTAGGGTACCAATGATGATGTTTGGGCAGGGAAGTGGCATGATCATACCCTCTTAGTTTATTTTGGCAGCTGTGTAAAGGTGTATTAATGCAGGGGGTGAGAAAGGAGTCTGGGGGACCAATTTTTCAAAGATTTAGAAGTTCCACACTCTAAATACATTTTAGATTGAATCCAAAGTGTGTGAGGGTTTCCTGATAGCCTTTATAAGGTCAGTATATAACTTTGTACTCATAGGATTTTAAGCGCCATACAATATGTTATCTATGGACACTCTTCAATAATATTAGAGAAGTTATATCAGATAATCATTCCAGAAGCAGCTTCCCCACCAAAAACTTTTGGCCTGCAAATCCCTAAAAGCAATTTCCACCTATGCTATTTCTTTTGTTTTCAACTTGAGCCAAAATTTTTCACAAACTGTGCTTAGCACACTGCATGATAAGGTGTCATCCCATCCCCTTCTCTTTCTAGATAGTGATCAATGGTCAATCTCTCAAATATCTCCTTCCTGGATTTCAATTTTGAGGTTTTTCAAAGTTCAAGGGGGAACTGAGGAGTAAGAGAATGGATACACTGCAAAAAAAGATGGTTTGGGCTGTCACCTGCTTGGCTGTTTGGGAAACTGCAAGTAGTTAGGGACTCTGTGACTTGTGGGCTTTTTGATAAAAACCCCTCCATTGTATTCCCCTGAGTCATCAGAGATGGTCTCAAGCAAGTCTATAAAATGGGAGACAGTCCCTTTCCACATGAACAGTAATGGGACAGCCTCATGCTCAGATGGCCAGTGATGACAGTGATGGATTCAGGGTTGCCTAGGAGAGGGCTAGAAAAAGACTGCCTCAAGTCAAATGTAATGAATGGCATTACAGAGTGTTAATAGAATAGTGAGAGAAGCCATAGAAACAATCCCCAAGATTGACCAACTGCAGCTTCAGTAGCTTTTTCTCTGATCCCAATAAACTCCAGAATGTGGCAATGTAGCTAGTGGGCAAACTTAAAAGGACAAATAACTTGGATGGTTGTTCTGAATATAACTCCCTAAGGTCTTGGCTTATCTGCCAGTCTTTTTCTCAGAAAAATAACCGTAAGTAGAATTTCTGATGCCCTCAGATTAGAAAAAAAATTGTTACACGTATTATTATATTTCTTCCAGAAAGCAACTTTTTGATTGCTTAAAGATGCAACAGGTAGTAGTCCCCCCCACTTAAAAGATGAGGAAACAAAAGTTCAGAGAAGTCAGGTGACTTGTCAATGGACACAAAAGAAATTAATCACAAGTAGTTGAATTTGAATCCAGGCCTCTTCCAATTCAAAAGCCCTGCATTCCATCAACTACCAGACAGAAACCTATCTCACAAGTGAACTTCCTTGAGTTTCAGAGCTGGAAAGGATTTAAGTTTTTCCTAGAATGCAACATGTACCTGAACAAGAATCCTCTCTACAACATTGCCAGCAAGTCGAGGAAAATGAAAAACATGAAACAGACCCTTCGCTCAAAGAGCTTACATTTTGTGTTGGAGACAACCTGTATGCACATACATATATACATAATTTATTGTATATAGATATATACTAACACATAGTATTTCATTTTGATTCTTATTTATAGTCTGCCTATGTCCTAAACAGATTTGACATGGCCAGTGTATAGTTATTATGTTTGTATTATATAGTTATGCTCAGAAGAGAAGGAAATGAATATAAGTTAATAGATTCTAATTTGTAGGGGAATTTGGAGATTATCTAGGTTGAGCTATACCTAAGCAATCATTAAGTCAGCAAGTGTGACTTAGTGGGTAGAGTTATAAATTGTTTTCTAGAATTGTTGAACCAATTCTCATCTCCACCAACAGCACATTAATGTGCCTATCCACACAGAATGCCTGAAGTAATTGCTATTTTCCATTTTGGTCATCTTTGCCAATCTGATGAATGGGAATTGGAGCTTCAAAATTGTTTTAATTTGCATTTATTTAATTATTAATTATTTTATATATTTCTTCATATGGTCTATATATTTCTTTGTATCGTTCATATATCTATTAGACATACGTATATTCCAAGGAGACTAAGAACAGAGAGAAAAAATTATATGTGTGTATATACACACATACATACATATATAAATGTATATACACATATATGTGCTTTTTTGTAATAACAAACAACAGAAAATGAAACAGGTACACAACAATTTTGTAACAACTGGGAAAATTGTGATTTATCCATTTAATGTCATATTGTTGTAACATAAATGAAGAATATTACAAATACGAGAAATATGGGAAGACTTGTACAAAATGATGCAGAACGAATTTTGCAGAAATGGGAAAATAATTTACATGATGACAATAATAATGTAAAGAAAATCATCTTTGAAAGACCTGAGAACTCTAATAAATGCAACAAATAATAGTGCCTTCAAAGGAATGATGATGAAACATACTTCCCATCTCTTGACTAAGCTTGGTGGCTCACTGGCTAAAGACCTAGACCTAGAGTCAGGAAGACCTGAATTCATATTCAGCCTCAGACATTTACTAGCTGTGTGACTCTAAGCAAAACCCTTAATATGTGTCTGCCTCAGTTTTCTTATCTGTAAAATGGGAATAATAATAGCACATACCTTTCAGGGATATTGTGAGGATAAAGTGAGATAATATTTATGAACCCTTTTGCAAACCTGAAAGGCAATATATAAATGCTAGCTATTAGAGGTATTGTGGCTGTTCATTAGCGTCCAACTCTTTGTGACTCTGTGACCATGGCACATCAATAATGTCCATGGGCTTTTTTTGGCAATATGCTGGAGTGATGTGCTCTGTCCTTCTCCAGTGGATTAAGGTAAATAGAGGTTAAGTGACTTGCCCGGGGTCACATAGCTAATAAATGTCTGAGGCTTAATTTGAACTCAGGTCTTCCTAATTCTGGGCCCAGGTTTCTATCCACTGAACCACTTAGCTGCCTCATTAGAGGTATATACAGGTCAATGGAAATCAGTGGATAGTGATAGATGATAAAACAAAAGAAAAAAAGGGAGAAGGAAAAAAATCATCTATGATATTTAAAAAATACAGAGAAGGAAGTAGGCAGTTTAGAAGAAGGAACAGGGAAGCAAGAGAGTGTTATTACTATCATGTTGCGCTTAATATATATTTAAACAAAAATAATATAATTTTACAATTAAATACATAATCCTTTTTTGTGTTCTTTGAATATTGCTAACCATAAAGTTTTGGTACCGATAATCACACTTACAGATTAAAATAGCCGGTAACTTCAGTCACCTTTAGCCTGTTACTTGATTCACTGAAATATACATTCTCATCACATCAAGCTCTAAAGTATGTTCTAGGGATATGTTTGGACATTTTCTTATCAACAACTAAAATTGCAATTGCAATATCTTTCTCTGTAATTAAATAGGCAACTCCCATGAGATATTATCAAATATTCTTATTTAATAAATGAGATAAACCACTTCTCCCATAAACTCTCTCTCTCTCTCTCTCTCTCTCTCTATCTCTCTCTCTCTCTCTCTCTCTCTCTCTCTCTCCATATATGTGTGTGTGTGTGTATGTGTGTGTATGTGTGTGTGTGTATAGATAGTATGGGTGTATACATATGTATGTATGTATGTATATATCTGTATCCCCTAATTTCCTAGATTTAAGTATTGAACATACTGACTGTACAATTTATTAAGAATGAAATAAATAACACAAATATAAATGATTATTCACAATGTTTCACCTGGGTGAAAGATCACAGAGTCATAGCTAACTGTCACTCCAGAAACAACAGTCATAATATTTGATTCACTCAGGACAACTCTCCTCAATAATTCTCTTCATCATCTTTGCAAGTCAAACTTTAAAACAATTCTTTCTAGGAAAACTTTCTCTTTATCAGATTTTTTCTGTCTTCTCAGAGGTTTTCTTCAAGTAATCAACATTCCTTGTCTCTCCAAAATGACTCTTTAAGATTCCTAAGTACATATTAAAAGATAATAGGACTCTCTATAGTCTCTGAAGGAAAGGCATCACATATAAATCTGGTGTCACATATAAATATTAATATTTGTCAATGCTCATTAAATTTGTAATAAAAATACTTTAAAGTATGTGAATAAATGTAAAGACTTATAGTTAGATTTTTGTTTTAAAATAATTTATTACTTTCTGGATTTTATGTCACCATAATTTCTCCCATATCCCCTCCCTTACCTGTCCTCCAAAGCTATTCTTTTTAACAAATACTATTTTTAAAGAAAAAAAAAGAGGAACAGGCAAAAACCAATAAAACTAATAATTACATTAAGAAAAGTTTACATGTATATGTAATGTACTGCAACCATAGAACTCTCACCTGTACAAACAAGTATGGTGTGTGTGTAGTGGAGGAGGGTGTCTTCTCACATATCCTCTTTATAGTAATGATTGTTCTTAGTAATTTTACAGCATTCACTTTTGACAGCATTTTTTTCTATTTCTATTAATTCATGTCACATGGATTTTTTTTGTCTATTCTTATTTGATTCTGTATCAAATCACGTAAACCTTTCCATGGTTCTCTATATTCATTATACCAATCAATAAACTTTTATTAAGCACCTGCTACGTGGCAGGGCTTAGGATCTAGGCATTTTGCTAAGTGTTGAGGATACAAAAAAAGGCAAAAGACAGTCTCTAGCCTCAAGGAGCTTACAATCTAATGGGGAAGACAACATGGAAACAAATATATACCAAGCAATCTACATGGAGAATAACTAGGAAATAATTAACAGAGATAAGACACTAGTATTAAGAGGGTTTGGGGAAAGCTTCCTGGAAGATGAAATTTTAGTTGGAACTTACAAGAAACTAGAGAAACCATTAGCCAGAGTGAGGAGAGAGAACATTCTAGTCATGAGGAATATTCAAAGAAAATACCTCGAGCAACGAGTTAGTGTCTTGTTAGTTGGAACAGCTGCGAAGTCAGTGTCATTGTATCAAAGAGTATATATTAGAGAGTAAAGTGTAAGAAGACTGGAAAGGCATGAGAGGGCTAGGTTATGAAAGGTTTCAAGTGGCAAACAGAGCATTTTGTATTTGCTCCTGAAGGCAATAGAAAGTCACTGGACTTCATTGGAGGCAGCTGGTGGTGCAATCAATAGAGGGCTGGGACTAGAAACAGGTAGACCTGAGTTCAAATCCAACCTCAGATATACTAAGCTTAGAGACAGGAAGATTCATCCTCATGAGTTCAAATCTGGTCTCAGACACTTACTAGCTGTGTGACACTGGGCAAGTTACTTAATGCTATTTGCCTCAGTTCTTCGTCTGTAAAATGAGCTGGAGAAGGAAATGGCAAATGACTTCTAGTATCTTTGCTAAGAAAACCCAAATGGGGTCATGAAGAGTTGAACATGACTGAAATGACTGAACAAGGAGTTTATTGGGTAGTACTCTTTGTTTCTTATAGTTCCATAATATTCCATTATATCATGTACCAAATTTGTTTAGCCATTCCCCAAACAATGGGCATCTCCTTTGTTTCTAATTCTTTGTTCCCACAAAAAGTGCTATTATGCATATTTTGGTGTATATAGGAACTTTCTTCTTATCACCATCCTACTTGTGGTATAAGCCCCAAAATAGAAACTCCGTGTCAAATATTATGGACATTTTAGTTACTTTATTTGCATAATTCCAAGTCTTTTTCTAAAACGGTCTCATTGATTCACAACTCCACTAACAATGTATCAATGCGCTTATTTTTGCATAATCTCTCCAACACTTACTCTCCAATATTAATGATATCAAATCTTTTGTCATCTTTAACAATTTGCAGAGTATGAATTAAAACCTTTAGGCTCTTTCAGTTTGCAGTTCTCTTAGTGTTATACATAGATGTTCATATACAACAATGCTAAATACATTCAAAATAAAAAAGAATTTTCAAAATGATGTGGATAAATGTAAAATCTTAGTTTTTTAGTGGAGGGAAGCATGGTTATAAAGCATTTTGTCTGAAAAAAAATCTATAGATTTTAGTGGAATGCTAGTTCAATAGTATGATATGAAATTCCAAATGGGTAATGCAATCCTGTGCTTTGTTGACAGCATAGCTTCCAAGAATAAAGTGATAGCCACATTGTGCCATATTTGCACTAGTCAGATCACATCTGAAATATTATATTGAGTTCTGAGCACCAAACGGTAGAAAGAATATTATTAAAACAGAGAAAGTACATAGGTGGGTCACCACAATGGTGAAGGGATCATGATGTCATTCACTATGAAAAGCAATTGAAATGATTAAGAGTTTTTAACCAGAAGAGAAGATTCAGGAGGACATTAAAGCTCTCTTCAAACATTTGAAAACTCATCATGTGGAAGAGGGATCATGTTTATTTCTATTTGGTCCCTGATGAAAGAACTAGCAAGAGTACCCACAATTTGCAAAGGGAGAAGATGTGTGTGTGTGGGGGGGGGATTCTAACAATTAGAGCTATCCAAAAGCTAAATAAGCTGTCCCAAAAGTTAAATGATTCCCCCCTCATTGGAGATTTTAAAGTAAAAGGTGGATAAATACTTGTCAGGTAATTCTAGGGGAGGATTCTTTTCATAAATGGCATTAGATGAACATTGAGATCCCTTTCAAGTTTGAAATCTGTGATTACATCTAAAGAATCATGTCCATTTTGATGTTACCATATTTTGGAATAATTATTGAGATGCTAGAAAATGTTTTCAAGAGTGCAACACAGATGCTGAGGCCTCAAAGCCAAGTCATACAAAAATTGGTTGAAGTCATTGGAGGTATTTAGCTTAGAGAAAAGAAGACTTAGGGAATAGAATATGTATTTTGATATATAAAGAGATATGGGACAAGGATTATGTATTATATATTATATATTATATATAATATGTATATATATAATTATATATTAAGTTCTTCTCTCACAACCAAAGAATTTACATCCAGAATTTAGCACAGTGCCTGGCACATAATAGGTGCTCAATAAAGGCTAGTTGACTGACTCAATATGTTTATTTGCATCTAGGTCCTAGTTATCTTTCTTTACTGCTTCCTCAAGGTCATAGCTCCAGCAGTCATCCTCACCCTCTCAACTGTGTTCTTCTTCTTACTTCTTCCCAACATCTAAAATATACTCAAATCTCATCTATCCTCCAAAAGCCTTCTCTCCCCTCTGTCATCCTTTTCTAGTGATAATGTCATCTGCCTCATCCCTGTCACTAAAAAACTTAATGAAAACGTTGTAAGGCCCACTGCTTCTATATTCTTCACCATCCATCCTTCGCTTGGCCTTTTGCAAGGATTAAAGGCAGAGGTTTCTTAACCCCTCTGACTTTGACCCCAACATCAACTCCACTATTCCACTGAGACTATATTCTAAAAAAGGTGACCAATGGATTAATACTTGTCAGGTAATTCTAGGGGAGGATTCTTTTCATAATGTGGTTGGCATTAGATGACCATTGAGTTACCTTTCAATTTCGAAATCCTGTAGTTTTGTGATTACATCTAAAGCACCATGTCTGTTTTCATAATGCCATTGGGCATGATTTTTTTCAGTTCTTTTCTTCCTTGATTATCCTGACACTTTTTCCACTGTTGGTTACTCCCTACCTACCTCACTTTCAAAACATGTGCAACCTCATGATTCTACTCCTACAGTATTAACTGCTTCTTTTTTTCAGTGTCTCTTTATCTGACCATCACTTTAGTGTGGATGTTCCTCAGTGCTCATTCTGTCTGCCTGCCTGTCTGTCTGTCTGTCTGTCCGTCTGTCTCTCTCTCTCTCTCTCTCTCTCTCTCTCTCTCTCTCTCTCTCTCTTTCCCTCTCTAGATAGGTTGATTGATAGATAGATAGATAGACAGACAGACAGAAAGATACATAGCGATATATTCTTTCCATTGAGAATGATATTCATTCTCACTTTTTCAAATATTACCTATATACAAATACTTTCCAAAACTTTAAATCCACTCTGCATTTCATATCCTAACCTCAAACCTGTTTCTCCAATTACTTATTAGACATCTCTAATTACTTACAGGACATTTCCACCTTAATTCCCCTTGGGCAACTTCAAATTCAACATATCCAAAACGGAGCTAGCTTATTATCTCTCCCTCTAAACCTCTGTTTATAGTACCACCCTGACTCTGCTATTCATAGTCCAGGAATCTTCCTAATTCTTCCCCTTCCCTCATCGCTCATATTCAATAAGGTATGAAATCCTGTCAATCTCATTTCTACATCTCTCACATTATTTCCTTCTCTCTGTCCTTACCTCTGCCACCCTATTAAGGACTCTCATTATTGCTTACCTATTCTATTATAGTTACCTCCTCCCCATCTTATCACTGCTACTTTTGTTCTTTGTCTAATATGCTTTTCATAACAGTGGAAAAATAATCATTCTTACACATAGATCAGTTTCTATCACTCCTCTCCTCAAAAACAATTAACGTACAATTCATGGCATAGTTCATTGAAAATTGAAAACCTACCTCAGATACTTCCCAGCTGTGAGACCCTGGGCAAACAATATAACTTCTCTAAGCCTCCATTTCTTTAGCTGTAGAAGTACTTCCCTTGCACAGTTGTTGAAATACTCTAGAGAGATAAGACATATAAAGTTTTTTTCAAAAGTTTTTTTTGTTGTTGTTTTGTTTTTGTTTTTTTGTTTTTTTGGTGAGGCAATTGGGATTAAGTGACTTGTCCAGGGTCATACAGCTAGAGAGTGTTATGTATATGAGGCCAGGTTTGAACTCAGGTCCTGACTCCAGAGCCGGTGCTCTATCCACTGTGTCACCTAGTTGCCCCCTAAAGTTAAGGAACTATAT
This sequence comes from Vombatus ursinus, assembly GCF_900497805.2. NCBI lineage: Eukaryota > Metazoa > Chordata > Mammalia > Diprotodontia > Vombatidae > Vombatus > Vombatus ursinus. The sequence continues at coordinate 9,480,970 of NW_020954590.1, read as the reverse complement.
GAATACAAAATATTTTCATTTTTACCTGGAATCAATCAATCCACAAACATTATCAATCCCTACTATATGACAGATACTGAGCTAAATTCTGGATGCAAATTCTTTGGTTGTGAGAGAAGAAGAGAAAATTGCCAACCAGAATTTTAAAATATACAATCCTTGTTTCATACTCCTTCATATATTAAAATATGTGTTATATTACCTAAGTCTTGAATGTAGTTCACATTTACTTTCCTGGTATGCCCCCCCCCACTTTTTTCCCTACAACCTTTACAGAAAGATTTGGAGCAGCTGTGATGAAGCCTGCTGATTAGGCCAACAGAAATCTAGTTTGCTTTTGATGCACTGTCTAAAGAGGCAGGAAATCTTAAAGAAAATGTGACTTTCCTCTTCCTCTTAAAGAGTTCTCATAAAAAAGGGAGATGTGGGGGGCTCAAGGGTGATATCAGGTGCTCTGCAGAAAAGTTTTGACAAAGTCTGGAGAGTGTAAAGATAAGGGTAATGCTGTTGGCATTTGGACAGTCACTGGATCTTGGCCACAGATGCTGCCATCCAGATCCACCCTGGGTAGAAGAACAGCTTGGGGTCAATGACAATGACAAGAGGTTTGTCTGAGTGGACCAGCTGGTACTGAGTTTTTCAACCAAGGGGATTGATACTGTTGATTTATTTCTGTACCTTTCCTGCCTCTCTCCTCACCCTCACTCTGGAACAGTTTATGTTAAATCCAAGGTTACCTTTCCCCTTTTTTAATGTTTGTGCGCATTTCTGTTCAATTAATATTGAAAACTACCATAAGAAAAGAGTGTTGTTGACTATATCAGTTTGATCGGTATATATCTTTATTGGGGATGACATGCATATAATATTGTGGATTATTTTCATCTCTGTGTCAATTTTATACATGTAGACCACAAACTCCATTAGGGCAGGCACTGGGTCATATGTGAAGTTTTATTTCCTATAGTTATAAGCATATTGGATATTTCCTACTATATGTTGCATATTGTATATTTATATACCTGTACTTAATATTTGTTTGATTAATTAAATAATGGATGGATAAATGAGTAAGTGAATGAATGAGTGAAAAAGACAAGAAAGAAATAATGAAAGAAGGAATCAAAGAACGAATCAAAGAACTAGGACCAAATGTGGGAATTATAGAGAAGCAGATATTTACTTACTATAAAAATAAATCTCACAATTAGAGCTGCCAGCAATTAGAACTACACTGAGAAATAGTTAATTATTTTCACTGGAGATCTTCAAGCCTAAGCTAGATGACCACATGCTAGGGATGTTGTGGATATTATAGAAAGGAAACACGTTTCCTAGAGTTAGAACTTCTAAGATTCCTTCCAGCTCTCAAGTTTTGTGGTTCTATGACATTTCAAGAATAATTATCTTATATGGCAGTTCAGCTCTCTAAACTATGTCTGCTTGCTTAGCTTTACACTTTGAAAATCATTTTTGTCCCTGAAAAAAGCAAGGAATAAAATGTGGCTAAAGGAATAGGAAATAATGCATTTTTTTTAATTGTTTTCCTTTTCCAAGATGAATCTATGCTTCTTATTCCCTCCCCAAATGCATTCAAACCTACTTTTAGTATTTCTCACATATGTTGTATCTGGTCTGAAGTTTCTCTGGCTGTATCGCATAAACATGTCATTGATTATAAACCAATTTTTCTAACACTTTTGCTAAAAACTGTAAAATTATAAACTTGAGTATTGCCTAGTGAGACATCTGCTAATGTCAATGGTTTCTTCAACAGTGTTACTTGTCTAAAACTTTCTGAACCATCTATGACTCCAGAGACAAATTCACAAATGTTCAACTAATAGAACTGAAGACAAACTAATCATTCTTTGCTCAACAATGTAGGTACTGGGTCAAAGAAACCTATTTGAAGTTTGAACTTTGAATTTTATTCATGATTAATCAATCAATAAAAAATATTTATTGACTGCCTACTATGTGCCAAGGCATTATGCTAAATCCTGGGGATAAAGGAAGAGGCAAAAGATGGCCCCTACCTTCAAGGAGCTTACAATCTAATGGAGTAGACAACATAGAAACAAATTTCTACAAGCAGACTGTACATAGGGTAAAGAGAAAATACCTAATAAAGGGAAGGCACTAGAATTAAGAGGGGGTTGGTAAAGCTTTCCTTTAAGAGATGAGATTTTATTTTCAACTTAAAGGAATCCAGGGAAGTACAAAATGAGGGTTGAGGAGGAACATGGAGAACAGTAAAAGAACATACCTGGAACCTCAAGATAGCATGTCTTATCTCTGAAAGAGCCAGGAGGTCAATTTCACTGGATCAAATAGTATCTGGCAGGTAAGATTTAAGAGACTATAACACCATTGGGCATCTGTTGTGGAGCCATCTTGTTCCATGGAATTGGAACTATTTAGGAAAGCAGATACAAGATGGATATAACCAGTTCAGTCTTGGACATGTTAAGTTTAAGATGTCTACTGGACATCTAGTTCTAGATGTCTGATAGCTGTTGGAGAAACAAGATTAGAGATCAGCAGAGAGGTTAGGGTAGGAGAGGTAGATTTAGAATCATCATCTTAGAGATAGTAATTGAGTCTATGGTAGGTGATGAAAACACCAAGTGAAGTAGTATAGAGGGAGAAGAGAAGAGGGCCCAAGACAGATGCCTGAGGGATGTCTACAGTTAGAAGATGTGATCTAGATGAGGATCCAACAAAGAAGACTGAAAAAGAGTCAGATGGGCAGGAGGAGAACTAGAAAAGAGTGATGTTTTGAAAACCTAGAGAAAATAGAGTATTAATAAATAGAGGGTGAAGAACAGTGTCAAAGGCCACAGAGCTATCAAAGAAAATGAAGTATTTTATATTTGTGGTTGTCACAATAGTTAATCTCACAGCAGCAAAAATCCACTTTGGGAGATTTCAGTGTCATTGTCATGGAAAGCAAGGGCACTAAAGTAGAGGAGAAGCTGTCAGAAGAAAAGGAGCAAATGAAAAGAGATAGAGTAGGCAGAGAGCTAGCCCAGAGAAAGGATGGTGCTCTGCAGTTTAAGAACTTGCTCTTGTTTAACTTCTCTAATCTCAAGGACTGTCCATACCCTCATTATTTGGGCAAAGATTTCATCTTAAGAAATACTAATACAAATGACATTGATATTCAAAGACTTGAGATGCACCGAAAAGGAGTTAGAATTGACCAGGCCATAGCACTGCCAATTCAAGGCTTCCTCTCAGCATAACAATGGGAAAATGAAGTAAAAATTGGGAAATTTTTGCCAAGGCAACAAGGCAATCTGTTCCTCAAAGTGTCAAATGGGCAAACGCAGGATTTTGCCATTGATTTTATAATAAGAAGAACTACAACAATTGAGGAACATCTTGGGCCCTTTTGGGCATTTAGGGAAGATGAGGAAGGAGTGATGCTTATATGAATTATCAATATGGGAAAAGAGACCTATTTGCCTCAGTTAATATGAAATCTTTTTCTGGGAGAAGTTGTATTTTTATCTAAGTAGTGCATTGTGATATTGGTCTCAACTGCTGCTCACTGAAGGTATCAAGACCAATAAAGAATTCAGCTAAATTCTGGTTTCTTCTACATTAGTCCTGACCCTGATCATGATGAAATGTAAGGAGTGACACTCAAAAGAAAAGAAAAGAAATTTTGGTTAATATCACAAAATTCAAGAAGCTTCTTTCCTACCCTTTAACACTAACCATACTCCAACTAAATCTTTGTCCCCAAATCTCTACCCAAACTCTCCATTCCTGTGCCTCTCCATTCTATTTTGTCATTTCTTAAATTACGCTGTGAGCCAGAAGTAAACTGAAGAAAACACATGGCTCATTTTATCCTAAATAGTACTCACATTTCTACTTAAAATAATGATCTCCTTCATCAATTGACTGAGAAGCAGTAATCTGACTCACAAAATCACTGCTATTAACAAAAGGAATTCAATTTAATTCCTTCTAGTAAGTGCCTCAGGCTCTAACTAATGATGAGAGAAGATCAGAAAGCATGTGCCAAAGGGAAAAAAAAAGCAAATGATACAAACAGGTAACTTTCATTGTTAAAGTTGGAAAAAAAAAAACAAAAAACAGAAAATGCACTAAGAAACAGGTTTATTGTTGTTGTTTAGTCATTTCAGCCATGTCTGACTCTTTGTGACCTCATTTGCAGTTTTCTTGGCAGAGATACTGGAGTGGTTTGCCATTTCTTTTTTCCAGCTCCTTTTACAGATGAGTAAATTGAGGCAAACAGGGTTAAGTGAATTGCTCAGGATCACACAGCTAGTAAGTGTCTGAGGCCAGATTTGAACTCATGAAGTTAAGACTTCTGACTCCAGGCCCAGTGTTCTATCCACTGTGTAACTTAGCTGCCCTGACACAGGTTTACCTTGATTTAAATAAATTCAATATACAACAATCCAAATACATCCCCCAAAATACGGGATCTCATCAATGTGGTCACTCTTTCCAATGGTGCAGACAGCAACCCCTCAATGAGTACTTATCCTGTCTAACACTTTTCCAAGTGCTTCCACCCATTTGCTCTATGAGGTCCACTCAACATTCTCAGAGCTTTTCTCTGTCTTGGCATTATATTTATCCCAATGAAGCACTTGTACTAATAGCACTGTCTACCATAGTGCCTAGAATAGAGTCAGTGCTTAATAGATGATTGTTGATTAACTGATCACTCACTCTAATTACATGAATGGTCTACTTTTATTTTGCAGTGGTACATTTTACTAATGATCTTCTATATGCTTTACCATACCTAATTTCTCATTTGAAATATGTTGGAGTCTCTTTACAACTACCTTGCACTTCTTCATTGCTCTTTGGGTGATCTCCAATGCTAATTCATTAAATGTTAATGTAACAAAAAAAATCAACAGAATTTAGCACTTAAAAGATGAATCTTTGTTTCAGGGAAAGTCTTGGGTATGGCAACATAATGTCTGGTATCATGAATGAACTTTGTTTTACAAAAGGAGTCCCCAGAGAATTTATCTGAAGAGTGAACTTGCCTATTTAGGTATTAATTACATATAAGTAGCTTATTGACAAGAGATTTGGGTAGCAAAGAAAATTAATGTTGATATGAGCAGTCAATAGTCACAGTCAGTTGAAGAGCAATGAGAAATTAAGATGAAACTATTGTGAGATTGAAAAAAGGATGTTGCCACCAGTTTTAGTCATACCCATTCTATAATTATCCTAGTTCATGTTAGTGTCCTTCTACTCAAGTAATAAGTTGCAATGGGTGGGAAATAATCCGATGGCAATAGGTTCTGTTCATGATGTCAGCTGACAGAGCGACACGTGTGTCCAATATTAACTACACCCAAGTTATTAAAAAGTGGAAGTGTGTGATAGCATGATTTTCAAATAGTTGTCCCTGAGAATACTCACAGTTAAATTTTCTTTAGGCTGGCATTAGTTTATTAACTAGTGGGTGGAGTAAGAACTCATTTTATAGATGTAAGTTCCAATGAGATTTGTGGCAGTTTGTATTTCTTTTTTCTCCTGTCGTAGGAGATATTACCATTTTAAAAAGTTATGCTATTTCAGCAGTTTCTTGCTCAACATTGACAGTTGCCATTTCACAAATATTACAAAGGTTGAAAAGGCCTATAAGATCATTAAATCCATCCCCCTGGCAGTGTAGGTGAAGCAACTGAAGCAAAACTGTTATTCTTGTAGGTTATATTTGGTCCCATAGTTTCTAGTAAAAATAATATTAACAGAAACCTAGGAAAGAGTGGTTTAAACTTAGGAAAAATTTCTGGTAAAAATAGTAGTTACTGCTTACTTCTTTGCCATTTTACATGGCAAATAATTATTTCACTGGGTTGTACCACTTACATGTTTCAAAGAGCACTCTGCAGTGCAATGAATAAAGTCCAGTTAAAGTCTCAATTATACTCAAGGCTAATATTGGCTGAATAATATCATCGAACAGAGAGTGAATGCACTTATTAGCTGGAGTTTTCAAAATATGACCTATATGTGAAATGAATAAAATTGGTCAGCTTCATTACTAATTTAGAGATACTTGTTGGAAATTCCTGTCGTTCTTTTTTTTTCAATTTATTTATTTATTTTTAATTTTCAACATTCACTTCTACAAGATTTTGAGTTCCAAAATTTCTCCCCATCTCTCCCCTGTCCCCATCCCATGACGACATGCACTCTTATTACCCCTTCTCCCAATCTGCCCTCCCTTCTATCACCACGACCCCCTTCTCTTATCCACTTCTGTTTTCTTGTAGGGTAATGTAGATTTCTATACCACATTGCCTGTGTATCTTATTTCCCAGTTGCATGCAAAAACAATTTCCAACATTCGTTTTTAAAACATTAAGTTCCAAATTCTCTCCCTTCCTCCCACCCCACCCACCCTCATTGAGAGGGCAAGTAATTTGATATAGATTATATATGTGCACTCATGCAAAACACCTCCATAACTGTCATGCTGTGAAAGACTAACTATACTTCCCTCCATCCTATCCCACCCCCTGTTTATTCTGTGCTCTCCTTTGACCTTGTCCCTCCTCAAAAGAGTTTCCTTCTGATTACTCCCTCCACCAATCTGGCCTCCCCTCAATAATCCCCCCCACCTTATCCCCTTCCTCCTCTTTTTTTCCTGTAGGGTAAGATAGATTTCCATACCAAATTGAATGTGTATGTTATTCCCTCCTTAAGTCAAATTCAATGAGAGTAAGATTCGCTCATTCCCTCTCATCTCCCGCCTCATCCCCTCCTCTGTAAAAACTTTTTCTTGCCTTTTATGAGAGATAATTTACCCCATTCTACATTCTCTTTCTCCTTCTGTCTGTATAATCCTCTCTAACCCCTTAATTTTACTTTTTAAGTATCATCCCTTCATTTTCAACACACCTTGTGCCTTCTGTATATATTTATATATGTATACATATATATACATATACACACACACATATATATATACATATGCATATACACATGCATATACATATATACATATATTCCCTCCAACTACCCTAATACTGAGAAAGGTTTCATGAGTTACAAATATCATCTTTCCATGTACAAATGTAAACAGTTCAACTTTAATAAGTCTCTTATGAGTTCTCTTTCCCATTTACCTTTTCATGCTTCTCTTGAATCTTGGATTTGAAAGTAAAATTTTCTATTCAGCTTTGGTCTTTTCACCAAGAATGCATGAAAGTCCTCTATCTCATTGGATGTTCATTTTTACCCTGAAGGATTATACTCAGTTTTGCTGGGTAGGTGATTCTTGGTTTTAATCCTAGCTCCTTTAACCTCCATTATATCATACTGCAAGCCTTCTGATCCCTTGATGTAAAAGCTGCTAAATCTTGTGTTATCCCGATTTTGTTTGCAGAATACTTGAATTATTTTTCTGACTGCTTGCAAAATTTTTTCCCTGACCTGGTGACTCTGGAATTTGGTTACAGTATTTTTGGGAGTTTTTCTTTTGGGATCTCTTTTAGGAGGTGATTGGTGGATTTTTTCAATGTCTATTTTACTCTCTGGTTCTAGAATATCAAGGCAGTTTTCCTTGATAATTTCTTGAAAGATGATGAATAGGCTCTTCCTTTGATCATGGCTTTCAGCTAGTCTAATAATTTTTAAATGATCTCTCCTGGATCTATTTTCTAGTTTAGTTGTTTTTCCAATGAGATATTTCACATTGTCTTCTATTTTTTTCATTCTTTTGATTTTGTTTTAAAATTTATTGGTTTCTCATAGAGTCATTAGCTTCCATTTGCTCCATTCTAATTTTATTTTCTTTGGTGAGCTTTTGGACTTCCTTTTCCATTTGTCCAATTCTGCTTTTTAAAGCATTCTTCTCCTCATTGGCTTTTTTGGACCTCTTTTTCCATTTGATCTAGTCTATTTTTAAGGTGTTAGTTTCTTCAGTGTTTTGGGGGGTCTCCTTTAGCAAGCTGTTGACTCATTTTTCATGATTTTCTTGTATCACTCTCATTTCTCTTCCCAATCTTTCCTCTACTTCTTTTACTTGCTTTTCAAAATCCTTTTTAAGCTCTTTCATGGCCTGAGACCAATTGGTATTTTTCTTAGAGGCTTTCGATATAGGAGTTTTGATTTTGTTGTCTTCTTCTGGTTGTATGTTTTGATCCTCCTTGTCACCAAGGAAGATTCCATATTCTGAGTTTTTTCTGCTGTTTGCTCATTTTTCCAGCCAGTTACTTGACTTTTTAACTCTGTTAGGGTAGGGCTCTGCTTCCAGTGTGGAGAATGTACTGTTCCAAGCTTCAGGGATTGTGTGCAGCTGTTTTCAGAGCTACTTCTAGGGATCTGTAAATTTTCAGTTCTTCCAAGATGGTATGATCAAAGTAGAGATGTTTACTCCTTTCCTGGCCTGTGCTCTGGTTAGTGAGTGACCACAAGCACTCTTTTCTGCCCTGGAATTTTGAGGAGGGTTTCCTCTACACTGCCACCATAACCTTTTCCACACCAATGCTCCTCCTCACCCCAGGACCGCCACACAGGATTGCAACCCAGATTGAAGTATGGACAAAGCAACAGAAGACAAGCTGTCTCAGTGCCAGCAAAGAGATCCCTGTAATCTCCTTCTGATCAGTTGCTCTATCTCCTTACCTTCTGTGGACTGAGAGCTCTGCAAGCAGTCCCTGCTGCCACCATTGTTGCTGTCCCGGGGCTGTGCTAAGACTGAGGCTGGAATGCAATCCTCTCTCACCCAGGTTCAACAGACCTTTCCCACTGACCTGCTAAGTTTTCTTTGGCATTTGTGGGTTGAGAAGTCAGGAAACTGCCACAGCTGCCAGTGATTCAGTCCCTTGAGGCCTGCTTTGGGTTTGCTATGGCCAGGTCTGTGCTAGCACAGCCCATCATGAACTGTGTTCCTCCTCCAGCCCAGCACAACAGACCTTTCCCTTTGACCATCCAAGTTGTCCTGGGCTGGAAATTTGTTTCACTCTGTCTTTTTGTGAGTTCTGCTGCTCTAAAATTTGTTTAGTGTCATTTTTTTACAGATATTTGGAGGGGTTTGGGGGAGAGCTTAAGCTAGTCCCTGCTTTTACTTTGCCATCTTGGCTCTGCCCCTCCTGTAATTCTTCTAAAATAGAACACTGCCTCGGTCAATCTGGTTAATAAAAATTGTCACCAGACCATGTTTACAATAGTCAGATTGGTACTTTTATGATAGCAGTCCATCATAGAAACAGAAAGGTGGCATAGTGGATAGAGTACTAGGTAGGCCTAGAGTTAGGAAGATCTGAGTTTAAATGCAGCCTCTGTCACATATACAACAAATGAGATCTTTATTAGAGAACCCTGTTGCAATGATTAATTTCCCCAATTACCCACTTCCCTTCTAATTTTAATATATTTTATTTACTTTGTGAAAACCTTTTTATTTTAAATAATCAAAATTATCCATTTTGTCATGATCCTCTCACTTCTTTTATCCATAGATATGAAAGGTAACTTCTTCCTTGCTTCTCTAATTTTTTACAATATGATCTTTTATATCATGGTTCTGTATTCATTTAGAACTAAACTTGTCCTATAATGTGAAAGACTGCTCTGAATCCAATTTCTGCTGGACTACGTCAGGCTAATGTTTAGTTTTCAAAGAAGTTTTTGTCAAAGAGTGCATCCTTCCCCATAACTGGGGTCTTTAGTTATAACACTAAGCTACAATATTTGTTTGCATGTGAATCTTATGTGCTTAATCTGTTCTACTATTTTCCTCTCCCTCTTTTTTTTTTAGCCAGTACCAGAGTTTTAATGATTCCTGCTTTTTACAGTTTGAGATCTGGTATTGATGGACCCCCTTCCTTCACACTTTTTTCATTGTTGTCCTGGACATTCTTGACCTTGTGTTCCTTCATATTACTTTTTCTAGCTCTATAAAATATTCTCAAGGGATTTTGATAAGTGAATAATTAAATTAATTTAGCTGTGTTGGCATTCTTCTTATGTTGACTTGACTTATCCATAAGCAGTCAACCTTTCTTTAATTATTTAGGTGAATTTATTTCTGTAAAGTGTATTTCATAGTTAGATTCACATTCCCCTTGTATGAATCTTGAAAGATATGCTTCCAAGTACTTTATAGCTTCTAAAGTTTCATTAATGGAATTTATCTTTTTCTCTTTTTGCTGGGTTTGGTTGGTAAGGCACAGAAATGTTGTTATATGTATTATATATATGTTATTATATACTTTTAGTTGACTCTTCAGGGATCTCTATGTGCCTCATATCATTTGAAAATTTAATAATATGTTTATTTCTTCAATTTCCTTTTTTTTCTTTTTGTGTTACTAGAGCTAGTACATCTAGCACTATATTAAATACTAGTGGTGACAATGACTATATGACCTTTATCCCTGATTTTATTGGAAAGTTCTTTAACTTTCTTCATTACAAAAATGCTTGTTCTTGAATTTATATAAATATGATTTGCTACATAAAGAAAGATCCTTTTATTCCTATGATTTCTAAAGAATTTAATAGAATTGAATGTTGGATTTTGTCTAAACCCTTTTAAAGATCTATTGAGGTAATCATATAGTTTTCATCATTTATATTGTTAACATTGCTAATCATATGTATATTCTTCCTTACACAAACTATTCAGAGTGTATAATTTTTAATATGTTATTGTAGACAACTGACCAATATTTTATTTAACATTTTTGCATCAATGTTCACTAAGAATATTGATGTGTAGTTTTCTTTCTCAGCTTTGTCTCTCCCTGGTTGAGGTATCAAGACTATATTTGCATTATAGAAAGAGATTGAAATGGCAACTTCTATTTTTTATTATTGTAGACAAGTTGTGTAGTATAAGAACTAATTCCTCTTTGAATATTTGATAGAATTTATTCATTTAGTCTTCAAGTTTTTTTTTCTCTTTTGGAAAATCATTCATAGCTTATTCAATTTATTTTTATGATATTGCATTATTTAAAATATACAAAGATCCTCAGGGAGAGTGAGCTCAAACTTAGAGCAAAATGATGGTAAATGGCATATGCAGGATATATATGTGGCAAAAGGATAATTCATAGCTCCAGATTACTGGAAGTCATTCTATCCCTTTATGGAGACCTTACATAAATAAAGTTTCAGTTAGTTGTAGCTCTCTGCCATGGCAACTCCTGAAACTACCCCTATTATTGTGTTTAGTTTTTCCTCAGTGTCTCTCTATTCTCAGTTTTATACACTGTCTCTCACTGGTGTAGTCTGATGACATTGTCAACGGGGGAGGGAGTGTAATTCTCACTAGGCTTACTCATTCACATGTCCCTGAACTGCCCTTTGGTATAGATACAAGGGTCAATCTCTTCAAGATGCTCCTGAACCCCAAAGCTCCCTAAGCCTTACCACTTCAATGCTAGACTGCAAACTGCAAAGGTGGCTTGTTGAATTATACATAGACCCAGAAATGTGTCTGATTTTTTAACCAGTCACAAACTATGTCCCATATAGTGTTGTTTGTTTTCATCCAAGTCCTTCACTTTTCCCCAACTGATTAAAGAATTGTTCTCACCTAATTTATGTCTTTGATTGATTGGGCTTTTACTGTTTACATTAATTGTGGTAGAGATATAAACTTCCCACCATTATCTTATATTCAATATATGTTTTTTTAATTTAATTGAAGAAAAAAATGATTTTGATGAAAAAATTAAAGATTTATAATTTGAGTACCTAAGGTGGAATCTTGGTTGATCTACTTAACAACTACATGACCTTGAATATGTCACTGAATTTCTCTGGGCCTGGTATTCTTTATTTATAAAACAAGGGAGTTGTGTAGTATAGTAGAAAGAGTATTGTTTTTGAAGTAAAAGAGCTTCATTCAAATTCCTGATCTGCCACATATTACCTATGTAACTTCACACAAGTCACTTAATGGCTCTGGTTTATAAAATGAGAGGGCTGACCTAGATAGAAACTAGGTTGCTTCCACTTCTTAGTCTATGACATCATGAACTAATTATAATATAAGTGAATTGCACTGAATTGAATTGAATTGGTCCTGGGGCAATTTTCTTCCTGTAGGCATGGTAAATACAAACCCATCCATGCATAAAGTATGTAATAAATTCCCTCAGGCAATATCTAAAACATCATCTCTAGTAACATAGATTAAAGGGGAAAAATATTGTGTGAAAATAAAGGAGAATGTCCAATGACTTTTATGTTGTCATTAGCAACAGCGGGTACTACAAGATTTGACTCTTAAATTCCTAAAATCAGAGAAAAAATGATTACAGTGGTTGCTGTGAGGCCTTATAGTAGTCCCTATTTAATTTCAGATTACATTGCCCAAGAGGCATAAATCCCTAAATATTTTGTGAAATCCTTTAGCGGTCTTCAAAAATGTTACAGGATAAAATGTGCCATTCATTCTTATGTACCCAGTGGTAGACACAGTCCCAGATGTAGACAGCTTGTTAGCACAAGAGAATTTCACATGACTTTGCTGCTCATCTTATCATGATCTCTGAAGGCAGGGATTTCAAGCTGCCTAGGATGGGAAAGAGGACAAGTCAAAATGGGGTGAAGTTCAAAGTCATGCAGAGGTTGTAGTTGCACACAATCCATTAACAAATAATGAGACTTCATTTGTAAGCTTCTACTCCTTCTCCCATGCTTTGAAAATTTATCCCAATCTGTTATTTGAATAATTGAAGAGATCTTCATTAGCAAAAGCAAAGTCCTACTGGTAGAACTTTTAAAGAATCTGTAAGAGAAAAAAAATGATGGTTACAGTACAATGCTAAAAAGTAATATTAGTTGTTCTGTTAAGTCTACCTTTTATATTTGCATTAACATTGATATTTTTATTTCTTAGAGATCCAAATGGACTTTCAAATCTAAAAATTGACATTAGTTTCATCTAGGCACCTCTAAACAACTGGCACTACTACTACTAACAACAATACAAGTTATTGTTATGAATAAAAATAATAATTTACATATATACCACTTTATAGTTTAAAAAAGCTTTCTTGTGTGCAACATATTATCTTGCATTTATCAAGTAATTAATAAATGTGTCTGTTGAAATGAATTATTTACATATATGTATATATGTGTATGTATATGTCTCCACTTTAGAGTTGGAAAAGCTGAAGCTCACAGAGTTTATACTATTTTGCCTAGGGACACCTAGACAGCAAAAAAAAAAAAAAAAGGGTGTTCCACAGGTCTTAAGCATTTCTAGCTTAAAATTGCATTAAAATTTGGGGATACCCTCTTTAAGAAATATAAATGGAAGCCAGGTCTCCTAGCCAGTGTTCTTTCTACCACATGTCTAGGCCCAATTAGTGTAAATAATGAATCTCCTCAAATGGTTGTATGTATTAGAATTTTCACTATTTAAAGTTATACTTATGCAAGATATGACAATTTGTTTCAATACAATGGAAATACGCAGTATAAAATTAAATAATGTGACCACTTCAGGGGATTCACTAATTGTAAGAATTGGGACCCAGCTGTACAAGGCTCCACCTCAAAAACTCATGGGATTATAGAGTTAGTGCTACTTGGGTTCTTAAAGGTCATCAAGTCCAAGTCGCCCATTTTACAGATGAGGAAATGGAGAAAAAGAAAAATTAAGTGATTCACCTAGGGCCATAGTAGAAAATTTCTAAGGTGTGATTTGAACCCAAATCTTCCCTATGCTGTTTGCCTCCCTACCTGCTATACCATGTTTCCTCAAGGAAATACACCTTGAAGGATGCAATCTGGAAGGTGCTTCTACTAAGAATATGTTTACCCAAGATTAGTCCTCATGGATCTGAAAGGAACATTAGAAATCCTTTTTCTCAACACTCCCATCCTACAAATGAGGAAACCAAGACCCACAGAGATGATATGACTTGCCTAAGTCAGTAGCAGAGCCAGAATGAGAATCCAAATCTTTTCAATCATAGTCCAATGTCTTTTTGTTATGATGCTCTAGAGAGGGAACTAGGAGGTATAGTGGATAGCATGCCAGGTCTGGAGTCAGGAAGACTTGAGTTTAAACATAGCCTCAGACACTAGCTGTGTGACATTGGACAAGTCACTTGATACTATTTGCCTCAGTTTTCTCACCTGTAAAATGAGCTGGAGAAGGAAATGATACACCACCCCTGCATCTTTGCCAAGAAAAAGAAATTGTGAAGAGTCAAATATGACTGAAACAACTTAACAGCGACAACAATATCATAGATACAGCTCAGAATGAGTAAAGACCATCCTATCTTCACTCAGAATCAACAGTGACTTGCTTCCTATGTCTTTTTACTGCTATGGGAATGGTGTGAATTGAGATATGAAGAAAAAGGTAACTGGATGGATACATTCAACATTAAATGAGTAGCCTTGGTCTTTATGCTGAACAAAATGGAGCTGATGGCTAGCATGAATTGGTTTAAACTATACTGGATTGAATTGGGGGGAAAGGGAGGGATAATCTCGGGTTCTAATCTTGACTCTGCATTAACCAGTTATTTGGTCTAGGAAAATTCTCTGAACTTCCCTGGACCTTTTCTTATTCATCAGTAAAATTAAGGGGATGGACTAGATGCTCTTTAAGATAATAGGAACACAGATTTAGGACAAGAAGAGACCCCACATGTTAGCTAATCCAATCCCTCATTGTAGAGTTGAAAGAACTGAGAGCCATGGAGGTTCAATGTCTTGCCCAAGGACACCCCAGGAATATGTGGCATCCTGTTCCTTAGACCCTGTGACTCCAACTTCAGAGCTTCCCCCTCCCCTGCTTTGCAGAATTCCTGACCTACATTGTTTTAGTATGCAAAATGAAGTAGAGAATTAAAATTTTCTAGCCATTTCAAAGGGAGAATGAATAAATATCACATTTTGTCTCAATCCTGTGGATATTTCAGGCAAATTGGCTGGGGGCAATTTGGCCTCTGTCACCTAGAAAATTGCCCGGGTTCTCCTCTTTACCATGTATAAACACAGCCAGAACTTTATTTTCTGCCCATTTATGCCCCTCCAGTCAGCAGAATCAATCTGTTAGAAAGGATTATAAATTTAGCTGGATGAACTTGGGCTGCTTATATTAATACAGATCCATATTTCCTAAGGCAAAATCCTAAAGTCAGCACACACACACACACACACACATCCATAAACAAACAAACAAACAACTTCAAGGTACATTTCTACCAGCTTCTTGTTGAATTTCTATATTAGAATGCTATGTAATCAGGAAAGCTAGCGCAGATGTCCTGTTACATCTGGTTATTCGAAAATTATTTTACTTTTCTCTTTCCTGGGTGGATGGGCTTTTACAATGGCTTTCAGTTGACTTCTCCCAAAATAAGTCTAAGTGCTCTTTGATCCATTTGCACACTTTGCTTCTGGCAGCTTTTCCTGGATGGTCTTGTCCTCTTTCCCACCCTCCATATATGTAACATTAAATGCTTCCACAAGAGTTGTTTTCTGCCCTGGGATCTATCTAGACTTCATACCTTCATATGCAAGCACTAAGCTGCTATTAGGCAGTTGAACACTAAATGCAGTCCTTTAAGGGAGATTTAAGTTGAGGAAAGTTATAACTGTCAGTTGTCCAACTTTTTATTTCCAAAATTTTCCTTAAGAACTGTTATAGACTAACTAGTTTCTCTTCCAGCTTTATGAATGTCTTTTGGAGTTGAAAACTCCACTGTAAAGTCTCTGGTCCCCAGTGAGACTAAACTCCTGTCTATTCCCAATTACAGTGTTTTCCTTTGCTGCATCCTTCCCAAAGCCTATTATCTTTCCTATTGCCTACAGTCCAATAGTGGACAGGATATCCAAGATGGAAAAGATGGAATCAAATAAATACCTTACAAATCTATAGTATCGCTCACTTTCTTCATATTTGTCCCCTTTGAAGATAATCTCTTAAATCTAGGTTGCTCCCTCTAATGCGGCTGTGCACTGTGCTGATGGTTTTGCAGATTTGTCCACAACATCCTCCAAATCCCTTCCTGGGTGTATGTTTTGCATAATTGCCTCCTTGAGCCTATACTGATTGTTTTGTATCTTTGCACCTGAACTGCATTTGGCATCTTCTTCCTTAATCACCCAACAATTCAAATCCTTTTCAATCTGATAATATTGTGCCATATTATTTGCTAAGACTTCAATTTTAGCATCACCAACAAACTCAATGATCTCTATTCTCTATATGTGTCCCCAAATACATAAGTATTATTCTCAGAGCTCCTGAAAGTACTATATTCCTAACCCCTTCAAACCTGGAAGCTTTCCTTTATGGCTGCCTTTTGTCTACTTAAATTAGTTTTTCTGCCTAACCTGTTATTTTGCCTCTTATTCCATGGGCCTGCTTTAGATATTCATCTCCGATGTGAAACCTTGTCAAATGCTTTTTGAAAATCTAAGTATAGCACATCCACTGCATTTCCCTTATCTATCATGGCAGTAATATAGGCAAAGAGCTCGAACAGAGTAGTGAAGCGTGACCTCCTATGAGTAGTTCTAGCCTGGCTATCTTTAAGCAATATATTTCTAGGCATTCTCACTCTTCCTCCTTTGACAGATCCCAAGAATTCCTCAACATAGATATTAGTCATGGGAAACAAGAAACAATCATTTCTTGGCTTTTCTTGCTTTGTTTTGCTTTTACTTCTTGAAGAAGAAAATAAGAACCAGTTCTCCATACTCACCCTATGGAACTGGGGGAACTGCACATTGCATTTGTGTAGAACAGTGGAAAAATAAAAGAAAACAAAACATTAACCCTGTTGTTAGAAGACACAAGTTTAAGTCCTAGTTTCACCATTTAAGGCCATGTAACCATAAGTATGTCACTTAATCCCCTTGAGTTTTTCCCCCATTTATTAAATGGCAGTTCAGATGTCTGCAATTCTTAATTTTCAACAAATAGTTCCCATGACAATACTGTGAATTATATAGTATATCATCCATTCACCATTCACAGACAAGGAATTTAAGACTCAGAGAATTTCTGTGTTTTTCCATAGTCACCAATTTAGTAAGTGTCAGAGTTGAGATTCAAATACGGATCTTTGGATTCAAGGTCTCATACTCTGCTATCCTCTACTTCCTTAAAAGGTTGTTCCTAGGAAAGCACTTTGTAAGTGGTAAAGTGCTAAACATGAACATAAGTAATTAATATGTGTTATATAAGACAAGGACCCTGTGCATATTAACATCTGTGTGACCATAGAAAACTTAATCCTACCCCAGGTTGGTTTTGAGAAATGTAGGACTAAATGTGATAGAGTTGCAGTGGGGCTATGGGAAAGTGATTTGTCATAATACTTGGATGAAGGGGGCAGACCTTTATGATGAATCCTTGGCAATATTCTCAATAGTTTCTCTTATTCCCAATTCCAATCTTCCTTACACGAATAGGTGTTACATAAATATAAATATATGAAATATATTTATATATTTCTGAATATAAATATATGAAATATCCTGAAATATAAAAAATTGTTTTGTATTTAATTCGTGTTTACTTTGTGTTTAATTTGTAATACTTTGTGTTTCTTTCATTATTATTCATCTGTGTACCCTTCATTAGATTGTAAGTTCCTTGAGGGTGAGTACTGTTTCATTTTTTAGTTGGTCTCATCAATGTCTAGCAGAGTAACTGGCATATAGTAGGCGCTTAATAAATCACTGTCAAATTAATGAATGAATGAATTAAAGTAAATGTAATTACTAATTACCAAGCAGTTGGGAGCATGACTACAAGTGGTTACCAGATGGATATATTTGAGGCTCCATACCACTAGGGGATAGGAACAGGTTGTGGATGGAAATAGGGACAGGGATAGCGAGGGTCTTAGAGCATTTACTCAGCCTGCTGCTGAATCTGAACTTCTTATACAATAGAAATAATCCTGATTTCAGTGCCATATACTAAGGCCAACCACAGTGTATGAGCTGCTCAATGGATGGGGAAGCACAAACACATTAAAATCATTTCTCTGTCTGTCTTCTCCATGGGTCATGTTAACCATAGAATAAATCCGAGAGAAGTAGAGAGAAAATTCCAGTTTTCCCAGAAAATATTATCTATATGTCACCACAGACTGAAATATGGCCTGGAGCTGCCTATCACACTTCTAAAAAGGGATAATAATGCTGAAAGTGTGATCAACTCACATACATAGGCATAGGTACAAACTCTTTTTTTTTTTCCATTTTTCTCAACTTCCCTAGCTGAATGTTGAATATCTCAATTGGAAATGGCAGTGCTCAAACTTACAAAGTGGTCTGACTTCTTCCTTCATCTAATCCACTAATCTACTGTGTTGTGTGGATAACCATGTTAATGCAAGTGAATGAATATATCAGGCTCACTTTCTTTATTTAAGCTAAGAGAAATGATTCTTGATACACAGGCCAAAGGGGACCTCAATCCTGCCTCTTTGCTTTGCCCTCACTGTACCTTATTTTATATGTAGTGGATACATGTCATATGACATCCCTCAAACACCATTTAAATATATGTAAGCTCCTTCAAGACAGCAACTCTTATTTTTATATTGTATCTTTATGTCTTATAGCCTCAGAATCTAGAGATAGTACCTTGTATATAAAAGGAGTTTAATAAATACTTATTAAATTGAATTGAATTTGCACAGGAGTTAAGGGGAAAAATTTACTTCTTCTTGAATGCAAAACCACAGCTCCATTCATTGTTCCATGTTGCCTCCTTTATAAAAGATTAACAAATATCTATAAAAGAATTATTTTTTAAGTTCAGTAAAATTAACTCATGAACCGTATCTTAAATTATATCCAATATTCCATACCCATTGTCCATCTACAGTGTGAAGAGAGGTGCATTTTCTCATCTATTCTCTTGCATTAAGATTAGTCA
Organism: Vombatus ursinus; assembly: GCF_900497805.2. Classification (NCBI taxonomy): domain Eukaryota; kingdom Metazoa; phylum Chordata; class Mammalia; order Diprotodontia; family Vombatidae; genus Vombatus; species Vombatus ursinus. The sequence goes on along the minus strand of NW_020954590.1, from coordinate 9,462,063 downwards.
TTAGAATTATATAGTATTCAGTTTTATTAGTTATTTATTCTTTAAATCTACATTGTAACCATTTTTTATACTGTTATCTGGTTTGGCTTACTTCACTTTGTATCAGTTCATATACATCTTCCCATGCTTTTCTGAATTTTGTATCTTTGTTATTTCTTACAGTACAACAATATTCTATTTTGTTCATATAATGTAATGGACAACAAAGTTATTTCTCTTTTCCCTTGCCAGGTTAGGAGACAGTGAGTAAAGAGGAAATAGATGTTCCTGGGTTATAAACAAAAATGTCAATTTTACCATTTCCAGGGGACCTTTTACTCAGTGAGGCCTAGGTTCTGGCTTACTCATCAGAAGCTTGGGCCTGAGTTAGCAGTCAAGTTTTTCCACCTCGACAGCCACTATCATCAGCAGTAGCCCAGCACTAAGGAAACCCCAATCTCCCTAAAACATAATTAAATAATATATCTTTCCAAAATTTTGAACAGAACAATTTAATTCCTCTTCTGTTGGTGCTTAAAAAGACTCCCTGTCAATATCAGCATCCATAATTTAATTTCTGCCAGATCTTCTTCTTCCTAAAAGTGTTTCTCATTATCTTCAGTGAAGAAGCTTTACATTTAGGTTTAGGGGGCAGCTAGGTGGCACAGTGGTTAGAGCACCAGCACTGAAGTCAGGAGGACCTGAGTTCAAATCTGGCCTCAGACCAAACACTTGACATGTACTAGCTGTGTGACTTTGGGCAAGTCACTTCACCCCAATTGCCTTACCAAAAAAAAAAGATTTAGATTTAGCTTAAATTTTATTTGACAGACTACATCAAGTAATTGTTTTAAGAAGAGCCTATATGATTTCTCACCTGCCTTGGTGCACACGTACATACACACACACACACACACACACACACACACACACACACACATCTCTTAGCTCGATTGGTCTTTCTGCTTAATTAAAACACCACCAACTAAAAGACAACCCACAATCTGCATGTGGTCAGTCAACAAGTCTAGCAATCAGTGGAATACTTAAGGCAGTAAAACATAAGCACAAGGCCAAAAGAGGGTGCTCCAAGAAGTCCTTCAGTATGCCTTGGTGAAACAGATTAGGATCGTTACTCAGACATCATTTAAGATGATAATTGGTTGCTGCCTTTTTTTATTAAAAAAAATACTTTTTCTGCTCTGGTGGGGTAAGCGATTCATAGCTCAGTCCTGCTTTCAACCACCAGGGACTCTCATGCATAAAAATGAAAGATTTCTCCATTTGAAATGGTGGAAAATTTAGTCAATATCCTTTGAAGGGCCAATTTTAAGAACCATGTAGCAGTCTAGAGCAATAGTCATGTTTTATCAAATAAGACTCAAATTTAAACAAAAAAAATAAAAAAGGGAGTGTTTTTCATGCCCAACTTACTTCATGCCAGCTACTACTCTCAGGGAGCAGAGAGGTCTGATAACTTCCAATGGTATCAGTGAAGGAACTGAAAGATCATTTTATGCAAGTAAAAGCTTGTTTACTCTAAGGAAATGGTTAAGTCAATGAGCATATCCTTTTTAATCTTCTACAGGATGACCTGGTGTAATTTGGTTGCTTGGAGGAAAAAAAACAATATAGAAGTGAAAGCCTGAGAGGACAGGGGTATCATCCACAAGATACTTGCTGTTCTTAAGGCAGATTCTGCACAGTATTACAATCACAAGTACATACAATGTCCCAAAAGTCTTAGTTCAGTTTTAAGCTACTGAAGTTTAAAACTACCCTGACTTTTAAGTGTATTTGACTTAAAACATCACTAAGAATTTTGGAACACCATGTGTGTATGTGTATATGTGTGCATGTTCAGACACATGTATATATGTATATGTGTATGTATATATAAGTGTGTACAAGCATTTATACAAGACCCATGATTTCACCGGTATAGGAAGCTCTTGAAGCTCTACTTATGTAGGTTGGCACCATCTCTGTAATTTAATGTTTCTGAGGGTTCTCTGGAGCACTGAGAGATTAAGTGACTTGTCCATGTTCGCACAGACAGTATGTGTCAAAGATGGGATTTGAACCCACATATTCCTCCCCACCACCACTCCCCAGTCAGCTTTCTACCCTATATTCAATTTTAACATTTACAAAGAGAACATCAATTATCATCCTTAACTTGCATAATCATGAAATGTTAGAGCTAAAAAGAACCTTAGTACTCATCTAGTCCATTATGCTCATACAACAGAAAAAGAAATTGAGGCAGGCTTATGTTTACTGAATGAATTGGTGTCAGATCTGGGGACAGTCCAAGCCTGCTGACATCCAACTTCAATAGTATTGCCGAAGAAACAAAGAACAAAAAACAAAAAAACAAATTTCAGGAACAAGTAAATCTATTTACCATATATAGCACAATCCACACTGGCCAGAATCTCACTGGGTATAAATTAGTCTCTGGTTATGCATTAGGGAGATTGGGAAATGCCTTACTACTTGCAGGCCAGAAGCAGCCTGTTTAACGTATTGCATGGGTAATTGATTAAATGGCACCCTAGTGGTGTGAAAGAGTTGAGGAAACTAAAAGAATGGGGGAGGGGAATAGGAGTACATTACAATGGAGATTCTGGCTGGGTACAAATATTTAGACTCAACGATAACTCCCAAGGATAAATTAATCACTAAGGTCATCTGTATGAAATAATAAATGTAATATAGTTATTTTTCAAGTAACCTACATACTGTGTTAACAGAGATCTTTTTTTTTCTTTGCTAATTTTCAGCTTTTGCAAGCAGTCACTATCAGTGCCCAGAACCACTGAACGACATTCCTTATGTCTTTAGCATCATGGACAAAATTAGTCTGATGTCCTCATATTAATAGAATCAAGTACTGCCCAATTAGAAAAAAAAAAGAAAAAAGAAACTAATGGTGATAGTGAATGTATACTTTAAATGCTAAAGTTTCTCATTTACTTTCAAATTTATATTGGAGTATTTTAATATTTATACCATTAAAATTAAAGGCATAAAGGCATCGCACAAAAATAATATGTCTAGTATGGCGTTCTCTTATACAGAGTGCATTCTGATTGCTCTTTTTAAGGGTTAATTACAGCTGCTGGAGTTAATTTAATTTAATTTAATTGTAGAATTTGTATTTCATACACATCATCAGAGGCCCTAAAGCAATGGCATGTTTTTTTTAATAAATTTAATAAATAAACACATACCCATGATAATTCAAAGATACTGCCTGGCTGAACAAGGCTGTAATAGAATATAGAGTAAGTATAGGAACATACAAAGGTCCCATCAAGGAAGACCTTCCTGACACCAATCAACCAACCAAAGGACTGAAAACATCAAGCAGTTTTTCTTCTTTTTATAGGAAATTAATTTAGTATCACAAGTCATATGAAGTATTAAAATGGCATGATCACAGGCCCTAAGACAATAGACAGGTGATCACATCCCTTACCCTGTGCTCTGACCCCGACCTTTTCACAATATACATGTCTCATGATTCACTACTCTCTTTCAAGCATGCAAATACAATTGCACTGATCTTTGTACAGGATATGAATGTAGCTATCTTGTCTAATTAATCAATGTTTACAATTTTTTTTTAAAAATGGAAGAGAATGAAAACAATCCAAGATTTGGAGTGAAAAAAATCTAGATTCAAATCTCTCATGCCTTTTTTTACTAGGTGAGTGGCCTTAGCCAAGTCACTTAAAGTCTCTGAACCTCAGTTTTCTGGTCTATAGAATGGGGATAATAACATTTACCCTAATAATAGCAAGAGGCTATTGTGAGACTTATATAAAAGAGTAATCTAAAGTACTTTGTGCCCATAAAACATTATTCGAATGCAAATATCAGAATGATTATATCCATTATTAACATAAATTTCCTTTTTTCCTTCTCCACACAAACTTTATATTGTATATGATTCTTTTGGTTCTGCTTCCTTCAGGCTATGCCTCTTCACATAGCTCTTACCCAAAGTATTTTTCAGATTATGGATATTAATTTTATATTAATAATTAGATAAATGGAGTAGATGAGTAGCATAGTGGATAGAGTGCAGGGCCTGGAGTCAAGAAGACCTGAGTTCAAATTCCACCTCAGACACTTACTAGTTGTGTGACCCTGGACAAGTTACTTAACCTCCGTTTACCTCAGGTTCCTCATAGATAAAATGAGAATAATAATAGCACCTGCCTCCAGGATATTATGAGGATTAAATAAGACAGTTGCAAAGTATTTAGTATAGTGCCTGGCCCATTGTAGTGCTATATAAATGTTATCTATTTTTATTGTAATTAACAATAATAATAATGATGATGATAATATTTAATCTCAGTGTAATAATATTCTATTTGTTTATCTATTTCCCACATACTGAGGACATATCATTATCATCATTTTTGTTATCATTACTAATATCATAATCAACAACAACAATAATAACAAGCATTAAGAGCTTACTATGTGTCAGACACTGTGCTAAATATGTGGGATCTCACTAAATAGAAGAAGAAAACCAGGCCCTGCCATGGAGGAGCTTACATTCTAATAAAAATTAATGCATAAAGAGGAGCTGAAAATGGAGCTGTGGGAAAGATAATACATTGTGGGGAGCTAGGTCTTGCAGTGGATAAAATGCTAGACCTGGAGTTAGGAAGACTCATCTTCCTGAGTTCAAATCTGGCCTCAGACACTTACTAGCTGTGTGACCCTGAGCAAGTCACGTAACCCTGTTTGCCTCAGCATCCTCACCAGTAAAATAAGCTGGAGAAAGAAATGACAAACTACTACAGTATCTTTACTAACAAACCCCAAAAGGGGTAACAAAGAGTCAGATATGACTGAAAAACGACTAAACAACAACAACAAGAAGGGGAACAACATGTTCAGGGGCATGGGGGAAGAGACCAAAGAATGAAGGACCCTATTCTGGGTCCTTCTTCAAGATGGAGATTCTGGGAGCAAATGATTGATGAGAGAAGGAGGGCTGTAGTCATGGAGTGAGAAGGCAACCGAAGCGCAGTGTCATTTTTTCCTAGTATTTTTATCACAACTGCTGCTATGAACATATTTTTATGCACATAGGTCTTTCTTTTCTTGCTCTTGATAAGTTCCTTAGTAATGGGAATTGGAGGACAAAGGGTAAGAAAAGTTTAATAACTTTTCTTGCAAAATTACAAAATGATTTGCAGAATGATTGACCCAATTTATAAATCTACCAGTAGTGAATGTGTCCCAACCTTCCTATGGCCACTTCAAAACTAAGTTTACCCATATTTCAGCATCTTTACTGGTTTGGTGGGCATGTGCTGTCACCTCAGGTGTGTTTTTATTTGCACTTTTATAATTATTAGTGAATCTGGACTTTTTGTCAGGTGATTACTGGTAATTTGAATCTATTGGGAATGGCTCTTTATTTTATTTGTCAGTTAATTATAGATTTTAGCTGTCAATCTTTTATCAGAGTTAATGCATATTTTCTCTCATCCATATATTTTTCTTCTGATTCTTACATGGTTGATTTGTTTGTAAAAAAAACACTTTAAAATATGCATACATACATATATTTGTATATGATAAAACCTTTATTATATTTTATGAACTCTTCCATTGCCTTGTGATTAATTTCCCCCTATCTATACCTTTGATCATTGAATCATGTTAAAGTGCTCTTAGAAACCATCCCATCAATTTTACAGCTGAAGAAACTGAGGAAGATTAAGTGACTCAAGGTACAACAGATAGTGTCTGTCAGATACAACAGTGATAGCTGTGGAATTTGAATCCAGATTTTCTAGTGGCAGAGCCAGTGATCTTTCTATGATATAACCTTCCGCTTCTTTTTTATTTTTTTTTTGGTTACTGTATGACTGTGTGTTTCTGAACATAGATGAATGTATTGATTTCTGTACCAATGTAAATATAGCTGTCTTATCTAATTAGTCATCATATTACCTTTAAAAAAAGAACAGTTGGGTATAGTGAAAATAGTCCTAGATTTAGAGTGGAAAATAACTGGATTCAAGTCTCTGACAATTTTGCTAGCTGTGTCACTTTAGGCAAGTCACTTAGTTTCTTTGAATGTTATGGTTTGTTTTTGTTTTTTTAGGCAATTGGGCTTAAGTGACTTGCCCATGGTCACACAGATAGTAAGTGTCATGTGTTTGGTCTGAGGCTAGATTTGAACTCAGGTCCTCCTGACTTCAGGGCTGGTGCGCTATCCACTGCGTCACCTAGCTGCCCCCGAATCTTAGTTTTCTAAGACAGAAAGTAGAGAAAATAATATCCATCTTACTAATAACAGAGGGCTACTGTGAATGTAATATGAGAAAACCATATAAATTATAAATATCAGTATTATAATTAGAACTGTCGTGTGTGTGTGTGTGTGTGTGTGTGTGTGTGTGTGTGTGTGTGTGTTAGGGAGCTTAACCTGTGTTTGTCCAGATTACCTAACACGGAAGCACACTGCTTCCCTGAGTTCCCTAATATGTGGTTGGGAGTGACCTCCTTTGATTTGGTTATATAGCCAGAATAAAATGCATCTTTATATCTGATCAGATTGGGACATTTTCTCTCTTTCCACTGCCTTCAGAGGGTAAAGATTACACATGCTTCTTCCACAGCGAGAACCATTAACTGAATTGGAAGAGGCGCTACTTTCTCCTTTTCTCTGGCTGCAACAAATGGGCAATTGTTTCTGTATTGCTTCAGCTGTCCTTCTCAGTCTTAGGTACCTGTGGTGATCCAAGATCCATAATGACCTTGGAGCCAGGATTTCAAGTAGGATGTTTCAGCAAAGTAGAGGGCCCTGAAAAGTTGAGGTACCTGGGACTCAAGGTTAGGGCGAGTTTTGATCATGGAACTGGGACTTTGCTCTTTAGGGACTAGCTAAACTGTTTGTATATTTGTATTATACGTTTTGAAGTTAAGTATTTCTCTATTAAAGCCAGTCCTACTGTAAGTGGTTAAGTGGAATAAGATTATAGGGGCTTACTCCCCTAAAATTGGGAGAACATCAGCAGTGGAGGATGGAGTCATTTGCAGAGAGCCTAGATATGTCCTCATTCCCTTAAAGTGGATTGATTAGTGCACCCTAGCATATGGATGAAATGTAACATAGTTGGCTTTCAGGCAGTGGGGACCAAGGTAGTCAGTGTTACTATATATATATGCCCATGTTGTATATTAATATGTTAATAGAATCTATTAATATGTGTTGTATTAATATAATTTGGAATGATATTAATATTATACATAATATGATACATATACATTGGAATTTATTGTGATAGATGTAAGATTCTGAGTTAAGACTTATTTTTTTCACAAAAGTGCTTTCTGGTTTTGGCCCTAGTTCAAGTCAAACAAGGAATCCTTTCTCTAACATTTCATGTTCCAAGGTTTCCCAAACACTAGACTGCTATATTTATTGCTAAGTCATCCTCATTTAGTCTATACAACTGATCTACTTTTGTTTCTTTTTTTCCAGTTCCATACAGCTTTTTGTTAATTAATGCTTTATAGCATAAATGGATCCCTGGTACTAACAAGAACTGTTTCTGCTTTCCTTGATTTTCATTCTATACTTTGATGTTTCCATTTTGGTTTTGTCCTCTCAATGAATTTTATTACTAATTTGTCTGATTTCATTAAGACATTCTTTTGTTAATTTGATTGTTATAGCAGGGAATGTGTTAAGTAATTTGGGCTATACATTTTAGTATATTTATGTGACTCAGCAATGATTAACATGTATACCTTTTCAGTGCTTTAGGTCTTCTTGAATTTCTATAAAAAATTTATTTTAGTTGTATTTGTCTAAGATATGATGTTGGTGGGGGAGGGGACATGATTGGGTATGCTAAGCCACAAATATTTAATATTTGTATTTTAAATGGAATTTCTTTTCCTATTTCTCCAGCATTTTAAAAATAATATATAGAAAAGCTGGTGATTTTTTGAAGGTTTATTTTATATTCTGCCACTTTACTAAAGATATTATTTTTCATTGATCCTTCGGGATTCATCATAAAATCTTCTGCGAATAGAGATAGTTTCTCATTCCTCTTTGCCTATATTTCTTGTTTCTCTGTTTGCCTCAATTTCTTTTTACTTGTCAAAATTTTTTATGGCTGGCTGTTCTAGCATTATAATAAATAAGAATGGAGCCAATGGGCATCCTTACATCATCACTGATGTTACTGGGAATGCTTCTAGTGTTTCTCCACTCTAGCAAATAATACTGGCTTTTGGTTTTAATAGATACATTTGATCAAATTAAAGTCCTTTTATTTCTTTGGATTTCAGTGCTCTTGCTGTGAAGGAGAAATGTATTTTATCAAAAGTTTTTACTATATATATTTCTGTGATCATAAGGTATTTTGTGTGTTTTTCTTTAAATTTTGGTTATTAATATTATTTTTTTTGTGTTTTACTATTTTTATACCACTAGCATAAATCCAACATGGGCACAGTGAGTAACTTTTTAATATATTGTTGTAACCTCCTTGCTAACATGTTATTGAGTGCTTTTATATTAATATTAATTTGCAATATTGGTTTGCAGTTTTTTAATTTCCCCTTTCTCTAACCTAGTATTGATGTCAGGTCCATATTTATCTCATAGGAAAACTTTGATGGTGTTCTTTTTGTCTCTCTTTCTGTCAAGAATTTTATGTAACTTAATGTTTGACAGAATTCATTTGTAAATCCATCTAGAAAATATTTTCTCCTTCTTACCCTTTATGAGTTTATTGTGACTTACTTAAATTCTATTTCTATTATTGAGTTATTTAGAATCCCTATTTCCCATTGTGTGAAAATATTATCTCATTGTAATCATTTTATCTATTTCATTTGTATCTTTGGTTTTGTTGGCGCATGACCAGAGATAGAATTTTGTTTATTTCCTCTCCATTTCTTTTGAATTCTGTATTTTTTAAATTTTAGTAATTTTCATCTTCTATTATGTTGCATGCAATTGCATAATAGTTTAGATATTTTATTGAGCTTTTTAAAAGTCTTAAGTTTTTTATCATCTTAAAATTCTTTTATTTTTATTTTTATCTCTTCTTTGATTTTCAGGATTTCAATTTTCATGCTTCTTTGGTGTCATGGTATCATGGGTTGAGTGATTTTCTAGTTTTTTTTGGGGGGGGGTAGCTCCTAGTTGTATATCCACTTTGGTGCTATCCTTCTTTCTTATTTGAGTTCAGACATTAAAAAAATCCCCTAAGAAAGTTTTATATGTGACCTATGCATTTGGGACTACTTTATGGTTTTTTTAATTATTGTATTTAATATTTTTTTATGATTTGTTCTCTGACTCACTGATTCTTTAGAGTATTTATTGTTTTTTTGAGTCATTTTCAGTTGTGTCCATCTCTTCATGAAGTCATTTGGTGTTTTCTTGGCAAAGATGCTAGAGTTGTTTGCCATTTCCTTCTCTTGCTCATTTTAAAGATGAGGCAAACAGGGTAAAATTATTGCCTAGGCATCTTCCTGACTTCAGGCCTGGCACTCTATCCACTGTGCCACCTAGCTGCTCTTTTTAGAATAACATTATATTTATTTCACTAATTCTGAGTCCTTTGTTCATATTTCCCATATTGATTACAATTTCTATAGTGTTATTGACAGTGACATATATATATATATATATTTATATATCATAGGATCACATATTTAAAGCAGAAATGAACATTGGAGACTACCTAGTTGAATTTCTTCACTTTATTAGTAAGGAATCTGAGGTCCATGTAGGTTAAGTGACTTGCCCAAGGTAACAAAGCTAATAAGCATCATGGGTAGGATTTGAACCCAGGTCCTCTGAATGAAGAATCAGTGCTTGTTTTCTACTGAACTACATTGTCTCAATTAACCAAAAAAGTTTTAAAGACACTTATTATGTGCCCCAAATTATGTTAGACAAAGAAGATAGAAAAATAAAAGTGAGCCAGGTTCCATCCTATAGGCGTTCAGGATAAACAACATGTATACAAGTCTATATTCTCTATCTCTTTCTCATAGTAGCTTATATGTATATATATATGTACGTATATATGTGTGTATATATATACATATGTATCACATATGTCATGTAGCATATATAGTTTGTGAAGTTGTTTTTCACTCATGACTGACTTTTCATGAGCCCATTTGAGGTTTTCCTGGCTAGATATCAGAATGGTTTGCCATTTCCTTCTTTAGATCATTTTACAGATATGGAAACTGAGGCAAACAGTGTTAAGTGACTTGTGTGGGGTCACACAGTTAGTAAGTGTTTGAGGCTAGATTTGAACTCGTGAAGATGAGTCTTCCTGACTCCAGGTCTGACACTCTATCCACTGTGCCACTTAGCCAATCCAGCATATATTGTAGCTTATATGTAATATATGGTTTTATATATATGTATATGTATATATGTATATCACATACAAGGTATTTGGGGAAGGGGTACACCATCTGGATGAATTAAGAAAGACCTTATGAGAGGTGGCACATGAGCTGAGTTTTGTAGGAAGTTAGAGGTTATAAAGGGAGGAGTTCAGAAAAGAATGCATTGCAAGCAGTGACATTGGCCTGTGCAAAGACATGGAGATGGGAGTTATATTAATATCTCACAAATGCAACTGTAAGTAGTCCAGTTTATCAGGAACATAGAGTTCATAAAAGAGACTACTGTATAATAAATCAGAAATGTAACCCAGACCCAGTTAATAATTAAGGGCTTTAAATTTTAACAGAAGATTTTGGTTCCCTGCTCTGTGTCATACTTGCAGCACTGTTTGTTTGTTTTTTCCTCAAACCTGGGAGCTTTGGAAGCTTGTCAAACACATTTCTGGATGTGCCATATCTAAACTATCTCTCTGGTGATGACCAATGGATTCTCTATATCTGTCCTTTGCTCTCTGATTTCAAGTTAATACTTCTGACCATTTAAAATAAACAATTTCTTAAAGCACACTATTTAGGCTTTTTTTGTTTTATCTGTGTAGTTCGTGATTTTTAAATTATGTCCCTACACTCTATTTACAAGGAAAATTTTTGGGGTAATAGATATCTCAAATAGTCTTTTTCAATTTTGCTGATTGTTGGCTTTGTATTGCTAATTCTTTGTTGTACCATTGAAATTTTGAATTTTGTTTCCTCTTTTTTCTTAGCATCTATGGTTTGATAAGTTTTTCAATTTCTGTTTTAAGCTATCTATTCTCCTTTTGAGTTTTTAATTAAAAGCTTTCATGTCACTCTTAATCTCTCAACAATTTTTTTGATAGGCCTTTGAACCTAGGGGTTTGAATTCTGGGGATTTGTTAAGCCGGTCCATTCTATTTTCTGAGGTTATTCTTATGGTTATTATAGAATTTATATTTTCTTCATTGTGTTAGGAACTTTAGTTTTCTTACTAATTTCTCTTATCTCTCTGATGCTGCCACTTTTCTCCCTTCCTGTGGAAGTTGCTCCTGACCTCCCTTCCTATTGAAAAGTGAAAATATCTCTTTGAATTGCTTCCTAGGGGAAATGCCCAAGGTTACACTACATACTAGTGTATCTGTTAAAGGCCTTAGGTGGTTGAACCCTTCTACCTGATTTTAGCCACATAAATCTATGAAATCACTGAAGTTGCTACCACATTGAGTCTATAACATGGTGCCCAAAGTAGGCAGGACAGGTCCGCAATTGAGCTCATAGCCTGATCCTAGTCTATTTCTGTTTTATCCCAATGGGAATTACTTTGAAGGACTTTATTTTATCTTTCTCTTTTGTTGTTCTGTTTCACTTAACCCGATTTTGAGTCACCTAAAAGAAACTTGTTCATCTCATTCCATAATATTTCCAGGTTTCTTCACAAATGCTATTATAGTGCAGGTGTCTCTGATCCCAGAATTGTTAAATGGTTTATCCAAGGACAAAGAAAGTTATTGAAAGAAGAAAGGGAGATCTTTGCCATATAACTGATAGTGCAACCGTGGCTCACAACTTGACATTCTGAAGTCTCATTTTTTTTCTAAATATCATTCTTTTCTTCCCTCTGCCCTTTCTCTTCTGTTGAAACACTGATTCCTTCAGCACCTTTTCTGGCTGGAACCATAGTACATTGGCTCTGGGAGTCAAGAGACTAGGTTCAAATCCAATCTTAGACACTTGCTAGTTGTATGACATTGGACAAGGCATTTAATCTCTGTTGGACTTGGTTTGTTCAACTACAAAATAAGAGAGTTAGATGAGGTGGTCTCTGAGGTTCATTCCAGATCTACAACTATGAACTGATGATCCTTTCCTATGTTTCTAGGTGGTTAGTTGCAGCAAATATATGCTTGTGAAACCAGGAGTTGTATACACTTATATCCAATCTTTCACTTCTGTGTTACAGTAAGAGAATTCTGGTCCTGTGGCCAATTTAGTGTACTCAGAAATTCAGCATGACACTTCATCCAATTTAACAAATTAGGCCCTAGGGATAAAAAGTGGTACCTAATATACAGGCATTTAAAAGAATGATTTTCTCCACTACCTTAGGTTATGACATGAGCCATTTTTGCTTTTTTATTTTGCTGACTTCTTAGAATATAACCAAATCCATTGTCTTCCCAAACAGCTTTACAGTCAATAAATTTACTAGATGAGTCACAGGACCATTTCCATCTTGGCAGCTATCAGGACTTGCACAAGTGCTCCTAAGGATATGTAACTATTCATAAGGTAGAAACAGATTGAGAAAATCCTATACCTATCAATCAGGGAGATCTCTCATAATCTCTCCAAAATATAAATATTATAGTTTGTTTTGCTTTTGGGAATACATTTCCAGAAATCTTAGTGGAATTATAGGTTTTCTTTAGACTAAATGGTGGAGAGCTTTCAACCTAGGTGTATGACTCGGCTTTTGATTTAACTTTATCCAATCCTTTGAGATGTTATTTCTCTGGTCAGTGACTGATTCTATAACCAGGAGTATATTTTTTGCTAGGGATGCTTTGGATATCACATTCAGAACTGAGTGTTCCAAAATACACTGATTAGAGAAGCTAAACAGCTGTGAACAGTTTATATTTTGACTTCTAATACATGTTTAATTAATAGTACCACTCCCTGAAATACCCATTACATGGAACTATAACTGTTTATAAATAAATACTCAACTCATAGAATCTCAGAGCTGAAAGAGACTTCTTAAGTCCTCTACTCAAACTCATCCCTGAACAGAAATATCTTCTGTAATATACTCAATGAGTGGTCATCTAGGCTTTGCTTAAAAACTACTTATCAAATAAATTTTTTGTTCTTATTTCCCACCTACTCCCCTTTGACTCTCCATACTTTTCTCATCCCACTCACAAAACTTAGTCACCATGTTTTCTCATCTTGGAAGATTCCTTCTATCTTTCTCTCCTTCTATTGGTGAGATCCTCCTGGGGACTCCACTTTGAGGAAATGTTCAGGCCAGCCATCATTCATTCCCTTAATGACCCTCCTTTCTAAATTTCAAGGCTTCCCCCATTTTAATGTAAGTTCTTGAGCACAGAGATGATCATTTTTTCCTTTGTTGTTATCTCCAGTACATAGCACAGTGCTGACATATCGTAAGTAGTTAATAAATGCTTGTTGACTTTACTTGATTTTGATATTTCACAGAATTCCAGAATGGAATGATCCTATGTGACCCTCTAATCCAACATATATCTGAAAAATAATGAACTCCTCAACAATATTTGAATAAAAACATTATTCTATTCAATATTCTTTGTTCTCATTTTTGTCATAGGTTAGTTAAGTGTTTCATAGTTCTATCTGATAAAAAAAATTAAAGTGCTTTTTAATATGGTAAGTTTTATTTTTATTCTTGAGTTAATGGTTTATGATGACAAGAAGTTTCTCTTTCCTTCCACACTACTCAAAAACAATGGGAAGACATGGATATTCCAAAAGGAATGTGATTCCTTCAAGACAAGGAGAAAGGAACTGAAAATTACACAAAGAACAAAACAGAAGCAAGAACAGCTCTTTGAACAGGCATTGAAATCTCTTGTGAAGAATCTTGTATGCATTTTTGCACATACTTATAGATGTACATGTTGTCTCCAGTAGAATGTAAATTTCTTGAAGGTAGAGACAGTTTAATTTTTTGTCTTTTAAACTGAGGCATGTAATACAGTGGCTGGCACATAGTAATAAAAAATTACCTAATAATTAATAGCATTTATCCATTGCTTTAAATGTTTGAAAAGTTCTGTATAAATACCATCTAATTTTATCCTCCCAACAAACCTGAGAGTAAGTGCTATTATTTGCTTCATTTTACAGTTGAGGAGACTGAAAAAGGCAAAATTTAAGTGATTTGCCCTAGTAAGTATCTGAGGATAGACATGAATTCAGGTCTGCTTGACTCCACATCCAGTATTCTATCAACTGAGACACTTGGCTGCAGGAGTAACTTAATACAGCTTTGGTGATTGATTGATTGATCAATTGATTGAGATAGTGGGTTTCCTATCATTAGAGATGCTAAGCAGGACCTAAATGACCATATTGTGGGATGTTATGTATCACGTTATTGCTGAAGTAATGTTTGAGCTAAGGGAGCTCTGTGGCCCATTTCCTTTCTGGGATTCTATGATTCTATAACTTGAATGACTACAAAATTTAAAAGGAAAGTAGCTCCCTTTCCTGCCTGATGAGGGCACTTCCCCATCCCTATTGGTGGAGGCATGGGACTGGGAACAAGAGGATGAACTCTTGGTTGAACCTGTTCGGAGTTGTACTCATCCTGTCCGAAGCCAGCTTAAACCCCTTGTAACCCTGTCCTTTTGATCCCATCTGAAATAAAGCACTGAACCTGAGAACTCTGCAGACTTTATCTAGTTTATAATCTCCTTCTTAGTTGTCTGATTTGCTAGCTCTTACCTGTTACAAGACTGTTCACATTTTCCCTGTATAAAAGCCCATATCTTCTCCATGATCCAGATAGTATCTACCATCCTGTCCTAGCTTAACATTACTTCATTGTTATTCATAGTAATTAGCATATGAAGACCAATAGTAACTGTGCTTTGAAATCAACTTAGACCCACAGGGCATTTACCACTATAAAGGCCAGACTAATTTCACTAATTTTAAAGGTACTCCTTAAAGGCAACAGGTATATTATGGAATAGACAAAAGAAGCTTTGAGCTGCTACAGTTGGCACATACCAATGAGGGAGACAAATAGTCTTTTCGGTCTTTGGAACAGTCATTACACCAACCCCTCTCCTAACACCCCTCTTCCCAGCTCCAGGAAGTAAGTTCATGCTTATGAAGAATATAAAATAAAGCAGGCCAAGGAGAGGATGAGGAAAGACAACAATACAAGGAAATTTCTTCTAACACTGGAACCAATCGAGGGGGTGAAAAAGAAAATAGACAAAAAGTAGCTTTCTTATTTCAAAATCTATATTCTAAAATCAACAAAGAAAAGGATTTTATGCTATCTCTGTGCTAGACCTTATCATGCTGAGAAAAGGCTCATTCTTTCTGCCAATAGAGATGCTGGCCAGCCAAGCACATTTATTACTATTTTCCAGCTTCCCTGGAACAAGCATCTGTAAAAGGTGAATTGGGTAACAAAGCACTCAAATTGTATAATAACTGACTTCAGTGGCACAGATTGTTTCCTATGCATTGGTCAGGGCAATGCAGTTCCTGCTTCATGCAAAGCCTCAGGACTTCCTCTGTGTGAGAATTCGCTGTTCCAGGCTGCTCAGAATGCAGACCTTGTTCTGAACTTGCTCTCTGGGCGTGTTATATTTCTTACCTTTACAGCAAACCCACCACTGGATTAGCTCTTTGGTTAGGGGCACTTGTAAAACCCACTCACGGATTCCAAATAAAGCAATGGAAGACAGATTGTGCCAGCCTTTACTGGGGGAAAGGGGTAATTGAGAAAGGAAGCATGAAGGGCAGAAGGAGAAAAGACAGGAAGAAGAAAAGTGGAAGTCTTTTTCATCACTCCTTCCTTATTCCGTTCTTGTATGATTCAGTGTGCTCCTTAAACATTGTAAACATAAACACTGGACTTGTACTCATGCTACTTTCATCAGGAACAGCATTGCTTTCAAATTTCTTAAAACAAACAAATCAAAAACCATGTTTGAGAAATATCTTTTTAATTCTTTGCTCCTCTTGCCTTCCTAAAGATTCACCTCTCAGTTTTAAAAGATGGCAAAAACAGAGACCTCTTCAAGTAGAACAAAAGAATCATGATACTCTGAATTCCATTGAAGTAACTGGCAAGCTCATGAGATGGTGAGATACTTGTGAAGGAGCCATGTTGGCTATGGGATATGTCTATGGGATATTACATTTACAAAATGTTAGCTACTCTAGCCCTTCTCCCCTTCTTTAAAATAGCATAACATATAGTTTTTAAGTAAAATATTCAACTTTATGTTAGTTTCTCCCCATTCTTCTTCCCATCCTTTTCCATCTATCCATATATACATACATAAATACATATATACACATACATACATAGAGGCATACACAAACATACATACATTTGCATACATTAGTTATAGCTAAACTATTAGCTTCAATTCTACCTCCTCTTTGCCAGTATTCTCCATTTCATGAGCATAATACATTCTATTTTTATTCCTGGATGCTCTTTAGACCCCAGAGATGATTCATTTCAGTGGTAAATTCACAAATATATGCCCAGGATTTGGAATCATTCAAATAAGAGCATTGAGTGAATGCAGAATATTATACTCAGAATACCTGTCACAACTTAGGTAGCAGCTGTTCCAAGAGTACAAATAATCCAATATTTTGTTGTCTCATCATTCACAGCTCTTTGGAGGAAAACAGTAAGCAAAATAAGCACATGGAAGCAAATCAATGAATTTAGTAAGAGAGAGGGGGTCAAACTGGCCTATTTAAAAATCTAAAAATGCAATCACCATACTTGCTACTGTGAAGCACACATATTTTGACACACTTTTAAAGCCTATATTCTCTGAATTAGCATGGTTGTCCAAATACCACCAGACTCGTAGTGCAAATGACAGAAGCGACAGTGAAGAGAGCCCTGGTTGTTGTGCTATATTAGATACACAAAAATATATAGTTACACATAGAGCGAAATGTGTTTGGTATAAAAGTTATGCAAGTTATAAAACTATGTATATATAAAAATGTATATGCATGTATGTAACTGTATGAATTTAAGTTCGCATGGATGTGTATGTACTGATGAATGCATGGATGCATATGAATTAATATATGCTTAGCTTATTGTATATATATGAATATTCCCATATATTTATGTGTGCAAGTATGTACATACATATATCAGTTCTTTATAATAAAAAGTAGTTTAATTCAGTACTTCCTAATTCATAGAATTAAACAAAATTATACCTTACGAAGAATAACCTCTCCCAAAATTTAAATAGAAATGAATATTCCCCAAATAGCAAAATTTGGCCCTTTCAAATTTTTTTTATTTGATATAATGGGAAAATGTAATGTAGGAGGTTTTTAAGATTATCACACCAGTGGTTGTAATGTTTAGTCCTATGTAGTTCTACCTTTCACATATAGCTATCAATATTTATAGATGTACTGTAGTGAGAGATTGATTTGCCTTATGTGGGGATTACAACCATTATAAATCCCCAATATTCCACAAACCATGATATAAATTGAGTTTACTTTACACTCATGGTTGCCATTAGGCTCCTCCCCTACCAGGGAAATTGTTTCCATGGCAACTAAAGAGGAAAAAGCACAGAGAGTCTAAAAAAAGCACAAAAAGCTAACAAAATGAGATATATATGGAATAAACAAAATATGGGGAAGTGTGGGATGTCATAACATTTTTATTGCCTCCAGACCTATATACTCTTGGAGCCTCTAAGGCCATGAAAGATCTGACATAATAGAAAGACTCAGTCAGTGGGTTTCATTATAGGGATCTGCAAAATTGCCTAGGATGGAGAGGTAATCCTTTACAAATCAAAATGGCTGAATCTTTCCATTGCATCCATCTCTGCTGCAGCTGTATGGGCATGACAAGGACAGCTTAGCATACAGTATGCAGTTCAAGTCTAAGTAGGAAACCGACCTTCCTGTTCTTAACTGCATTGAATTACATTTGATAGGGCAGCCGATAGACTATTCCCTAGCTCGGCAACACAAATGCACCTAATTCAATTGATGTCATATATTAAAATCGATTCTGGTCGGTCAGGACAGACTATCAGAGGGAACCCTAGATAACATCTGGTTTTATTTTTTTCTTGCTTGGTATTGAGGTAAAATGCATAGTAATCATTATTTTCAAAAATGAAATTCTGTATATATTATATATATGTCTATATATAATGTACATATACACACATATTCAAAGGGACACACGTGCTAGTTAGAGTGTGCAGTTTTAATAAACATATATTTTTAATTAATTTTCTTTGTAATTCAAAGTAGGTGTCTAATGCATTCATAGAACGATATGGGCTCCCTCTGGGGGGCAATTTTAATACCTGCAATTCCCTTGGTTGTTAATCAAAGACTTTTTTTTAGCTCTGTAGATGATTTATATCTGCCGAATGTTCAGAAGGTTGAGATTATGACTATATGAGGGTGGGGGTGGGGGAATCAAACCATTGTCACAATTAGTTAGGAAAATAAAATCTTATAGAAAATTCATGGAATTGTGGAATGTCAACTATATACTTGCTTTTCTTACTCTCTTTAATAGAAATTGTTCATATATTTCTATGGGGAAAAGAGGAAAGCTTCAAAACAAAAAAAAACTACTTTTGCAGGAGATATATTAAAATTATTTCACTTAAAAAGACAATAGTGGTCACATTGTCCATCATGTAACCCTCCAATTGCACTGTAGTCTTGTATTTTGAAAGAAAACATTTTAACATTGCTTGAAAATATTATAGGCTTGGATTTATGTAAGAGGAAGTGATGTTTTGTAGGGGTTCGATTTTTGTCGTTTGTTTTTAAATGCATATATGATAACTATTATTTTTTTTATATAGTAGGCATAATTTGTTCTTATCATTTATATATCTATATTATGCAAAATACGAACCCAGTTTTTTCCCTACTTGAGAAGGGAGAGGTGAAAGAGGAGTAGGAGGGAAGGCTTTAACCATTTAAAAATGCTGTGGCTTTTGGTATAGCCTGAGAGTTACATGTAGCTCAAGACATGCATACGTGTGAATTAAATAAATTTTAAAAATTTATTTTTTAATCAATGTCAAAGCAGGAAAGGGGGTAGGTCAAATCAGAATAACCTATTTTGGGATTACTTCTCTACAGTATGTTCTTGTTATATTCTCTGGGAATGATTGGTTACTTATGCATGTACTCATATGTAAATAATACACACAGATATTTACATAATTATGACAGCCTTTTAGGTGGGGCTAATCTAGAGCTTGTGAGCAAATAGAGTATTGTGAGGTTATAAAAAATAAGACTAGATCTGGTGTCAGAGGGTCTGGGTTCAAATCTTAGTTTTACTTCTTATCCATGTTGGTTTTGAGTTGTCATTTCACGTATCTGAGCTTCAGGGTCCACATCATCAAAATGAAAGTAATACTAGATGATCTCTCATCTTCTCTAGTTCTACCATTCCTGTATTCAAGTGGCAGCTGACACAATGACAGAATTTAGAGTTGGGATGGACCTTAGATCATATCTGATTCAACTTTCCACCAAACACATCACTGACAATCTAAAAACTTGGCCTGAGCCTTCCCCGCTCACATTTTGGTGAGGGACCTAGCCTATTTCTGGGAAGCTGTAATCAATAGAAAGGGCATTCTTGTTGAATCTAAATCTGTGTCCCCACTAGTTGTAGCCAATTGTCCTAGTTTTAGGAAGAAGATAGAATACACCTACTGCCTCTACCAAAAGACAATCCTTTAAATAGCTGAAGAAAGTTATTGTGTTTCTCTTTTCTAGGATAAATAATGTTATATTGGTTGTTCATTTTCTGGGAACTAGGTTATATTTGCCTTGCATATTTGTGTGGTTCATCCTTGATTCTGATGATCTCTTGTCATCAGGGGAAAAAAAAAACCTGGCTTGGTCCTGCAGGGGTTAGATGTTTAATTAGTTCTCCACATCTAGCAAATAGATTCTATCTAACAAAGCTGTACATATAAGTACATATAAGTAAGCTGTACACACTAACTATTCCAGAATCCATTTCCCTAAGCCTTATTTCTTCTTTCCCTCTCTAAATAACCAGGAAAAGGAGTGTCGCTACCTGAATTGTATTACTCTCTCATCCCCATCTTATATCTATTTCTTTTGAACAAGGTATTCCTTTCCATTTTTATATTTCATTTATGCATCCCATCCCATACCTGTGAAATTTGTAGCCACATTGTTTTGTTAAAATTTTAAGTGCACTTTTTATTATCTATATTGTGTTCATCATTTCGTATCTATCTTAGGTCGTAAAAATATTCCCAAGTCCTTTTGCTGCTATTTGCTCCTAAGAATTACTTGGCATCTCCCATGGTATTCAACACCTTCTGTTTCTAATATTATCTCATTTTGCCATCAAATCTAAGAATTTTTGTTCATTCACAATCTTTAATGGTGGGATTTCAATCCCTTTTACAAATTAGTAGGGATTATAGTTGGGGGAAAAAAATCTGAATTTCTCCAAAGGTCCTCTGATAATAGCAATACTTTAATAGTTAATCTGGTTCCCAATTAGCAAATAATGAATTCCCTGAAATTTTTGCATGTATTCATATTTGCACTATTTAAGGTATAATTTACAATATAGTCATTGGTTCCAATCTGAAGGAAATAAGAAGTGTGTTTAAATAATATCTTGATTTCAGAGGATTCATTATTTGCACTAATTAGGACACAACTGTAATTGGACCAGGATGTCACTTGATGTGGTTACTTCATCAGATCCTTGCATCATCTCTCTATTTATCCTGTATGCATTTGTATATGTTTTTCCCATTAGAATGTAAGCTTTTTGAAGACAGAAACTGTTTCTGCTTATGCATTGTATCCCAATCCCTTATGGCACATAGAAAGTATTTGATAAAGACATTATGATTCATTCATTGATTGGCCAAGTAACGGATAAATGAATTGATTGGTGAAGGTCACAACCCATTCTTGCCTTCTCACAATATTTAACTCTTGTCCATGTTCTGTCATAAATCTTCATGATAGATTTACTCAACCATGTTAAAATCTTCTTTTAAGGTTTTTTTTTTACATTATTCCAGTGAAATTCTTCTTAAACAATCCACTCATGTCTTGCCACCTTATTGGGCCACCTCCTTTTCCAATAAACTTCCCTTATGTCACTTTGAAGGTAACTCATCATCAGAAGTATGTTGCAGTCCATTTAATTTTACCAACCATATGTTTTTCTATTGCCTTTTGGGCCATTCACAACTTTCATTCTTTCAAGACTGTGGCATTCTAAGACTTGCAACCATATACTATTTCTGAGAAAATATTAATGTTTAAAATATGCAGTTTTATACCAGGGAACTGGTTGAGACTGGAAAGGAACCATTTTACTAAATATTTCACTTGATTTTGAATCACACAGACATGGCTAATATGTATCAATGAGCCCATGTCATTAGAAAATAAAACATGGACACCACGGATTCTTTTTAATATATGAAATTTTAACATCAAATTTTTCAGGCAGTTTTTTCCCCTAAATTTTCATTTTTTGATCATCAACAAAGATTTTTCTAGTCAGTTCCTTTGATGCAAAATTTTTATCTAAGAAAATCATTCTGAAAAACTATATTTTCCCAATCATTATCAGAGACATACAGTTCTATATGGATGGAGCTTTGTGTTCCCTGTGATAGTATTTCAGTTCCCAAAATATTTTTCCCAAGAACAATGTAAAGTATCACTCCTGATGTCCCTCTTAGCCCCAGAAAACTTCTATAAGCAGCATCTTTGTGCAATACTCACCATCAAATATTAGGACTAGCTCTCCAAAAAATATTTTCAGAATGTGGTTAATCTATAGTTACTGAAATTATCCTCTGATTTGCAGGCGTAATGACATGAAAATCATAGCTGACATTAAGGGATTCAAGTTGTTCCAATATAGACCATTCCAAAAAATTGTTTGTGCTCAAGGTTCAAAGAAGAGGTGTTTTATAATTATTCTCTTTGTATGTGGGTATGCGCAGCCTCAGTACCTGACACATTGTACATTGCCTGGAACATAGCAGGTATTTAACAAATGTTTATTAATTGATTGATCTCATAAAGAAACACATTATATCCTTTTAGCTACAAGGTTTAAAAGAAACAGGATTAGGTGGAGTCTGAAGAGGCTTTAAATAGTATTCACAAAGTCATAACATCTTATCTACATATGAGTTCAATTGTCTTATCAAGGAATTTTGGGAGAAAGTTGCCAAGTACTCCCAAGGCTTTGTAGAACACAATTTTTATCTTCCATCCTCACTAGCAAAATTCTGGACCTGCAGTGGTAATTCAATAAAAAATGTTAAATGAATCAATAAATGAGGAGGCATCATCTCAACTCTCTGATCTTGAAAGGGAAGAATTAAATACTTTTGAGCAGCATGTCCACATGGGAAAAATAGAGAAGACAACAGAGAACAAAGAAGTCAGAGAAAGGTGGACAACCCTTGCCAGTAGCTGTTTTTTTTATTTCTTTTTCCATGGATGTAGCCATGCCCAGATAGTCTTTGCATTACAATGGGGAGAGGAAGGAGAGTGGGCAAAGTTCTATTTGTTTTGACATTAACAAAAGGTAAGGGTGCCCTTTCAGAGAATTTTGCTTTGGGGCCTCAAATCTCCAGCCACGCCATTTGGCTGCTCTGATGAACTGCAATCAATAAAGGAATTGGTTATTAATCTGAACCAAACTGTAGTGACCTTAAGACTATAATAATAGTTACAAACAGTGACAAGCCCCACAAGTGATATGTGAAGTAACAGGCCAAGTCATTTTCTATTCACAAATGTTCAGTCCCCCTCCTTAAAGTCACAACCCAATTTGATTAACTGCTCAAGCATCTGACAGGTACTTAATATGTAATATTATCAACTATATCAAATGCTGCAAAATGCCATATCTACAAGGCATAAGCATAGGGTAGGATTCTATAAGAATATGGAGATGGGGACTGAGCCGGTGCTTTATTTGATATAGGGAATTATTGGGTGAGGAGACTTACAAATGAAGGTCAGCATCTTCTATGCAATTCATAGTCTTCAGGAGTTGCTTAGGTTACTGAGAAGTTAAGTGACTTTCCCTAACCACGACTTGAACACTAGTCTTCCTGGCTTCAAGGCCAAGTTATTTGTCCACTATAGCATGCCAAATATAAG
This sequence comes from Vombatus ursinus, assembly GCF_900497805.2. Taxonomy (NCBI): domain Eukaryota; kingdom Metazoa; phylum Chordata; class Mammalia; order Diprotodontia; family Vombatidae; genus Vombatus; species Vombatus ursinus. The sequence goes on along the minus strand of NW_020954590.1, from coordinate 9,438,663 downwards.
CAGAAACCAAAAAATTGATGTGGGCATATCATTCTGGGGCTATTGACTGGCTCTCTTTGAATCCCAAGACAAATATTTTTGATATTGGAATGAAAGAAGCTAAAAAATATTGGATATTCTTTTGGTGTCTTATAAACTTCTTCCATTTAATCTTCTTTTTTTTTTTTAGCAACCATCAACCATTTAAGAGAATAATGCTTTCTTAGCATCTGAAACACTGTCTTTCAAAAGCAAAGATCAAAGTGGCTGCATTTTCTAATCTTTTGCCATTAACAATGTCCCTTTTACTGACAAAATGGAATTACTTAGTGCTGTTAAAGAGACCCCTGTAGTTTTGAGCATATAAATGGGATGTCTTAATACAGCACATGAAATTAATTATAACATGTTTAATATCTTTCATATGAATTGAAATGAACAAGCTATCTGGCATTTGACTATTTTAAGCATTTTTCAAACTGCATAAAGCTATGTAATATATCTAGAATATTTAACATAGCTAAGATAACTTATATAAGCACAGCATTTTTTAATATTCATAATTTTTATGCTAAGAAAATTGGACAGTTTTATCACCAGGTAATATTTGTTAGACAGTGTCTGGGAAAAGGGGAAAGATAGAATGCTGCTGCATCAGCATGTGGCCTGCAAGGAATATAAAAGGACACATAGTATGTATTTTTGATCTATTGGTCAGCGTATGGCTTAGTAAGTCAGGCTGCCTTTATGAAAACACAGAAGAAGAAAAAAAGGTTCACAGAACGCAGTTGTGAAGTGGGCAACTCATTTTTATTTTTCCTAGGATTTGCAAAGAAAGAAAGGGCAGCTCATTGACTAGAGAGCTTGGTGAGAATTTATTCTCCATCTTTGAAAGCTTGTTCTTTGGATTCATTACCCAAACGAAACCTTCTTGGGATCATAATTGCCTTACCACTCTATGGGGAAACTAGTGCATCATGCATTTTCCTCTCTTTTCTCTGGCCCCTCCTTTCCTGTCTCTTGACCACAGGGGTCAGTGATAAGAATGTATTTGCAGAAAATTGAGATGCAGACTCCTTGGATGAAGGCAGCAGGATCATCTACATTTTCGAAGATTCAGCCATGGCCTTTGTTCTTGGACATGATAGAAAAGCTGCTCTCACTCTCTCAATTGAAGAGCCAGCATGAGTCAGACCAGATGGCTGTTGACCTTCAGGCAAGAGAGAATGGGAAAGATTCCCAACTGTGATGCTCATTACTTTAGCCAATGACCACCACTGCAGCACAAGGCCCCCCAAGATGTGTACCTGTAAAACTTGCACTTCCTCTTTAAACGTTTTACCCTTTCTTTTTGTGGCTTATGAAGTAATTCTGTATATTCAACATATTATGGAGGTTTTTATTGTCTCAGTTTCTATTTATCCCTTTATAGTGACAATAATAACTACCCTCTATATAGTACTTTACATACATTATTTCATCTGAGCTTCAAAATAACATTTTACAAATGAGGAAATTGAGGCTTAGAAATCTTAAGTGATTTGCCTGAGGTCACAAGCTACTGTCTGAGAGTCCAATTAAAGATTGTTTCATTTATTGTTATCATTTATTTATATCCCTATCCTCTCTTAAAACAATGGCTGATTCATAGCTGATGATTAATAAATGTTTGTTGACTGATTCATTTGAACACAGGTTTCCTCATTCCAAGTCCAGTACTCTAGCCCCTAGTCCATGATGTCTTTTATGGTGCTATTGGCCACAAGTGCAGGGATGACTGGGGGGACTGATGTAGTAGATTTCCTTGCTGCGTAAAGGTGAAGATTTTTAGATCTTTTGACATGTTAAATATGAGTAAAATATACACATGCTCTTCTACTCTTAGAGTGATAAGGTATTCCTCAGAGCTACCTTTTTTCTCTTGCCTAGTACCTAGGAGGACACATTAAAATGGCTAAAAAGAGTTAGGGACACAGCTATGACCATGACATAGCCTTTGGGCTCCCACCTGGCCAATGTCATAAGCATTGGGTCTGGATAAACTACTAAGAGGTGCTAAGTCACTGGAATATGCCCTACTAAATTGACACTGGCTAATATGAGGGAAGAGAACACAAAAGTGAACTTACTACTCTATTTCCATCAACCTGTCTCTTCCTATTCTCTTATCTCTGCTTCCTTCTATTTTCCCTTCAGTGACGGTTGAAGGACCAGGAACTGTTAGATACTCCATAGACCCTTGATGTTCTGATGAGAAGTAGCTTGTCCTTCAGTTACTCTCTGGTCTTCTCTGTATTTAGCACCTATGACATTCATGAGTAATAAGGGCAATGGAGCAATAGTGTCTACTTCTTGAGCCATAAGTTGTGGAGTAATTGGAGAGCTAATCTACTAGATGGAATACAACTTAATCCACAGCCACATGCTATGTGTAAATTATGATCCCAGAAGGAACAGCCCTTTCAATCACCACAAACATATAAATATGGTTTCAGGGAGAATTTATCTTCTCAGACAATATGGCAAAGGAAAATAGCAAATTAATTACATGCATTGGCTTCAAAATATAGTATCTTCTAACAATTTCAACTACATGGATAATTATTTGTAATTTAATTTTGTTAAATATATAAATAAAAAGGGGTTGAATAAAATTAGTCCTTTTTTTAAAGAGCCTGGTCAGAGCTGGTGACATCCACACAGCTGACTAGACAAATCCTATCATGCCCCAAATCTAACGATGCTTCTAGGATGTAAGTTTATTATTAAGCCTTAACATCTTAGGAAAAAGTGAAAAATAATGTGGTGTGTCACTGAAAATATGAGAAATATTTCATCATCATCATCATCATCATCAAAATGTCATTTTTATGTAAAAGAATAATAGCATGATAATGATGCTCCAGGAAGCTAACTACATTAAAATAAAAGTTGAGAAAATAAAATGAATTACAATGATAAAAATACTGACAAGTCAGTATTTTTTATACTGTACTATAGTATTATAGGATTTGAAAAGCAATTTATATTATCTTGTTTGTGGATAGTCTTGATCCACACTGACTAAAACTAGTCTTTTCCAAAATGATACTGTGGAAAGAGAGGAGGTTGAATTTAGAGATCCAAGATGTGGTTTCAAATCCTGCTATTACCTGAGTGACCTTGGTTAGTCACAGTCTATGTGGGCCTTAATTCTAATATGACATTGTCGGACTTCAGGACTTCTAAGGTCCCTTCCAGCTCTGGATATGCCATTCCTGTAATAATCTTTAGTCATTGTAAGAAAGAACATTTATGTAAAACCAATAAATTCTATTTAAGAGTCCCATGAACTTACCACCCACCCATTCTAAATCTAAAGGTTATTAAACACATCATCAATTTGTGGAGTTTTGTATTTCTGTGGTTTTTTTTACATTATGTTATATATTCTGGGGTAATGAGGGAGAATTTCTAAGTCCTTATTATTCTGATGAAAAGTGTATTTGGGGAGAAGGTTATTTACATACTGAGTGCTTTTGGGAAAAATGTATAATATTTTTTCAGCATATTCTATATCAGTAGTTTTCAAAGTGTGGTCCACAGACCTCTGGAGGTTCCTCAGAACCTTTAAGGGAAATCAGGGAAGTAAAAACTATTTTTATAATTTTATTTGTTATAAGTAAATAAATTTGTTTATTTAAAATGCTCCCTTTTCCAACTAAATATCTGTGTGAGATCAGATTTTCTTTTATACTTCAATGAAAACAACAAATCATAACAGATTGACTGTAAAAGCAAATATGAGAATTCAGCTGTCTTCTATTAAGCTGAGCATTATAAAGACCTATAAAATATGTAAAACAATGCTATTCATCTCACCAATTTATTTTTGTTTTGGGAAATATGTTTATCTAAAAATATATCATTTATATTCATTTATAATAAGTTTAGTATTATTTTAAATGAATTAATAAAATATATTTTAAATTAATAGCTCTAATTTCTAATATAATGAATATCAATAGATATAACCCACAAAATTAAAAGGTCTTTGCTTTCCTCAATAACCTTTAAGTGTTTAAATGGGTCTGAAGACTAAAATTTGAGAACCAGTGTCCTATGCTAAAAGTAGGGTAAAAATGATGCAAGAAAGGAATATTGGACAATGACTTGATAATAATATGTTTATATGTTTATAGTATTTTAATGTATCTGCCTATATCCAAGACCTCATTTGCAAAATTATTCAACTACTTTGGATGATTTTCACTTGGATTATTATTTAATATTTATCACAAACTTACTTATTTAAAAATAATTGCTTCAGAACTAATACAATTTAAATATACTTCTGAAGAGCTTTATAAAGAAGTAATTATATATATACACATATGTATACACACATATACATACATATATAATGTTAAATGGGAAAATGTTGAAATCATTAAAAAAAACACTTTAAAAAATTGTTAAGAACAACTACTAAATAACTGAAATATATTAAAGCATTTAACCTTAAACCCTAAATGTTCCCTTTTGACCAGAACAAAAAGATTCTCAAGATATGACTTCCTGGTCTTAGAAAAAGGAAAATCTACTTTCATGTTTGTCATGTAGCCAAGCTTCTGGAAGAATTACTTCTCAGTCACTAGCAAGCAAACACTGGCTTCCTGTCTTTTAGGAGGAAAAAAGTAATATCACCTGTTTTCAAACTTTCCGCAAGTTCTATTATTGATTTCATACTGCAGCAGAGGTCTACCCCCTTACCCATATGACACAGGTTCAGTGGCTAATCCTGTCTCCAAGTATCCATATTAAGGTTCTTTCTTTTTTTCTTTCTTTATTTCCTTCCTTCCTTCCTTCTGTTCTTTCTTCCCTCCCTCTCTCCCCTCTCTCTCTCCCCCTTCTACTTCCCTCCCTTCCTTCTTTTATTACTTCCTTCCCTCTTTATATCCTGTCTCTCTCTCAGACATGTCACCACTTGGGGTGACCCAGTGATTTTGAAAGTTGTGAAGATCCTTGGTATAAGCAAAGAACTGACTAGTAACAGAGGAAGCTTCTCCATCAGAGAGCATGGACATCAGAATGAGGATTGGCTTGACTAACTCATTTTACCAACAGATATATACTAGTAGTTCTTGGATGGTGTCTGGTTGAGGTGAAATAGATAATGTCTAATTAGCACTTTTGCCATTTGCTCTATGGTCTAATGCAATACAAATATTATCATTCCAGAAAATTATAATATTAGTTACATTACTAAATCACATTATAACTTATGTTGTTCTATTAACACATGTTGTGATTTTAAAAAAATAGCTTCCTGTTTGTAGGAATAAATTACCTACCACATACCTGATTCACCTTATCCATTGAGTGTCTTGGTAGTTGCCCTTTGTTGGGGAATGGAAGACCATATCCAAAGACACTAACTTTTACTATACTTATCAAAGGATAACAATTGGAGGGTTGTTAATGGGATATGAGAATAAAGAATTGACAATATGGGGAAAAGAAACTACCTTTAACTAAAGATAGGCTTCCCAGAATGGAACCAACTCCAATTTTGATGCTTGGGTACAATACAGGGAGGGGTGACTAACCCAGCTGCTGTAGGATCATCCAAGTGGTTATCTTAATGGGAAAGTAAAATCATAGTGATTATGATATAGAGGAACTCCAAATATCATCCAGCCTCTACCTCTACCTAAAACCTTTATCAATATAATCTAGCTGTATAATTGTAATCTACATATATAATATGCCAAGAAGTGGTTATCCAGTTTTTACTAGAAGACTTTCAGTGAAGACACACTCAAAACCTTCCAATGAAGCTTATTTCATTTCTGGACATCTCTAACTGTTAGGAAGTCTTTTTCTGTTTTGTTTTGTTTTGTTTTCCTTATATTCAGCTGAAATCTGTCTCTCTTCCACTTCTACCTAAAGCTTCTAGTTATGCCCTGTAGCATCAATTAGAATGAAACTTCTCCTGCTTCTATATAACCTGATTTTTTTAAATTGATATCATTTTCCACATAAGTTCCTCAAGCTAAATATCCCCAGTGCCATCCACTGATCCTCAGATGGTGTAGCTTTAAATCCCTTAATTATTGGCTTCCACTCGACCCACTCTAATGTGTCACTGTTTCTAAATGTAGAACCAAGAAGTGAAAACAGTATTCTAGATAGGGTCTAATCAAAACAGAGAAAAGTTAGCACCACCATAATAACTCCTTCTCTCAATGCATCCTACAATCCAACAGAGTATTTGTCTCTCACAACATTCTGTTGACCCATATTGAGCTTTTAGTCCTATATAATCTCTGTCTATTTTTTTTCTATTTTTCTAAATCCATAACTTTAATTGATTTATTTATAGGCAAATATCCACATTCCCAAATTTGTGTAATTGACTTAAAAAAAACACAAGTACAGGATTCCACATTCATCCTTCCATATCCTTTCAATTTAGATATGATGACCCATCATTCTATGCTGCCAAAACATTTTTATTGTGATGATTTTATTAAGGGCATTAACTGTCATTCTTACCTTCATGTCGTATGCAAATTTGATTATGTGCCAAATAGGTTTACATTCATATTATCAGGGGCTCTTTTAATGTTAGCAAGTACAAGAGAAGGAACAGATCTTTGTGGTATTCCACTTTTTTTCCAGAAGTGACCAATGTGTAGATTTATTTAGTTTAACTTTATTGTTACAAGTGAGGACTTTTACTTCATTTATGTATATATATGTACATATATATTATACACACACATATATATCCCAATTACATGATAAAGCAATTTTTAATATTTGTTTTATTTAAAGTTTTGAGTTTCAAATTCTATCCCTCTTTTCCTCCCTCCATCCTCCCCACCCCAAGATGGTAAGCAATCAGATATAGGTTATACATGTGCAATAATGTCAAACATTGCCATATTGGTCATTTAGTACAAGAAGACCCATATAAAAGAAAATGAAAGAAAGAAAGTGAAAAATAGAATGCTTCAGTCTGTATTCAAATAATATCAGTTCTTTCTCTGGAGGCAGATAGTATGCTCATCATTAGTCCTTTGAGATTGTCTTGGAGCATTGTGTTGCTGAGAATAGCTAAGTCATTCACAGTTCTTCATCACATAATGTTTCTGTTACTGTGTACAATACTTTCTTGTTCTGCTCATTTGATTTTGCAGCAGTTCATGTAAGTCGTTTCAGGTTTTTCTGAAATAATACTGCTTGTCATTTCTTATAGCACTATAATCTTCCATCACAATCATATATCATAGCTTATTTAGCCATTCCCCAATTGATGGACATCTTTTTGATTTCCAGTTCTTAGCCATGCAGTATTCCATTTAAAACAAACAAAAAACCTCCATTCTGTAATCTAACTATTCGTCTATTTTTTAGTCCATCTAATTTTATTTTCATCCAGTCCACATACGTCCATCTATTTCAAAAGGACATCAAAAGATACTTTGTCAAATGCCTAGATAAGATGGAGAGCCATTAGCCTTGTTCTGCTTGATCCAAGGAGACTAAACTAGGAGTAACATGTAGAAGTTGCAGTAAAACAGATTTTGACTTTATCTAAGAAAAACTGTCCAATATTTAGAGCTTTCCATGAATGGAATAGATTGATTTGGAAAGTAGATCCTGTCTTCTCATGAGAGGGAAATTGAACTACATAGTTTCTAATTCTCCCTTCTAACTTATAAATGGTAGAATCTTGTGATTCTGTTATCCATAACATTTTAGATGAATCAATCAAAAAATATTGATGAAAAAGGAAATGAAATAAGTATGGTATGAGAGGTTGCATTATATAGTCAATAGAGCACTAGATTTTTGATCCTAAAACCTGGGGTTGTATCATGATTCTACTATTTACAGTGTGACCTAGGACTAGTGACAACTCTTCTAGGTTTGATTCTGTTGCCAATTACAACAATAGCCTTTTCTCAATCTTCATTATCCTTGACCTCTCTGCAACCTTTAAGACTGTTGATCATTTTCACCTCCTTAATATTCTCTTCTCTCTTGTTTATCATAAAACCATTTCCTTCTCATTCTTCTCCTATCTATCAGATCACTTCTGAATCTTTTTTACTGGAACCTAATCCTTCATCCAAGTTACGCTTTCCAGTTGTAGGTGTCCCACTAGGTTTTGTCATGAGCCATTTTCTTGTATTTTTCTATTCTACTTCACTTGATGATCTCATCAGCTCCCATAGATTTAATTAACATATATATGGTGATGATTATCAAATCTACCTATCTTTCCCTAACCTTTCTACTGACCTCTAATCTCACATCTCCAATTGTGTTTCAGATGTCTCAAATTGGGTATCTAGTGCCATCTTAAACACAGCATTACAACACAACTCATTATCTTTTCCCCTAAACCCTCCCACTCTTCTATTTTCCCTAGAGAAGTCAGTAGTCAAAGTAGAGGAAGGAGAGCAATCCAGGCATGGGGGATAGCCAGAGAAAATACCTGGAGCCAAGAGATGGTGTGTCTTATTCCTGGAACAGCTAGGAGGTCAGCTTCACTGAATTAAAGAGTACTTGTTGGGGAGTAAGTTGTAAGAAGACTGGAAAAGTAGGAGGAGCCTAGGTTATGAAAAGCTTTGAATTCCCAACAGATCACTTTGTATTTGCTCCTGTAGGTAATAGGAAGCCACTGTAGTTTATTGAATCAGGATGGTGGGTTGTAACATAATCAGACCTATACTTTCAGAAAATCACTTTAGTGGATGAATGGAGAATGACTTGAAGTGGGGAGAGACTTGAGCCAGGCAGACCCATCAACAGGTTATTGCAATAATTTAAGTGAATGGTGATGAGGGCCTACCCTAGAGTGGTGGCAGTGTCAAAGGAGAGCTGTGGGTGTATTCCAGATATGGCAAAAGTGAAATTGTCAGGCCTCAAAAGCCACTTGGAAAAAGGGAGTGAAAGACAAAAAGGAGTTTAGGATGACTACTGAATTCAAACCTGAGAAAATGGTGTTATATTTTTAAAAATGAGTAAAATAGAATATCAATTTCAAAAGCTTCAAAGTGTCATACAAAGTTAATGCATACTTAATTAAAGAATATTTACAGTGAAATGGCATTTAATCCATCTGGATCATATACAATACACACAAAAAGCCCTAAATCTAACTTTTTTTTTCTCGATGGGAGATATGAGAGACAGTACAATTCAGTGGAAAGGGTGCTGTATGCAGAGACAGAATGGCTAGGTTTAGATTTCAGCTTTGACATGTTACTTAGAAGACAATGAAAAATTCATTTGTCTCATTGAGACTCATCTGTAAAATGGGAATAATTATACATGTGCTACTTAGTGCTACTGGAATGAGTTAAAATTCATGTTACTCTAAATCATACCACAATATTTTATGTCACTTTGTTGCCAAATAGACAACTTGAAGGAAAAAAATATTTTAGATAATTGACTAGAATGTGGACTCATGCTTTGCTGCAGCAATCAGGAAATGGAGATCAATGTTTATCAAGTGGAGCTAATTTATGTCTTATTACATGGATAATTACCACTTGCACCTTCACATTCTATTACTATTCTACAACCAGGATGTGGGGATTTTAAAAAAAAATGCATGAAGGCCAAAGACAGGAAATCTATATCCATCATTATTTCTTTTCTTTCTATTAAATGAATGTCCTAAGAATTTGTTTTCTGCCTATACAAAAACACAAACAAGACTAGATAGCACTCCCCATTCCTTCAACCCTTCTTGTTTGCAGATTATATTGAATTGAGTAGAAAAGTAAACAAAAGGAAGCACCAAAGTCTGATACAGCAGGCCTAGGAACATTTAAGTGTCTGGGCTAATAGATGGCAAATATAGTTCACTGCAGATAAATGCGAAATAATGAGCTTTGGAGTAAGGAATAAAAAAAAAAGGAAATATCAGCTTAATGGAAAGGTGCTGCAGAATACTGATCAGAAGAGAGATTTGGGAGTTACTACAAAATAGTATCTTTGCAGCCTTCTTCCTAACATGGAGCTATGGGGAAAAAACCAGACACAAAGCTAAGCTGTATAACTAGACAACTGTGTTATAAATCAAAGGCAGAATTACTGTTATGAAGAGGTATGGGTGCATTTGCTAATAGAAAGAGCTACCTGGGTCATTTTGGTTTTAAATCAAGATATCTGGGGAGTTGGGAAAACAGGCCACCTGCTAGGTGCAAAATGACTCTAAAGATCAAAATCAAGTCACATGAAACCAAAAAGACAAAATGATGTAAGGGGGAAATAAACTAATTATGCTCAAAATCAACAGTAGAGATGAAAAGTCTTAATGTTACAATTAAGAGATCAGAAAGAGGAGAAAGAAGTTTAGGAAAATTAGTTCACAAAACTATATATGTCTGGATGTGAGTGAGTTACAAAATAAAGCTTGTGAAGCGACAAGATCAGCAAAATGAAGAAATAATTAAATAACTTTTCAAACAAGGACAAACCTATAGGAGTCAAGTCGCAGGCAAGGGAACAAAAAGAGATTTAAAAAAAATCTAAATGTTAGTTATTAATAAATCATAATGTTACTGTGATCTATGTTAAAGTGAATTCCACATGTGAAGTGAAATAAATTGCTAGACCCTATAAACGCTTAGTCCTATGGATCTGTTTTTCGTCTTTTCCACCCCATACCTTTATTTTTTTAAAAAATGTCTATTTCATTAAATATTTTCCAATTCAATGTAAAATATTTTAACAATCTCATTTAAAAATTTTTCGAGTTGCAAAATCTTTCTTTCCCTCCTGCCCCTCTCTCCTGCTTGAGATGGCAAGTAATTTGATATCAATTAAAGTCATGCAAAACCTAGTTCCATTGGGTCAGCTAGGTGGCATAGTGAATAGAGCACTAGCCCTGGAGTCAGGAGGACCTGAGTTCAAATCCAGTCCCAGATCAGATACTTGACACTTACTAGCTGTGTGATCTTGGGCAAGTCACTTAACCCCAATTGCCTCACCAAAAAATAAAGAAATAAAAACATAGTTCCATTTTAGCCATCTTGCAAAAATAAACATAAATTAAAATGATGAAAATAAAGTGTAAAAAAATATGCTACAATCTGCATTCAGAGTTTAAAATTTCCCTCCCTCAAGTGGATAGACTATTTCAACCTTGGTGCTTTGGAATTGTCTTGGATCATTGTCTTGATCAAAGTAGCTAAGGTGTTCACAGTTGATCATCCTTACAATATGGCTGTTACTGTACACAAAGTTCTTCTGGTTCTGCTCAGTTCATTTTGATCAAGCTCATTTAAGTCTTCCAAGGTTTTTTTCTGAAATAATCTTGCTTGTTATTTCTTACAGCACAATAGTATTTTATCACAATCATATACCACTACTTTTGCAACCATTCCCCAATTGAAGGGCATCCCCTTGATTTCTAATTATTTTCCACCACAAAAAGAGCTGCTACATTTTTGTGCAAATGGGTCCTTCTCCCCCTTTTTAAAAATTTTATTTGTGATACAGTCCTAGTAGTGGTATTGCTGGGTCAAAGAATATGCACAGTTTTATAAACCTCTGGGCATAGTTAGAATTGTTTTCTAGAATGGTTAGACTAATTCACAATTCCACCAATAGTGCATTAGCGTGACAATTTTTTTCACATCCTTTCCAGCATTTATCATTTTCCTTTTCGGTCATCTTAGTAAATCTGATAGGTGTCAGGTGGTATCTAAGAATTGTTTTAGTTTGTATTTCTCTAATCAGTAGTGATTTAGAACATGTTTTCATGTGACTAGGAGTAGCTTTGATTCCCTCTTCTGAAAACTGACTGTTTATATCCTTTGACCATTTATCAACTGTAGAATGGCTCTTATTTTTTATAAATTTGACTCAATTCTCTATATATTTGGGAAATGAGGTCTTTATCAGAGAAACTTACTGTATCCCTCCCCAGTTTCCTCTTTTTCTTATAATTTTGGCTGCATGGGTTTTGATTGTGTCAAAGCTTTTTAATTTCACGTAACCATGATTATCTGTTTTACTTGCCATAATTCCCTCTCTCTTTTGTTTGGTCATTAACTCTTCCTTCACTCACAGGTCTGACAGGTACATTTTTCCATGCTCACCTAATTTACTTATGGTATCACCCTTTATGTCTAAATAATTTATCCATTTTGACCTTATCTTGGTAAGCAGTGTGAGATGTTGATCTACACCTAGTTTCTGCCAAATTGCTTTTCAGTTTTCACAGCAATTTTTGCCAAATCTTGAGTTTCTACCCTAAAAGCTTTGGGCCTTTGGGTTTATCAAACACTAGATTATTATGGTCATTTACTATAGTGTACTGTGTACCTAATTTATTTTCCTGATCTACCACTCAATTTCATAGCCAGTTTTAGATTATTTTGACGATTACTGATTTGTAATTTAGTTTGTATAGTTTGTAATATAGTTTGAAATCTGAAACTGCTAGGCTGTCTTCCTTCAATTTTTTTTTTGATTCTCTTAATATCTTTGACCTTTTATTCTTCAAGATGAATTTTGTTATTATTTTTTCTAGTTCTATAAAATAATTCTTTGGTAGTTTGATTGGTATGGTACTGAATGAGTAAATTTACTCAGATAGAAATGACATTTTTATTGTATGGGCTCAGCCTTTCCATGAACAATTAGTATCTCCAATTATTTAAATCTGTCTTTGTGTGAAAAATATTGTGTAGTTGTGTTCGTAAAATTGCTGGCTTTATCTTGACAAGTAGACTCAAAAATCTTTTATATTATCTGCAGTCATTTTAAATTGAATTACTCTTTTTATCTCTCCTTGTTGATTTTGTTGGTAGTGTACAGAAATGCTGATGATTTATGTGGCTTTATTTTATATCCTGCAACTTTGCTGAAGTTGTTAATTGTTTCATTAGTTTTTAGTTCATTCCATAGGATTCTCTAAGTATACCAACATATCATTTGCAAAGAGTGATAGTTTTATTTTCTCATTGCCTATTTTAATCCCCTCAATTTTGGGGGGGGGGGGTTAGGCAATGGGGTTAAATGACCCATCCAGGGTCACACAGCTAGTTAGTGTCAAGTGTCTGGGGTCAGATTTGAACTCAGGTCCTCTTGACTCCAGGGCCAGTGCTCTATCCACTATGCCACCTAGCTGACCCTATTCCCTCAGTTTCTTATTGTCTCACTGCTATAGCTAGAATTTCTAGTACAATATTGAATAAAATAGTGTTGATAATGGATATTCTTGCTTCACTCTTGCTCTTATTTAGAAGGCTTCAAGTCCATCTTTGTTAAAGATAATGACTGCTCTTGGTTTTTGATAGATACTACTTATCCTTTTTAAAAAGTTCCATTGATTCCTATGCTTTCTAGGCTTTTTAGTAGGATTGGCTATTGTATTTTGTTGAAGGCTTTTTCTCCATTTATTGAGATGATCATATGGTTTTTATTGTTTTGGGGTATTGATATGGTTAATTCTGCTGATAGTTTTCCTAATATTGAACCAGCTCTGTATTCCCTGTATAAATCCCACCTGGTTGTCATATATGCTATTTGTGTTTTTTATTGCATTATTGCATGAAAAAGATGCATTTAATATGTCTGCTTTCATACATTTGGTTTTAAAGTTTTTATGCTTTAATACGTGGTCAATTTTTTGGGAAGGTGCCATGTAAAACTGAGAAGAAGATATTTGTTATTATACACATTCAATTTCCTCCAGAAGTCTATCATTTCTATTTTTCTAAGATTATATTTATTCCCTCGATTTCTTTCTTATTTTTGCTTAGATTTGTCTAGCTCTGAGAGGGGAAGGTTGAGGTCCTCCACTAGTATACTTTTACTGTCTATATCCTTCTGCAATTCATTTAACTTTTCCTTTAATAATTTGGATGTTACAAGGAGGCAAAGCCAAGATGGTGGAGAAAAAGCAGTGACTTGCCTGAGCTCTTTTCAAAACACCTCTAAACATCCTTAAATAATGCCTCAAAATAAATTCTAGAGTGGGAGAACTTACTGAAACAATTTTACAGTCCTAGACAATTTAGAAGATTGGAAAGAAAGGTCCCTTGCACCAGAGTGAGAGTGGAGCTCAGTTCAGTGCAGGTGGTATTTCAGGAAAAAAAACAGCTGTAGGACCTTGAGAGTCACTGAATTGGTGGTGGCAGTGGTGGTTTCCAGACCTCTAAGCCCACAGAGGGTAAGGGGGTCAGGCAACTGATCAAAAAGAAATTACAGGGATCCATTTGCTGGTACTGGGGACAGGACTATGTTGCATTGCCTATACTTACATCTGTGTCATAGTCCTAGGTCTCAGTCCCAGAGATAAGATGAGCACTAGCACACTAGAACTTGAGGCTACAGGGGACCTGGAATCCTGGTCACAGTTGCAGAGCAGAAAATAGTGCTTGGTCAATCACAGACCAGAACATAGGCCATGAGAGAGTAATAATTACACTTCTCCCTAGATCATACAACTTTGGAAAAGCCAAAAACTTACAGGTCCCAAGAATTTTCTCTGAAAACAGCAGCACAAAAAACCCTAAAGTTTGGGAAATTGTCTTCTCCATTCCACCATTTTAGGATAGAATTAAAATCAAGAAATAGACTAGAAAATGAGCAAACAGCAGAAAAAAGATTCTGACTATAGAAAATTAATATGGTGACAAGGAAAACAAAAAAAAAAACTCAAAAGAAGACAACAAAGTCAAAAGTGCTCCATCCAAAACCTCCAAGAAAAAATATAACTTGGTCTCAGCTCATGGGAGAGCACAAAAAGGATTTTAAAAATCAAGTAAGAAAAATGGAGGAAAAATTGGGAAGATGAATAGAAAATCATGAAAAAAGTCAACAGCTTGGTAAAGGAGGCACAAAAAATTCTGAAAAAAATAGCACCTTAAAAAAACAGAATAGACAAAGTAGCAAAAGAGTCATAAAGATCCAATGAAGAGAAGAATGTCTTCAAAAGTGGAATTGGGCAAATGAGAAAAGATATACAGGAATTCATTGAAGAGAAGAACTCCTTAAAAAGTAGAACTGACCAAATGGAAAAAGAGGTACAAAAACTCACTGGAAAAAAATTCCTTAAAAATTAGAATTGCACAAGAGGAAGCTAATGACCTTATGAAACATCAAGAAACAATAAAACAAAATCAAAAGAATGAAAAATATCAACTATTTCATTGGAAAAACAACTGACCTAGAAAATAGATCCAGGAGAGATAATTTAAGAATTATTGGAGTACCTGAAAGCCATGAAAATAAAGAGCCTAGACGTCACCTTTCAAGAAATTATCAAGGAAAATTGCTCTGATATTCTAGAAAGAGGGTAAAATAAAGATTTACAGAATCCACCAATCACCTCATGAAAGAAATCCCAAAATGAAAACTCCCAGGAATACTATGGACAAATTCAAAAGCTCCCAGGTCAAGGAGAAAATATAGAAAGCAGCCAAAAAGAAACAATTCAAATATAATGGAGTAACAGTCAGGAACAAAAAGTAACAGCTTCTATGGTAAGGATAAGAGGACTTATAATATGATATTCTGGAGGGCAAAAAAACTAGGATTACAACCAAGAATCACCTACCCAGCAAAACTGAGTATGATGCTTCTGGAGGAAAATGAATATTCAATGAAATAGAGGACTTTCAAGCATTCCTGATTAAAAGACTAGAGCTGAATAGAAAATTTGACTTACAAGACTTGAGAGAAGGAAAAAAAAAGGATAAATAGGAAAGAGAAATCATAAGGAATTCAATAAGATTAAACTGCTTGCATTCCTTCATGTTAAAATGATACTGTAACTCCTAAAATTATTCTTATTATTAGGGCACTTTGAAGGAGTATACAAAGACAGAGGGCATGAGTGTGAGTTGAATATGATAGGATGATTATCTTAAAAAATAAAATTAAGTGGTAAGAAAGAGGAATGTATTAGGGGAAGGGGAAAGGGAAAGGTAGAATGGGATAAATTATCTGCATAAAAAAGGTGCAAAGGAGCTTTTACAGTCGAGGGGAAAATGGGGAAGTGGGAACAGAAAACCCTATTCTCATTGGAATTGGCTCAAAGAGAGAATAACATACACACTCTGCTGGGTATAGAAATCTATCTTATTCTACAGGAAAGCAGAAGGGAAAGGGAATAAGAAAGGGGTGGGGCTGATAGAAAGGAGGGTAGAATGGGGGAGGAAAAAAGTCAGAAACAAAACCCTTTTGAGAAGGGACAGGATGAAAGGAGAGAGGGAGTAAGATAAACAGGTAGAAAATAGGGTAGAAGGAAATACACAGTAATCATGATTATGGGAAAAAATTATAATAAGTTTCTCTGATAAAGACCTCATTTTTAAAATATATAGATAATTGAGTCAAAATTATAGAAATAAAAATCATTCCTCAATTGATAAATGGCTAAAGGATATAAACAAGCAGTGTTCAGATAAAGTAAACAAAGACATCTATAGTCATATGAAAAAAATGCTCTAAATCACTACTGATGAAAGACATACAAATTAAAACAACTCTGAGCTACCACCCCACACCTATCAGATTGGCTAATATGACAGAAAAGGAAAATGATAAATGTTGGAGGGGATGTAGTAAAGTTGAGAAACTAATACACTGTTGGTGAAGTTGTATACTAATTCAACCACTGTGTAGAGCAACTTAAAACTATGCCCCAAGGTTTATAAAATCATGTATAGCCTTTGACCATGCAGTACCTCTACTAGGTCTGTACCCCAAAGAGATAAAAAAAGAAAAGGACCTATGGCCTAGTACCTCTGGTATGAGGTCAACTGAGCCTTTTTTGGGGCTATTTTCCATCTTTGGTCTCTACCTGATCCACCCAACACTTACCTGTGGCTCCAAGAAGACATTGAAGAGACCAAGACATCACTCGTCATCTTGACTCTGTCCTGTGTGGTGACTGTGGAAGTATGATGAGACTCTGGAAGAGAGAGTTAGGCCAAAAACTTTGTGAAGCTCTGACTCACTTAAAACCAATTTATGCATGAATCAGAAGACATCACTCCTACAATTTTACCATTTTACTTATCTCAAAGTCTTGTGGTGACAGGCAAATGATGAAGCTGCAGGTGCAGATACACTGGGAGCTGTAGTCACAACTTTCCACATAGGAGGTCCAGGCCATGAGGTCACCTTCTCACTGGAAGCAGTAGTGAGATTCAGCAGCCCCATGGGTGTCTGAGCAGCCTTTAAGGACCACATTGCTCACCTCCGTGTGAGGAATGGCTAGAAAAGGTGCCCTAAAATCGTCTGCTTACCTAATGCTGATCTGTTTAGAACAGCAGGCAGGGTATCCTTCTGCAAAGATGACATCACTCACTATCAATACATGTGATGTGTGCACACTTATGGACAACACCAAATCCAATAGACCTGAAAGAGGAACAACTCTTGTTGTGAGAGAACACAGCAAGTGTCATATCCAAACAGTGGCCCTGAGTGAAACAAAACTGGCAAATAAAGACCAACTTACTGAAGTCAGAGCTGTATACATATTTTTCTGGAGTGGCCACAGTGAAGGGGAACACCATGAAACTTATCTAGATGTTGCAATCAAAACTAATCTAGTCAACAAGCCTGTATGCCTATCAAAAGGAGTGAATGACAGGCTCATGACAATGTGATTGCCACTTGTAGGAAAGTACCACGCTACCATCATTAGAGTCAATACTCCCACACTGATAAACCCTGATGAGGTCAAAGAAAAAATTTTATGAAGACCTGGAGACCCTCATCATCAGTGTGCCAAAAGAAAACAAGGTTATGATTATGAGTGACTTTAATGCTAGAGTAGGCACAGACTACCAGATATAGCAAGGAGTCCTTGGGAGAAATGGAGTTGGAAACAGGAACAGTAATGGTCACTTACTACTGAAGACTTGTGCAAAACATGACCTTCTCATCACCAACACTGTCTTCCATTTTACGAAATGCAATAAAACTTAGTGGATGCACCATTCCAGGAAACATTGATATTTAATAGACTATGTGATTATAAGGAGAAGAGACAGACAGGATGTAAGAGTGATGAAGGCAATGTGTGGCACAGAGTGCTGAACTGATCATAGACTTATCCTGTCCAAACTAAATATTCTCATTCAACAAAAGCAGTGGCCCCAAGTTAAGATGACTACCAGAAGATTTAATGTCAGCAGATGAGAGTGCTTCTCTGAGCAGGAACAGTTTGTAGCTAACTTAGAGGGAAATTTGAGCCAACACACAGTTCAGAACAGTGGAGTAGAAATGGAGTGGACAGCTTTCAGAGATTTGGTGTACCGCACTGCATTTACTCATCTGGGTCAGAACACTCACAAACATCAAGACTGGTTTCACAAAAATGATGGGGAAATTCAGAAGCAGCTAAATGAGAAATGAGAATTCCATTGGGTTTACCAGCAGGATAATTCATTCATCTCTAAGGAGACAGCATTCAGCTCCACCAAAAGTAAAGTATTAGCAAAGTTTAGAGAGAGTCAAGATTCTTGGCTCAGTAAGAAGGACAGATGCAATTGTTTTTCACAGATAGTAACAATCCAAAATATTTTTATTATACCCTGAAGGCCATTTATGGACCAAAGATAGATGCTGTAGCTCAGCTCCTCAGTGTTCTTAGAGCCACATTGATTAGTAATAAGAAAATGATCCTGGAGAGATAGGCTGAACACTTCAATAGCATTCTAAACAGAGCATCATCAATCAATGCTGAAGCTATTGATCATTTATCTCAAGTTAAAGTCAATCTTTCTCTTGCCAAATTTCCAACTAAAGAAGAAGTTTTGAATGCCATGTTGCTCCTCTCCTATGGCAAAGCACATTGTGCTAATTCTATTCCAGCTGAAATTTACAAGGTGGGGGGGGAGCAGTCCATTGCTCATACTAAAACTGACTGAAATTTTCCAGGTTATATGGCAAGAAGAGATTAACTCCCAGTAGTTCAAGAACACTTCCATTGTCCATATCTTTAAAGGTAAAGGAATAGATTGTCTTGTAACAGTCACAGGGGGATCTCTCTCCTAGTCATTGCTAGCAAGATTCTGGACAGAGTCCTCCTTAACAGGCTGATCCTCCACCTGGGAAATGGTCATCTACTTGAGAGACAGTGTGGCTTCAGAAAGGGCTGAGGAATGGTTGATATGGTGTTTGCTGCCTGACAACTGCAGGAGAAATGCCAGAAGCGGAACAGAGATCTATACACAATGTTCATCCATCTGACCAAAGTCTTCAATACTTTCAGGTGTGAGGATGTGTGGAAAATTATATCAAAATTTGATTGCCCAGAGAAGTTTATCAGTATTATACATCAATTTCATGATGGCATGCTTGCCAGAGTTCTGAATAATAAAGGTTGCTTTCATGTTTTCCCAGTTGCTAATTGGGTGAAACAAGGTTGTGTGCTTGCTCCCATACTTTTTAGCATGATGTTTTCACTGTTGTTATTAGATGCCTTCAATGAGCATGAAAATGGCATGAAGACTAGCTAACATGCTGATAGTAAATTATCTAACTTGAAAAGCCTATAACCCAAGATTAAAATGGAGGGAGAGTTGGTTCATGATTTTTTGTTCATAGATGATTGTGCACTTAATGCAGACTCTGAAGCTGAGATGCAATAAAGTATGAATCTATTCTCTGATGGTTGTACTAAGTTTAGCCTAACAATTAACACCAAGAAAATGTAGATCTTCTACCAGCCAGCACCCTACCATCTGTATATGGAACCATCAGTTACAGCAAATGGAGACGTTTTGAATACTGTGGATCAGTTCACTTTCCTAGGCATTATACTTTTCAGGGATGTACACATTGATAATAAGGTTGGTGCACTCATTTCCAGAGCTAGCTCAGTGTTTGGGAGGCTCTGAAGTGTGGGGGAGAAAAAGTATTACCAAACTGAAGGTCTATGGAACAGTTGAGCTAAACTGAATTTTTTTATGCCTGTGAAATATGGATTGTATACCAGCACCATGCCAGGAAAATGAATTGCTTCCATAGGAATTATCTTAGGAAGATTATGAAGATCACATTCCAGGATAAGGTACCAGACACTGAGGTCCTTTCTCAAACTAAATGGCCAAGCATTCAAACTCTATTGCAAAGAGTGCAACTACAATGGACTGGCCACATTGTTTGAATACCAAATGTACACGTGCCTAAAAGACTATTTTACAGAGAACTCACACAAGGCAAGTTCTCACATGGTGGTCAGAACAAGTGATACAAGAAAATTCTCTAAGTCTCTCTCAAGAACTTTGGAATTGATTGTATGACATGGAAACACTGGCACAGGACTGCCTAGCATGGTGTGCCTGAATCAAAGAAGATGCTGTGTTCTATGAGCAAAGCAGAATTGAAGTAGTTTGAAAGAAATGAAAGATGTGCAAACATTAGAGAATCCACCCCCAAATACTCAAATTGACTGTTTGTGCCTGACCTGTGGTAGAGCATTCTGAGCTCATATTGATCTGATGTGCCACAGTCAGTCACATGTAACTTGATTCTAAAATAGTGATGTCATTGGGGGTGGAGCCAAGATCACAGAGTAAAAGCAATGACTTGCTTGAGCTCTTCCCCAAAACCCTCCAAGCACCTGTAAAAAATGGCTCTAAACAAATTCTAGAATAGCAGAACCCACAAAAAAGACAGAGTGAAACAAATTTCTAGCCCAAGACAACCTGGATGATTGATTAAAAAGATCTGTTGCACCGGCCTTGTAGAGGAGCACAGTTCAGTGAGGGCCCTGCAGGCAAACATTAGGCCTCAGCAAACCTGGAGCAGGCCTTAGGGAACTGAATCACAAGCAGCTGTGGCAGTTTCCAAACTTCTCAACCCACAAATGCCAAAGACAACTTAAAAGGTCAGCAGGAAAGGTCTGTTGGACCATGATGAGAGAGGAACTTAGTCTGGCACTGGTCCCAGCACAGCCCTGGGGCGGCAGCTGCTTCCAGAGCTCTTGGCCCCCAGATGGAGGGGGAATCAAGCAGCTGATCAGAGAAGATTACAGGGATTTCTTTCCTGGTGCTGAGGCAGGATTCTCTTGTTGTGCCCATGTTTAGATTTGGGTCACAGTTCTGGGTGGCAGTCCCGGGATGAGGAGGAGTGCTGGCTGGCGTGGTAGAGCATGTGGTGGCAGTGAAGAAGGAATTCCCCCTCACAGTTCCAAGGCAGAAAAGAGTGCTGGTGGTCATGCATAGACCACAGCACAAACCAGGAAAGGAGTAAACACCTCACCTTTGATCATACCACCCTGGAAGAACTGAAAATTTTCAGGTCCCTAGAAGTATCTCTGAAAACAGCTATACAAAACCCTTGAAGATTGGGACAGTACATTCGCCACACTGGAAGCAGACCCTTCCCCTAACAAAGAGTTTATAACTCAAGTAATTGACTGGGATCATGAGCAAACAGAGCAAAAAAAAAAATCAGACCATAGAATCTTACCTTGGTGACAAAGAAGATCAAAACATACAACCAGAACAAGACAACAAAGTCAAAGCTCCTACATCCAAAGCCTCCAAGAAAATATGAATCGGTCCCAGTCCATGGAAGAGCTCAAAAAGGATTTTGAGAAGCAATTAGGAGAAGTAGAGTAAAAACAAGGAAGAGAAATGAGAGTGATACAAGAAAATAATGAAAAACAAGTCAATAGCTTGCTAAAGGAGACTCCAAAAAACACTGAAGAAAATAACACCTTAAAAAATATCCTAACCCAAATGGCAAAAGAGGTCCAAAAAGCCAATGAGGAAAAGAATGCCCTAAAAAGCAGAATTGGCCAAATGGCAAAGGAAGTCCAAAAGCTCACTGAAGAAAATACTTCCTTAAAAATTAGAATGGAGCAAATGGAAGTTAATGACTTTATGAGAAATCAAGAAATTGTAAAACAAAACTGAAAGAATGAAAAAATAGAAGACAATGTGAAATATCTCATTGGAACAACAACTGACCTGGAAAATAGAACCAGGAGAGATAATTTTAAAATTATTGCACTACCTGAAAGCCATGATTTAAAAAAAAAGAGCCTAGACATCATCTTTCAAGAAATTATAGAGAAAAACTGCCCTGATATTCTAAAACCAGAGGGTAAATAGAAATGGAAAGAATCCAGGAATTCTTATAGTGACTCAGAGAGGAAGGGAGAAAATGTGGAACCCAAAGCTTTGAAAACAAATGGTAAAAATTGTTTTTACGTGCAACTGGGAAATAAGATATACAGGCAATGGGGTATATAAATCCATCCTACCCTATAGGAAAATAGAAGGGGAAGGGGATAAGGGGGTGGGGGAAATAGAAGGGAGGGCAGATTAGAGTAAGGGGTATTCAAAATGCATGCCATCTTGGGGAGGTGGAGGGGCAAGATGGGGAGAAAATTTGGAACTCAAAATCTTGTGGTAATGAATGTTAAAAACTAAAAGTAAAAAAAATTAAAAATAGTGATGTCATTTTGGTCCTCTTTGAGAATGAAGGACAACAATCAACCAGCAAACTAACAGGATTGTGATGGAATGCTATTGTGATATAAGAAATGAGCATGATGCTCTCAGAAAAACCTGGAAAGACTTAATTTGAACTGATGGAAAGTGAAATGAGCAGAACCAGGAGAACATTGTAACCAACAACAACAACAACAACATTGTAAGATGATCAATTATGAATGACTTGACTATTCTCAACAATACAGTGATACAAGACAATTCTGAAGGATTTATGATGAAAAATGCTATCCATCTCTAGATAAATAACTGATGGAATATGAATGCAGATCAAAGCATACTTTTTCTTAAATTTCTTTATTTTTCTTGTTTTTTTTTGGTCTGTTTTCTTTTACAACATGACTAACATGGAACTATGTTTCACATGACTGCACATTTATAACCTATCAAATTGCTTTCCTTCTCAATGAGAAGGGGAGGGAAGGTAAAGAGGGAGAGAATTGGAACTCAAAAATAATTTTAAATGAATGGTAAAAATTATTTTAATATAATTGGGGGAAATAAAATATTAAATTAAAAGAAACAGAAAAAAAGAATTTGGATGCTATACCACTCTGCTCATATATGTTTAGTATAGATATTGCTTCATTGTGTATGGCTCCTTTTTGTTATTATTGCTGTCCCTTCATTTCAGTTATGGCCAACTCTTTGTGATCCCATTTGTGGTTTTCTTTTTTTAATTACATAAAGTTCCATTTTATTAAATATTTTTATCTGGTACCATCTTAATATATCCATTTTTTCTATTATGGCACACCTTAGAATATCTATAGCTCTTTTTTAAGGACATTAGGTATTGTTTAAATTTTTAATAGTATTTAATTTTCTCCTAGTTACATATCAAGAAAATTTTTAGTATTTATTTTTTTAAGACTTTGAGTTCCAAATTTTTCTCCCTTCATCCTCTCCTCTCTCCTGAAAATGATAGGCAGTTTGATATAGTTTATACATGTGTTATCTTCTTAACAATGCAAGGATCTAAGACAGCTTCAAAGGACTCGTGATGGAAAATGCTGTCTACATCCAGAAAAAGAACTATGGATTCTGAATGCAGATCAGTTCATATTATTTGCTCTCTCTTTTTCTTTTCTTTTTTCTTTTTTTGTTTGTTTTTTCTTTCTCATGGTTTTTCCCATTGGTTCTAATTCTTCTTTACAACATGACTAAAGTGAAAATGGGTTCAATATGAATGTATATGTAGAGCCTATATCAAATTGCATGCTGTCTTGCGCAGGCGGGGGGAGTGGAGAGATGCAGAGAAAATTTGGAACTCAAGATCTTACGGAAATGAATCTTATGGAACTAAAAATAAATAAATAAATAATTTAAAAAAATAATTACAAGTATCATCTTCCCATGCAGGAATGTAAATAGCTTAGCTTTATTTAATCCCTTATATTTTCTTTTCCCTTTTTACCTGTTTATGCTTCACTTGAGTCTTGATATTGGTCAAATTTTTGGTTTAGGTCTTGTCTTCTACTTATGAAAGCTTGAAATCCTTCTATTTCATTGAATGACTATTTTCTCCCTTGATGCATCATATTAATTTTGCTGGGTAGGTGATTCTTGATGTAGTCCTAGCTCCTTTGCCTTCTGGAATGTCATATTCCATGACCTCTGATCCTTTAGTGTTGCAGCTTCCAAGTCCTGTGTAATCCTGATATTGAATTCCTGATATTTGAATTGTTTCTTTCTGGATACTTGTAGCATTTTATTTCTTGATCTGATAGTTCTGAAATTTGACTATAATGTTCCTTGGGGTTTTTATTTTGTGATCTCTTTCCTGAGGTGTTAAGTGGATTCATTCAATGCCTATTTTGCTTTCTGGTTGCAGGATATCAGGGCAGTTTTCCTGATAATTTCTTGAAAGTTTCTGTCCAGATCCTCCTTTTGGTTATTGATTTCAGGTAGTTCAATTATTGATATTGTTTTTCCTGGATCTATTTTCCAGGTCAGTTGTTTTTCCCAGGGGGTATTTTACATTTTCTTCCATTTTTTTTCATTCTTTTGAGTGTGTTTGATTGATTTGTGGTGTCTCATAGACTCATTAGCTTCCACTTGCCCACTTCTAATTTTTAATGTGTTGTTTTCTTCAATTAGTTTTTGTACATTCTTTTCAATTTAGCCAGTTGTAGTCTTTAAGGAGTTGTTTTCTTCAATGGATTTTTGTATTACCTTTTCCATTTGGCCAACTCTTCTTTTTAAGCAGTTCTCCAAGGTGTTGACTTTTTTTCCATAATTCTCTTGCATCATTCTCATTTCTTTTCCCAATTTTTCTTCTGCCTCTCCCTGCTTATCTCTTTCACTTAGGTCTACCTTTGCTTTTGTTTTGTCTGAGATCATGATTTCTAACCCTGCCTCTTTTACTTCAGCTAAAGCAAAATATTTTGCTCCAGCTCCTTATTTTAATGTCATGTGTCTCTCTCTGTTTCTAGGATGCTTCTTATAGCCATTTTATGGGTGAGTTTATCCCATTCACATGCATAGTTATGATTACTGACTATGCATTTTTCTCCATCCTATTTTCTTCTGTTTATCCTTCTCAGTCTCTTTTCCCTGTCTCTTCTCTAAAATTTGTTTTGCTTCTTTTCACTGCCTTCTTTTATCTGCCCTCCCTTTTAATCACTTCCCCTTTTATATTCTCCCTTTCCACTCCTACTTCCCTTTTGGATAAGATAGTTTTCTCTTACCAATTCATTAAATATATCTATATATTAATATATGTAATATATATTTTATATAACATTATATATTACATATATGCATATTTGTGTAAATGTATGTGTTTGTGTTTCCCCTTTTAGAACTTTATGTTAATGTTGTGCATGAAGAGGTAGGGAGGGAGGCACTGTGTCAAGCCTCAGGATTTTTTGCACTACTGTTTTAAGAGCTGTTTCTGGGAGTTGGGAAGTTTATAGTGTTTCCAATGTGGTATGATCTGAGAAGGGGTGTGGTCACTGTTCTCTTGGTCTTCACTCTGGTCCTTACCCAAGAAGGGTCCCTGATCACTTGGTATTACAATTGATACTGCTTCTCAAGTTCCCTTTGGGCCTGGAAGTCACATTGCCCCTCATGTCTTCCACTCCCTTTTGGCAGAAAGAGCTCCTCCCTGCCCATGAATTGTGACTCAGAAGTGAGTACGGGCAATTGAATTGCCAAACGACATCTGGCCCTTCATCTCATGCTAGCACAAGGGTCCCCTATAATCTCTTTCTGACCAGTTGCCAGGTCCCATTACCATCTCTGACTTGAGAGCTTCCAAAGCTCCTGTTACTTCTGTTACAATCACCATGTAGTTCCACCATGGGTGTTTTATCCACTTGGACTCTGAGCCAGCTTTCTCCCCTAGGTCACATATCTCTCTTTTTGACTTCCTGTGTTGTATTGGGCTGGAAGAACATCTCATTCTGATCTTTTATTGGCTCCATCACTCCAGAATTCTATTTGAGTTAGTATTTTAAAATTTCTGGAGGGGAGCATTGGGAGAGCTCAGTTAAGTGCTTTCTCTACTTTGCCATCTTGGCTCCCACCCCATGCCTTTAATGCCATTGGCTTCTACACAATCTTGGAGAAAAGCAATCCTCACTCAGTACACATACAACTCTGATTGGCTCCTGTCCCTAATATAGACATACTTATTTAGGATCATGTGATTTAGAGATGGAAAAGAACTTAGGGATAATAATATTATAAGTGGGAGTTAGAGGCCACTTAATTCCTCTCATTTCACATCTAAAGAAACTAAATCTCACACAGATAATAAGAGACAGAGGCAAGACAGCCTCTCATATTACATATGAGGAAACTGAAATCACTTTTCTCTTTCTACTACTCTACATTGTCTCAGCATTGAACTTAACTTATACTCCATGATTACGTCTAACAAATTACCTTCTGATACCCTTCATCCCAGTGAAGTTGTCCTGGGGTTTGGGTCTTCAGAAATATCTTCAGAAGTCTACACACTTACCATTTTCATCATCAGTTCACTCTATGTCCCCACCTTTGCTTCATACTTTCATAATATCTTGGTTCTCAGGACATCCTCACAGTACCCCTATGCTACCTTATCTTAGGTCTTAATTTGACATAAGTCTTAATTTGATAAGTGTAGTCTGGGTCATAGAGTTAAGTGTCTTTCCACAATTACAGTATCTAACATGTTGATAGGTTTATTTTCAACCAAATGAATGAGTTTTGGATCTCAGTGAGAATTAATGGTTTAAAGGGGAAAGTCAATCATGAACATATGAAAGTCATATGTTTGTCCTCATTTACCAGCAGAAATCAATTGTTTGAGTTACTAATCCACTGAAATCTCTAGGGATTCCAGAAAAAAAAAGCAGGGTCAAAAGAGTCTAGAAATGGTTACCATGGACCAAAAAAACTTTTTCTTTCACTTCAATATTCCATGTATTATTGATGGATCTGTAGATTTGGCTATCACCACCAACACTCCACATTATAGCTCCTCTATGACTTTGTAGTTGACTCTTCAGGAGTTGCCATGATCTTAAAATTCACCATCTTTTTGGACAAACTTGTGAAATTTCTTCTTCTGAAATTTTCAAACTAAACTAATCCTCAGACAGCAAACATTCTGTTCAGTATATCACAAGGTTGGTACTTGGAACTTTTCACCTTTGTAGACCCTATCAGAGCTTGTATGCAGTTAGTCCAGCAACCTGATCTTCCAGAGCTAAGGCTCACCACTCCACTACAGATATGCACTTTAATGGAATCCTTCCCCAATGGGCACTTCAGTGGAGAATAAGTTCCTCTGTTTCTGAAGAAGGCACATTAATACCAGGATGTATTATGATTTTCAAGATAAAAATCCTATTGACCAAAGGAATAGGAACATGTGTTTTGTTTAGGTTTCTGATATTTTTAGGTATCATTTTAATAATTTGATTTATACTTATGGTAATGGAAAAGAAGATGGACCAGTCATGTAACAACAGCAAGGGACAACTTGCATATAGCATTTATATTTCATTGGTATCCCACACAATGGGAAGATGCCTAGAGGAAGGTACTAAATATATTGGTAGTATCTACTTTGGAGGTTTTATGGAAGGACATAGACAATCACAGAACAAGATGAGAAGAAGCGGTATTTGAGTTGTTACTTGTATGATCTCATCTATGGAGTAACCATGTTAACTGGAACAAGGAATAATACTAGTACTTATATAATTTTCAGGTTTGCAAAGAAATTTTGCAAATATTACTTCATTTTATCCTTCAAAAACACTGTGAGGTATATACTATTATTATTCCCATTATACAGATGAAGAAATTGAGGCAGACAGAGATTAAGTGACTTTCCCAGAGTTACATATAGATAGTATGAGTCTGAAGCAGAATTTGAACTCAGATAATCCTGATTCCAGGTCTAGAACTCTATTGTCTACATCCAGCTGCCAGTGGAACCATAAAAATACTGAGACTTCAAGTCAGAATGTTTAAACTATTAGTCATAAATAAATAATAATACTTTTACATTAGTATCATCTATGACATTTTCTCAAACTAGCATATATAATCCAGGACAAATTAATTATTTTGCATTCCAAAATTTTACATATAAATTAATCTTGACTGTTTATGCTAATACAGAATATTATGTAATAATATTAAACTAATCATGCATATCCAAAGCAGATACCAATAGATCATTTGAGAAGTTAACTGCAAAGTCAACTATAAACCAGAATTAAAAAAAGACTGGATCATAGCTTTTAAAATGACAGGGACTTCAAAGGTCATCTACTATAACTGCAACCTAGAGGCCCAGGTTGGTTAAATAATTTGCCTAAAGTCAAAAGGTTTGTGTGGCAAATGTCATAGGTGGGATTTGAACCTATGACTCCAGATTCAGCATTCTTTCCACTGTGTAATACTACATTCCTTTCATTTTAATTCAATGTAGCACACAACTATAAACTGGGTGTGGTATTAAAAGCATTATTATAGATGGTAGGGAAGATACAAAGATACATATAATATCTGTTCACATGAAGCTTATAATACTTGCACAAATAATTGCACTACAAAATGATACACTATGCATAGTAACCAAGAGAAGTGCACAATTCCTTTAGAATATGATTCTATGAGGAAAGGGATTGTGTTGTTTGCCCTTTTGTATCCCCAGTACTTAGGGGAGTAGCATGAGATCTGGTTAGAAAGCTAGGAAGTATCACACTATAGAAGTTTTGAGTGCTAGACTTAGGAATTGGGTTTACACAGTTTTTGAGCAGAGGAGTGACATAATTAAATCAATATTTATTGAAAATCAATCCATTTTCTGTATGAAGTACAGAATGAAGAAGAGCCTAGATGTGAAAACATTGCCTAGGAGGCTTCTGAAGTGAATCAAATGGGAGAAAATGAGGGTAGGTACTCCTAGTAATATTAAGAAGAGATAGTAGTAGGCAAATGTGAAGGAAATTGTGAAAGCTGAATGGTCAACATTTGACAATTGGTTGAATTGGGAAGTAAGGGAAAGAGTAAGGTCAAAGTTAATAGCAAGGTTTTGAAATGTGTAAGAGACTACCAGTCACCTTGGTTATCAAATTTGTCCCAAAAAGTTCTCAAGACCGATAATCCAAATATAGATCCAAATACTGAATCTACTCATTCAACCTTTTCATGGGTCCTCTCACATCTCTCTCATTCATTTAAACATACCATGAGAACAGAGGCTTAGTCTTTTTGTTTTTGCTTATTCTTCTTTGGTGTTCATATAGTCAGTGCCCAGAAAGCTTTGTTGATTGACTTACTATAGCATAGATGTAAAACAGTTCCTGGAACATCTTGCATCAGTGCCATTTTCTTGGTATATATTGTCTGGGTCAAATGGAGTGCTTGAACCCTACCCTTTCTCCTTTGAATTTCTCACTAGGTGTGAGAAATGGATGAGAGAGAGAGAGAGAGAGAGAGAGAGAGAGAGAGAGAGAGAGAGAGAAAGTGCTGACCAAGTACCTTCCTGAACTTCTCAGGATGAATCTGGAAGCATCTGCTCAAGGCTTTAATATTTGTTGTCTCATCTCATTAATCTTCACAATAGCTCAGTGGGGTAAACAGTACTATTATTGTCACCATACAAATGAGGCAAATTTAAGAATAAGTTTAATCACCTGGCATGAAAAAAGCTGCACTTAACTGATTAAAGGGCCACCTGGAAGCTAGAGAGACCTTGAGAAGGGGATTAAACTGCCTTGTGGCGAAGAGAGAGAAGAAAGTGAAATATTTTAGAGTTAAATATGGGGTCTCACATGGAGCAAGACATTTTTCCAAATATAGGACCTAAAGTATGTATCTCAGAAAGGTAGCATGGTGTGATAGGAAACTGGACTTGGAAGTAGAGGTTTATTTCCCTATTCCAATGCTCCCTAGTTGTGAGACCTTTGCCACATTGCTCTAACCTCTTGGAGTTTTGATTATTTCATCTGTAAAATGGGAATAATAATACTTGTACTACTTATCTTGCAAGATTATTTGAGGAAGGAACTGTGTCTTAAAAACACTCATTAAATGTGAGTTGTTATGATTATCTCTTAAAAAAATCCCCTGTTCCTCCTTTGGGAAAAGAGTTTGGAATATAAACTTTACTCAAGCTCTTCCTACTTTTGTGCAACTTCTATAAAAAGGGTTGTCCTTCCTGTCTTCCATTTGCCAAACAATGACTAGGACTTTGACTGAGTCATCCTCATTAGTAACAGGCCCTGAGGAGGATCTGGGGACCCTTTTAATTAATTATTTCACAGAATCCTGCGGGGAAATCTATACAACCAAAATGGAATTCCTAAGTTTTTGCCCATTTTCAATGTCTCCTGTTAATCATGAAACTGATGGTCTCAGTAGCCATTAGAAATATGCAATGTTACTATTATTTCAAGAACCAGGTTGATTGGCCTTAAATACTTGCACTAACCTTTCTGTTACTTCATTCAATTCCACAAATGTTCATTGAGGAAGGTACTATGCTAAATGCTATGGAGGACACAAAGATGAATAAAGACACTTAATCTGCACTCAAAGCTTAAAATTCAGTAAAGAAGATAAAATATGCTCAAGTACCCTGAACAAATTCTGCTATAAAAGAATAAGCAAATGTATGTTAATGCTTAGAAACAGCCATTTCTATAGAAGGTAATATTGCCAGTGGCTGTCAGAATAATCTAACTATACTAACTTATGAGAAGGTATAAAATAGGTACAGACTAGTAGAGGCAGTGTGGTATAGTGGGAAAAGCACTCATTTGGAAACAGGATGTATGTTCAAATCCTGCCACTGTTACTGATTGTGTGATATTAGATTGCTTCTGAGATCCCTTATTTCTCTTTATCTCTTATATTCCTAAATAATCCCCAAGGTACCTCCTAGTTCTAAATTTATGTTCTTCACACATTCAAGAATAAAAGCACATATATATTTATAAGAGAGTGAGTAGAGAAAGTTGTGTGAACTCTAGTATTGAGCCCCTTTCTGTTATTATAGGATTGAACCCTTTACTACAATTCTTGAGAAGGTTGCATATAATAGGTGTCTTCACAATAGATATCTTTCCTTGTATTCTCTTCTTAATAATCTATCATTAGGTTTCCTAAGACCATAATTTAATTGAAATTGCTCTCTCCAAAGTTACTAATCATCTCTTAATTGCCAAATCTAATGGTCTTTTCCCAGTCCTCATCCTTCTAAGACTTAGCATTCAAATTCATAAAGGAAACAATAACTGAGCTACAAGAAGACATACAGAATTACACAGCAGTGATAGGACACTTCAATATCCCTTTCTTAGTTTTGGATAAATATAAAAGAAAAAAATTACCAAAGGGGAAAATATGGAACTGAGCATGTTAGTGAAGAATCTAGATGAGTTAGGGCATCTTCTAAATGGGACATCTTCCTCACATAGAATTTTTAGAAAAATGGATCATGTAATAGGGAACACAGATATTGCAACAAATGTAAAAAATAATCAGAAATAGTAATTCCATATTTATAGACCATAACTCAATAAAAATAAGCCTTTGCTTAGGGACCACAAATAAAAGACACAGACCCAAAGGGAGACTTAATAAGGAAATCCTAAATAATGAGTTGGTCAAAGAAAACAATCACAGAAACAATTAATAATCTAAAACTACATGATTATCTCAATAGATGCAGAAAAAGCCTTTAACAAAGTATAACACACAAACTAAAATCCCTACAAAACATAGGTTAGAGGGACCATTTTTTGACTGACAAATCAAATACTAATGTATTAGTATAAAGAGAGAAATATACCTGCTGGAACATTCATATCTACTGGTAGGTACACCCTTTTTTCCCTCATTCAATAGTATTTTATTGTTTCCAATTACATGTAAAGATAGTTTTCAACATTCACTTTTATAAGATTTTGAGCTCCAATTTTTTCTCTCCATCCCTCCCTTCCCCCTTCCACAAGATGGCAAGGAATCTGATATAAGCTATACATATACAATTACATTAAACATTAGTAATGTTGTGAAAGAAGAATCAGAACAAAAGGGAAAAACCACCAGAAAGAACACACACACACACACACACACACACACACACAAAGAGAAAATAGTTTGCTTTGATTTGCATTCAAACTCCATAGTCCTTTCTCTGGATGTGGATAGTATTTTCCAATATCAGTCTTTTAGAATTGTCTTAGATCATTGTATTGCTGAGAAGAGCTAAGTCTATCAAAGTTGGGGACCATTTTTATTATCATAAAAACCACCTATTTAAAACCACAAACAAGTATTATATGCAATATTCAATGTGAATAGACTAGAATATTTTCTAATAAACAAGAGAGTGGAAAAAGGATGTCCATTCTCCTCAATATTATTTCATATAGTTTTGGAAATGTTAGCAACAGAATTAAGATAAGATAAAGAAATTAAAAGCACAATGAGAGGTAAAAAGAAAATTTAACTATGCAACTTTGCTGATGATATCATGGTATACTTGGAAAATCCTGGGGAATTAGAAAAAATATTATTTGAGGCAATTAATGATGTTGGCAAAGTTGTAAGCTACAAAATAAATCTTAAAAAATCAATAGCATTTCTATATAATAATAAAAAAAACAGGAAGCAATAATATAAAGGGAAATCTCATTCCAAACAACTAAAATACGCATAAAATATTTGGGTATTGACCTACCAGGATACACAAAATCTTACATAGATTTAATTACAAAGTTCTCTTTAAAGAAAAAAAGAGAGGGTAGAGTCAAGATAATAGAGTAAAGGCAGGGACTTCCCCGAGCTCTCTCCCTAACCCCTTAAAATACCTGTAAAAATGACTCTAAACAAATTCCAGAGCAGCAGAACCAACATAAAGATGGAGTGAAATAAATTCCCAGCCCAAGACAACTTGAAAGGTTGGCAGGAAAGGTCTGTTGTACCATGTTGAGAGAGGAGCATGGCCCAGCCCAGGCCATTGTAGTACAGCCAGCAGCACCAGAACCACAAAATCAAGTAAGAGAAACAGAGGAAAATTTGGGAAGAGAAATGAGAGTGATGCAATAAAATCATGAAAAATGAGTCAACAGTGTGGTAGAGGAGACACAAAAAAATGCCAAAGAAAACATCCTAAAAAACAGACTAGGCCAAATGGTTAAAAAAAAAAAAATCCAAAAACTAATGAGGAGAAGAATTCCTTTAAAAGCAAAATTGGTCAAATAGAAAAAGAGGTCCAAAAGCTTACTGAAGAAAAAAAATTCCTTAAAAATTAGAGTGGAACAAATGGAGGCTAATGACTTTATGAGAAATCAAGAAACGATAAAACAAAACCAAAAGAATGAAAAAAAAGAAGACAATATGAAATGTCTCATTGGAAAAACAACTGACCTGGAAAACAGATCCAGGAGAGATAATTTTAAAATTCTTGGACTACCTGAAAGCCAGGATCAAATGAAGAGTCTAGACATCATTTTTCAAGAAATTATCAAGGAAAACTGCCATGATTTTCCAGAACCAGAGGGTAAAATAAAAGTTGAAAGAATCAGCAATCACCACCAAAGAGATGCCAAAATAAAAACTGCCAGGGATATTATAGCCAAATTCCAGAGTTCCCAGGTCAAGGAGAAAATATTGCAAGCAGCCAGAAAGAATTCACGTATAGTGGAAACATTATTTGTTATATAGGATAGCTCTCTGAGAGGAGAGAGGGAATGATCCTGGGGATAACTATGAGGATACAAGAACAGGGGACATAAAATAAAACTTATATTGAAAGCAGAATTTTCTTGTAATCTTGTCCTGTTTTTTATCCCACTTTAGGAATGTATTTATGGATTGTGTAGTTTTGTTTTTTTTATGGGCTTGAAGTCCTCACTTTCCTATTCTTTTAACATAGACATTGTATAATTTTGTAAAATTCTATTTATTTTATTTAGGTTATCAATTTTTAACTTATAATTTGAGAAAAAATTCTAATAATTTATTTCTTCTTCATTTATTGTGAATTCTTTTTACATCTTTGATATTGGTAACTTAATTTTCCTCTTTTTAAAAATCAACTTAGCTAATTTTTTCTTTAGAAATACCTACAGTTTTATTTAAAAATTCAATGAGTTTTTGTTCCCCTTGCTTCAGAATGCTCTAGGGAGAATATCTGGACTTTGCTTGATTTCATTTTTAAGATTTTGGGGAACCTGCTTTTCCAGATGTTAAGTGTTATGTTCTCCAAGGAAACCAGGGATGTGCAGGCTGGAGAGACCTGAAATCTTTCAGTGTACCTAAGGTTGACTGATCCAGGGACATGATTTATTCCTGCCTTCCTGGTCTGAGCTTTTAAAGCTCCTTACCTGCGTTTGGGATTGGGTGCACAACTATTTAGTGGTCTCTTATTCGAACTCCAGTAGACTGCTGCTTCTGGCCTCAGTCACCATTAGTTAGCTGGAGATCTCTGAAGATTGAAAACAGCATGATTGCAAGGCTCCTCCTTAATCTGAACTCCATGCCTTGGTTGTTTTACTTCATGATGGCCAAAGGCTGGATCTGGTTCTGACCACACTGTTTTTGACCACTTCTGTTTCTGCTTCTTGCACAGTACATAGCCTCAGGTCCTCACAAAATTTTCTACCCTTGTCTTCCACCCCTGAGAGCAAGTCTTGTTCTCAGTCCTCATTACATCTGCAACTCAGCCCTGGGAAATTAGCAACAGTACTACCAGTTGGCACCTGTTCTTGCTCCCTGCAAAGTGTCAGATGGGTTTGATCAAATCCTCTTCTTTTCATTGTGTACAGCACCAGGCACCCATTCAGTTTCTTACCACTAGAAGTCTCCACACAACACCCTCCTGGCTGGATCCAATCCCCAGTTTCTGCACACCTTTCTGTCTGTCTTTCTATGCCAACCTTAGTTAGAAAAATTACCCACTGTCAATGTCAATGTAGCTGACTCACACTCAACTTACATTGACATGAATTCCAAACAAGGCAGTTTTTGTGCTATCTGACATATTGCAGTCCTAAATTCCACTCCACTTCCTAGAAGTGCTATTTCTGGGTCAAACAGTATGCACATTTTTATAACCCTTTGGGCACAGTTCCAAATTGCTCTCCAAAATGGTTGGATCATTTCACAACTCCACCAACAATGCATTTTAATTTTAGATACATTGCTTTTTGGTCTACAAAATCATTGATTTTTTTTGATCAACCTCATCAGTTTTGTTTCCAATAATTCTATTTGTTTGACAAAAGAAAATAGCTTCTATCCCATAGTTTAAACAATCTCATTTTCTTTTCTTATAGTTTATGTATGTGTGAGTGAGTGTGTGTGTGAGAGAGTGACAGAGAGATAGAGAGAGAACTTAAATTACTGAGCTTTTTAGACTTTATGTTGTATATGTTGTATATTTTTCCTGTAGCTATCAAGTTTTCCCAACATTTTTTTAAAAATTGAATAGTGATTCTACTCCCAATGTTTATTTTTTGTTTTGTATATAAGTTTAACAGACACCAACCTTTTATCTATATCAGTTCCTATTACTGCATTCCTCTTTGTATTCCATTGATCTACTTCTCTAATCCTTTTTTTTCCAGTACCAGACAGTGCTTTGTAGTACATTTTGAAATCTGTTATGGCTAGTTCCCCCTTTACCCCTCTAGGAGACAGGGAATTTGCAGGAGGTTTTATGCAGAAAAACAGAGTGAACAAAGGAGTCCCTCTCCAGGTTTCCAGCTATAATAATGACTATTGTCTGCTCAACCCTCTCTACCTTATCACCACTATAGAAATGATCAATATTTACTCAAGCCAGGCAGTGACAATGGTTTGAATCTGACTGGATAAGTGAACTCCATAATCTGAAATTGTCCAAGGATCTAACTGACTCTCTAAGTTGGGCACACTAAAGCCTCTAGTGATCCTGCCAGTGATGCTAGATGATTTTGAAGGTTCTTTACTGGAGCTTATCCCTGCTATTGGAAACATAAGTTTATCCCCATTCAATAAAAGTTCATTTCGATTCCATATTATAGTCCTATTTGACTACTGCTTCCATATCTGGTTTGCTCATTCTTCATCCATATCTTGACGCTTAATTGTGAATGTTCCCCAAGGCTGTGTCCCAGGTCCTCTTCTCTTTTCTCTCTATACTATCTCACTTGGTGATCTAATTAGCTCCCATAAGTTTAATTATCATCTCTATGTAGATGATTCCCAGTTTAATATATTTAGTATCTAAATTCCCTCCTGACCTACAAGTCCTACATTGCCAACTGCCATCTCCAATGGTATATCTTATTGGTATCTCTAACTCAACATGCACAAAATGAATTAATTATCACCAACCCACTCCCACCCCCAAGCACTCTCCTCTTCCAAAATTCATTATTATTGGCCATAAAACCAACATCTTCCTAGTCATCTAGGCTCAAAACTTTGTTGTCATCCTTGGATGGTCATTTTTCACTCATCACACAGATTAAATTCATTACCAAATTTTATCACTTTTCAAAAATCATATAATATACATACATATAAATACATTTTTGAATTTTATTTATGAATCATATGTATATATACATATATACATGCATACATATATACACATATGTGTGTATCACCTTCTCTTCCTCACACAGATACCACTCCAGTTTATGCCTTCATCTCCTGTCAACCAGATTATCACAGTAGCCTTTGAATTGATCTCTCTCATTCAAGTCTCTCCCCAATCTAGTCCATCCTCTGCTCAGTGATCAAAGCAATTTTCTTCAGGTATGGTAATGTAACCCCCCACCCTCCTCACTATACTCCAGTGGCTTCCTTTGACCTCTAAGATCAAATATAAATGAAGTC
This sequence comes from Vombatus ursinus, assembly GCF_900497805.2. Lineage (NCBI taxonomy): Eukaryota > Metazoa > Chordata > Mammalia > Diprotodontia > Vombatidae > Vombatus > Vombatus ursinus. The sequence goes on along the minus strand of NW_020954590.1, from coordinate 9,401,836 downwards.
CTCTGTTTGGCATTTAATGCTCTTTACAACCTGGCCCCTTCCTACCTTTCCAGTCTTCTTGTACTTTATTCCCCAGCACACATTCTAGGATTCACCTGCATTGTTTTATTTTCTGTTCCTAGACTACAGTACTCTCTCCCCAATTAGTGCCTTTTCACTGGCTATCTCCAATACCTGAAGTGCTCTCCTTCTTGATTTTGCTTCTTAATATCCCTGACTTGTTTCAAGACTCCATTCAATTCTCAAGCCTCTTCTAAATCCCCCAGCTGCTAGTGCCTTTGTTCTAAGATTACCAACCATCTATTCTACTTCTATCTTGTATTTACTTCTTTATTCACATGTTTCTCCAACTAGAGTTTAAGCTCCTTGAAGAAAGGGATTTTTTTGGTATACTTGGCATTTATCATAGTGCTTGGAATATATTGGCATTATATCTATATCTCATATATAGATATAGATATGATGCCAATATATTCCAAGCACTATGATAAATATATATATTTATATATATATGAAGTGCTTAATAAATATGTTTTGACTGACCAGTATCTCTTTCAACAAACTTTTTGAGATGGTGGCCTTTTAACAATCTACATATCAAAACAATTAAGGTGAACTACAGAATTATCAGTGATGCTGTTAACAATTGATTTATAGCTTATATCAAGGGCAAATTACTACTCGAGGCAAAACTTAGTAAGCTACAATTAGGGGACCACCAGAAATCATCGGCCAATGGTTAAAATCAAAGTTCTATGATTAAAGAAGACTTTCAAATAGGGAACATTTATTAATGTAATCTAAGACTGGACAAAACTCTTGTTACAGCCTTAATGTTGACTTCTTCCCTATGATCTTCTGCCAGTTATCAGTCACAGTGAAGAGAAGTCAGTTTAAGCTATTACCACAGTAGAGGTATTTGGGGTCACCCAGGACCAAACAGAAGTGTACACCCTCCCCCACACACAGTTACTGACTAGGTAGTAAGAGAAACATTGAGAAACAGAATTCTAGATCCTCAGAGTTGGAAAGCAACTAAAAACAAAATCTATACTAAATAATAATTCTCTCTGCCATATCATTGATGAGCTATATCCAATTTCAATTTGATGACCTCCAGAAATGGTTATGATTATTAAAGGTATTGTTAATAAACATAAAGACAAAGGAAGCAACTGTAACAGGCAACATGGTTTAATCAAGAAGGGAGTATGCCAGACTAACTTCTGTTTTTTTTTTTACAATTACTAAAATAGTAGATTGATCATATTGTAGATATTATTTACTTATGCTTTACTTAGTAAAGCTTTTGATAAATATACCATGCCTGAGGAGAAAATTGAGTTGTGAATTTGGAATCTTAATAGAGCTTTTGAGATAAATAGATGATAGATAGATAGGTAGATAGGTAGATAGATAAATTGATAGATAGACAGACAGACAGATGTGGATCATACTTGAGGAGAAGACTGAGAGTTGCGGATTTGGAATCTAGTCAATGTACTGTCTCAAAGAATATCATCGGAGGCTCTATGTCAGTCTTCAATGGAATGCCCAAGGGATCTATGCTTAACCCTTTGCTGCTTGCTTTTCTAATCAGGTTAAGGAGACTAATTAATCCTAAGAAAACTAAGACCTTCAGAAGGGTCTGGCAGATGGAAGGATCTTTTTTTTTATTCCTCTACAATGTGAAGTTTCTTTGAATTAGATTTCTATTCAATAAGATTTCATAAACATTTATTAAGCACCTACTATTGAGAACAGGAAAAAAAATCTGCTATTGTTATAAAAAAAACATTTATTAGAGAGAAGACAATACAAAGAACGTAAAAATTAGGAAAAAGTAATTTTTACTAAGAAACTCCCTTTTTTCACTCAAGGCCAAAATTATCAGAAGAAATCTAGATGAGCCTGTCAGATGTGTATATATTTATGAAGCCATAAAACACTCACCCTGGATATCTTTTAGGGATTTTTTTAACTTCCACTATGCCTAGATTTCTTGTTCCTTTTGAAGAATAAATGAACTCTCATATATATATGTGTGTGTGTGTGTGTGTGTGTGTGTGTGTGTGTGTGTGTACACTTACATATATTCATATATGTATATATGTATAAATACATACATATATATATACTTCCTAGTCTATCTATCTATCTATCTATCTATCTATCTATCTATCTATCTATCTATCTATCTA
>NW_020954590.1:9349806-9399625 GCF_900497805.2 Vombatus ursinus | reverse complement strand
CTATCTATCTATCTATCTATCTATCTATCTATCTATCTATCTATCTAACTATTCTGATAGACCAGGAAGCAGAATTGATCCAGAATTATATGGATTCCCAAAGGGAAATGGAGAACTGCAACATGCTCTTGCATCATGCCACATGTCTCAAAAGATTAATAAATTTATCCAAGAAATGGAGATAAATGTGTTTTAATGGCTCAGAAATTCTCTAGATTTAAATGTCAATGAAATTTTATGGATGATGATTAAGTCTAGACTTAGGAAAAGACCAAACTATTCCTGAAAGATATGCTCAACATCCAATATGATAAAACTATAGATTCTGGATGGAGAATAGATCAAAATCTTATGAACTTGATAAATCACATAAAACAAATGAGTGCATGTTCAAAGTTTTTCAATGTGTAAAAAATGTTGTAATATTTCTTATATGTCAATATACTTTATTTTTATTTTGGCTCAGTTAATTTACATATAACTATTTATGAAAACTTTTCCCAATTCCCAATGACCTCACTCTTTAAATCATCTTTATTTTGTTTTCATTTTATATATGCTTAGGCATATGTCTGAGTGGAAAGATCACTGGTTCTGAGGTCAAAGGGTGAGGGTTCAAGTCCTATTTCTGACATTTGCTAGCTATGTGAGCTTAGATAGCTTAACCTCCACGAGATTCAGTTTCCTCATCGATGAAAAGAAGAGATTGAAATAGTTAGCTTCTGTGGCTTTTCAGTTCTGTATCTATGCTATTATAATCCTTTGTACATGCTTTCTCTACTAATAGATTGTAAATACTTTCAGGACAGGGATTATTTAATTTTGTTTTGTATCCTCAATGCCTAGCAGAGTGCCTATCATACAGTAAGCACTTAATAAATGCTTGGGTAGGTAAGCCACATTTAACTTGCCTTGCCTACAATTGTAATAAAATTCACCATTCTAGGTAGGAAAAAAAATCTCAACAAACACTGAATATCTAAACAATCAGTTTATTAAACAGGACCCTTATTTTCATAATCAGTAAAAGCACACAGTCAAGCCATCTCCACTCACTCCATTGATCTGGTTTATACTTACCTACCCCTTCATAATCTCCATTTGCTCAAAAGACCTTAATCTCCAAAGATGTGGAAGAAGAGCAGGCAAAGATGACAAAAAAAAGAAAGTATATGCCTTTCTTCTGCTGACTTATGTGGAGATTCTCTCTAGAAGTTGGCAGCAGCCCACCCTCTAACTCATAAGATGGGAAAATTAGCTTTTTTTTAAACATGAAATAATTCTGAAAATACAAAAGGAATGTTATGGCAAAACAAAAAATCAGCTGATCATGTTTGACTTCTTTACCTTTTTATACCAGATTTCCTTCACAAAAGCCAATATTTCCGTTTGTTGTCAATTTTAGCCTTCATGAAATGATCTTTACAGCTAATTCACTTCTTCTTTGTTTATATAATCTTAGAGAAGAAATGAATAAGTCCTATATTTTAAACTTCCTATAGCATTGTCATTAGACAACAATGTTTTAAATCAGATTTATAAAGTGGAGTATAAACTTTTGTCGTTTTTCTCCCCATCCTCATTCCTATTCAATGTGTTAATTTTCTGGTACTATTGACAAGACAAAGGCAGAATTGTAAAATATACAACCAGCAGGAGGTGTTCACAGTGGCTTAACATTTTCAATAATAGGCTTGATTGTGATACATTTAAATAAGATGTAACCCAAACCACATTCATTAAAATTCTCGACCTGAAGGGAGTTTGAGTATTGGAATGGTAAGTCAAGTAGCTGCCCCCAAACTCAATCTATAATGCAGACATCTTTCTTTAAATGTTAGTTAGACAGATACAGCAGATTGTTTTAATTACAAATATGAATTTACCCATTTTCTGCTCCAGTGCATTTCCTTGTCAGCAACCTTTCATTTCTCCTTTAAAAAAATTTTGATGTTAATAAAGGTGTCAGATTGAGAATGCTAGAGGGTGAAGTTCTTTATTCCTTAATTTAAACAAAACATTTTTTTTTACCTTCCCCATACAGTCCTTCAATGGGCTTCTTTCCAAAATAAGAGAAGTCTCTGAATTAAGTGAATGCTAGGCTTATTTTCCAAGCTGGAATCAAATCTTTCCAACATTGGCAGTTGCTTTCTGAAATGAGCAAGTATCTATAAATATTTGAGAGAGGGAAAAATGAAGAAATGAGCTCATTTCACTCACTGGTAATCAGATAACAATGATTTTCAGGCATTATTAACATCCATCAAACATGAACAATGACCTAGAATCTCCTTCTATCATCAGTCCCCTGAGAAACCATTTTTTCCAATGACCCCCCACTGAGATGAATCTAATAGTCACCCAAAATTATACAGGCCTTAGAACCTTTACACATTTATGCAAGCATACACATACATACACATGACAAAATATATTGTCTTTGGCTAGCAAATATTTCAAGAATAATATAAAGTCAGCTCTGTGAGACCAGGAGTAACAAATATATTATATTCTAGATTATAGCACCTTGACTCTCCATAACTCCATGCGCCCAAACTTAGATTCTCTTTCAAACATGAGACCCCAACACAATTGTTCCCAAAATGTAAAGTTCCAAACATCTCCAATATTGGTAGATAAGTTACATGAAAAATCCCAAAACACTACAGTGATTCTGTACTATTCCGTTTGGATTTGGCATTTTTCTGGATACTCCTATGGGTACAAATCTCACTTTCTGTTTATAGAAATATATAATCAAGATATTAAAATCAAGAAATCTAATAATATAATAATAGCTAGCATTTACATAGTTCTTAAAGGTTAGAAAAGCAGTTTACAAATATTATCCCATTTAATCTTCACAACAACCCTAGGAGTTAAATGCAAGATATTATTATCTCTACAGATAAAGAACCTGAGACAAACAGGTTAAATGACTTGTTCAGTATCACATAGCTAATAAGTATCTAAACCAGATTTGAACTTAGTTCTTCCTGATTCTAGGTCCAGCACTCTATCCACTGTGCCATGTAGCTATCTCATCCACCACTATTTGTCTCATGTCTTTTAAACTTACCTGTGAACCATTGTGTCAGAGCATAAACACATGATTTCAGTAAAATTCCCCTGCCCTGATGTCACTGGAAATAGCTGTTGCATATCTGTCTTTTTTCTCTATTTTCTAATGGAACTAATTGCAGGTTGCAAACATCACAAAATTCAATACATGCGTATTGCTGATTTCATTTTGACCAAGTATCCACCTATGTCACTGAAAGGAAACAAAGGCTTTGATACATTGTAGTTCACAACAGGATCTTACAAAATCCCTGTTTGGTGCTGACTGTGACTAGAATTCCCTTGTGGGGCCCTGTGGATTGCATGGGAAAAAAAAAAAGAACAACCTCAACATCTCTGCCTGTTCAAATCTAAAGAAGTTCGTTATCTTTCTGTGCTTCTTGAGGTATTGCCTCTTAATAAGAGCCATTTCTAGGTCTCTGAATACTTACAGACAGATGGCTCCTGGATCTCCAACTTGGCATGCCTCCACCTAGATTGCATTTAGTGAGCTCCTTTAGGCTAAGGCAGAGTCCAGTGCTTTCCTAATCCCTCTGTCCCTTGCCTCAGAATGGCTCTGTTTGCTCTTCAATACGGAAATAACAAGGTAGTTAAGACAACAGAAGCGACTTGGAGAAAGCATTGGGGAATGACCTTTCCTGCTAGCAAGCAATATCTGCATCAGGGAGACAGCCAGTGGTGTCAAGTTTTGAACTGTAACTTTCTTTCATTTCTTCATTTAGAACAAGGAGTATGTGTAAGTCTCAATGATTAAGATATCATTCTCTTGATCAGACTGGTAAGAAATATGCTCTAAAGTAGATAAAATAAATAGGCAAAAAAGATGAATTTTATCTTTAGAATGTATGCAGAAAATTACTTGATTACAATATTTATATAACTAAGTTGATAGCTCTTCAGTGGAGGGTAAAGGATCAAAACATAAAAGATCAAAAGCTTGGGATGATGGGAGAGTAGAGATAATCCAGAATTTTTATAAATGAGAAAACGGAGGCCCAGAAAGTAACTTTCCCGAGATAATACAGGTTACACCAACACAGGTTGAAAATGTTATTTGCAAAGGCAATGCAAATAATTAAATAATGCAAATAATTAAAGAGAATGTGGATTCTATACCTGAATTGTTTAAGTAGATTTGACCCTTCTTTCCACTTTGTTTTGGTTAGGTAGACAAAGACTTTGAGATGAGTTATAATATTAGTATAAATATGTATGTCTATATATATGTATATATATGCATATATGTATATATATATCCTTAGAGGATACATGTGTGTAAATATGTATGTATGTATATTATATATATATATATATATAATTTTTAGATAGAAGATACATAATATACATATATATCCTATTCGTTATACATATTATATGTCTTCACATATTTTACACACTATATATAATATATACACACATAAACTCTTCTCCTTCCTTTCCCTATCTCCCTGTCTCTGTCATTCTCTGTCTCTCTGGCTCTCTCTGTATATATATATATATAATATGTGTGTGTGTGTGTGTACATATATATATATATATATACGTGTGTGTGTGTGTCTCTCTCTCTCTCCCTGTCTCTGTATGTCCCTGTCTGTCAAGCTTTGTATTTGCAAATAGGCCTCCAGTGATAGAAAAGGAAAGAAAGATCATTTCACTCAAATCTGTTCATATACAAAGCTGGTAAGAAAAAAGGGTTGATCATCTCTATGCTTTATATCAATGAATAGACTAGTAATCATCTTGCAAAAACCACCCATTTCCCCCCAATAAATCAATTGAATGATATGAATTAAAGTAATTCCATGTTTGACATTTCTACATTGGTCAAACAGCTTGATATGTATTAGCTTCTGATTTTCTATTACACAATCAGATATAATTTTGTGTATGTGGTAATTTTTTAATCAATGTTTTTCAGTTAACAAAAAAAATCTATCTTTTCTCCCTTACATCTCTTGTATTGTTTTTAAAAGTCATTTGAATGAGAATATTTAAATTTTTGATATTAACAGGTTATATCCCTTATTTCCAGCTAACTAAACGGAATGTAGGTTTATATCTGCTCAAATTAATACTGAGACCATACTTCCCAATTTCTGAATTCCTAGATAAAGACTTGTAATAATGTAGGTGGTGCAGTGGATAGAGCATCAGACTTGAGGAAGATCTGAGTTCAAATGTGACCTCAGACACTTACTAGCTGTGTGACTCTGAGCAAATCACTTAACCCCTATTTGCCTCAATTCCTTATCTGTAAAATGGGGACACACTGGAGAAGGAAATTGCAAAACACTTTAGTATCTTTGCCAAGAAAACTTCATGGACAAAGTCTATGGGCTCATGTAGAGTCAGACATGACTAACAACAACAACAGAGTTGTCCAATCTCCAGCCTACAAAATTCCAAGTGCAGCTAGAACCAGATTAAAATGTAATTGAGAAATGCTTAAGAAAACGAATAAAAATACAATAAAACATAAATAATATTAATTTGTGTTTTTCTAATTCGATAAGCCCATAGGGATTGCTTCTATTTGAGTCTGACACTACTAAATTTTAAAGAACAATTTAAGAGAGAATTGTAGGATAAAATCAGGAAAATATATTAACACCAAATAATCCTAACACTGGTTTCTCATAGAAAAGCACTTTCCACACCTTCAGCACCAAGAGGTTCAAATTCCTCAACTCTACTGCCTGTCTTACTTCACTAAAACAGTATTGCAAGTTATGGAAGTGATAAAGTATAATTCCTGGCCCATCTGATGGATTCATGAAAGACACCACATCTGGATGTCTGAGTCACCATCAGATCACACCACTGAATGCTAGGCTATCAGGAATCTCCTGATGCTGCTCTTGGTACAGATAGATATGTTCTCCACAAAGACTGGGCTGGCAGAGTACCACTGCAACAAAGTTGTAAGTGTGACTTTGGTAGAAGCAGAGGGGAAAATCCAATGACCACAAATGCCAGTGGGTCATAAAAAGGCACCAAGAAAATCTTGTAAATCAGCAACCATTTGCTTCCTCTACTTTTTTCTACTTCTCTTACCTTTCCTCAATCTTTTCAAAACCTCTAGCCTGAGAGATAACTCCATGCATTCTACCCATTAGAACAGGTTGTCTCATTAGTGTCACTGCCTTGTGGGAACTTGCTGGACCTCAAGAGAAGCTCGTTAAACTATCAGACACCTATAAGATTCTTTCAAATTCTTTTTACAACAATAAAGTGTTTTGACTTGTTATTGTATTGGATGAGTTTTAACTTCAAATAATTACTATGAGAATCTCTTAAATTATTTCAATTTACCCTATCATTTTTCTGCCATTCTTGTAATTTGCTAAATTTGTGTTTTTATTCTACTATCATCTCTTTACATTTTTCCTGTTGTTACCTCAATTCTAAATCTCAGGGTTACTTGAAAAGCAAGCCCCAAGACTGGCATTGCACAGGGAACTTCCCCTTCTCTAGCTAGTCAGAGAGATGGAGTTTTTAGGATAATATCAAAGTTTAGAACTGGCCTGTACAAACCCATGAAATTTGTATTTCTGAGAGCATTGAATTTGAGTTGGCTAAAACACTCAGGAAATTTTCTATAAAGATAGAGTTTAGGGACTCCCATATGGGCAAGCACAAGTCTCACTCTGCTTTGTGTTTCTCCAAAGCCTCCCTTTCATGGGGTAGAAAGGGAGCCCCCAAATATAATTACTATGTTCTTGGGATCTTTCTAGAAGAAAAATGAAAAAGGGATTCCCCTTTTATGCACAGCACAGATGATGACATTTCCAGAGGGAGTCTGCCACTAAAGAGTCAACTGATTAGTTTTTGGGAATGTCCTCATCAGGGAAAGTCATTCTCTAGTAGGTAACAAGAGGTGATTCCAAAACAGCTAATGCAGCAGTAGAGGGTGAAGAGGGGTGGATTCCAATCTCTGAGAATCAGTAAAAGGCAGGATGGTATAGGACCAACTTCAGCATCAGAGAAAACTCTATATAAAATCAACATGGCATAAAGGAAAGAGCATTGGCTTTGTTCCAGAGAACATGGAATTAAATCCTGATTCTGTTGTTTACAACCAACATGATCTCAAGCAGGTTACTCATACTGACTGAGACTTAGTTTCTCGAGCTATAAAATGAGGATCCTGTACTAAAAGGTCTCTGTAGTCCCTTCTATCTCTACGTTTATGATGCTATGATAAATATAGCTTTTTGATGCTATGATAAATATAGCTTTACTTGTCTCAACAAGGTATCAATGCCATATCCACAGCATGTACAGGTTAAAGTTTTCAAAAGTCCTAATAAAATGTTTACTTCCTTTTAAGCTTATCAAGAAAATCAAGGAATTCTCCTGAATGGTGTTCTACAAAATCTTGTAGTGAGATTTACTCCCATTGCCTCAGGTTCAGCTCGCCCAAGATGTGGAAAAATACTTATGAATGAATGAAAATTAATTATGAAATGCTTACTGTATTCCAACCATTATGCTAAACATTAAAGATACAAATATAATCAAGTCAATCTCTGCTTTCAAGAAATGTATATTATAATGAGGGAAAACAGCACACAAAGTGAAACTAGAAGAAGGGTGGTATGTACATGGTTTGGTAGAAACATGGTTTGGAAATGGTTAGGTAGTAATTATAGTGGCCTGGTTGTAGATAAAATAAAACAAAAATTTACCTATTAAGGGCCCAGGATGGCTGAGTCAGATTCCCCTCAAGTGAGAGGTATCTGAAAAAAAGGATTGTTTTGTAAGATCAATTTGACATCTATGTCTAGTAGAAAGAGAACTCAAACATGAATCAGAATGCCTGGGTTCAAATAATTCCTGTCACTTATTAGCTGTTTGAATTCAGTCAGATAAGTTAATTTCTAAGAGTCATAGTTTCCTCCTTTATAATGGTAAGAATGAGACTTTTGTAGCCTATGGAACTCTTCAGATCCTTATTCCAACTCCCTGTCCCAGGATAATTTATTGATGATCCTTCCAGGTTACCTTAGACAGGAGTCCTTCTTGTGCCACTTCATTCTAGTTCAAAAGCCTTTTAGCTCTTAGTCTAAGGCCTTTGAGTGAATGATCGAGACAAGTTCTCATCTAGTTAGGCTATCAAGGCTAAAATGGGGTGAGGTGCTTTAGAATCTACCCTTACACTTCCATAAAAATGTAATAAAATAAACATCTATTAAGCCCCTGTTAGCCTGCTATGTGCCAGGTACTGTGCTAAGCACTGGGATGCAAATAAGAAAGACAGTCCCTGCCTTCATGGAGTTTACCATCTAATGGGCAAAGACCACAAAGAAAAGGAAGCTAAAAAGCTGAAGGTGCAGGTGAAGTTGGAATGGTAATTGGCACCTGGAGTATGATAATGTTGGAACAGAATCCGGAGAGTATAGCCCAGGGGGTGGGGAACCCATGGCCTCTAGGCCACATGTGGCCCTCTAGGTCCTCAAGTGTGGCCCTTTGACTGAATTCAAACTTCACAGAACAAATCCCCTTAATAAAAGGATTTGTTCTGTAAAACTTGGACTTAGTCAAAAGGCTACACTTGAGGACCTAGAGGGCCACATGTGGCCTTGAAGCCCTAGGCTACCTACCCGTGGCACTGCAGCGGGTGGGAAATGAAGAGTTCACTGGGTTTCTGAGTCAACTTCACAGAAAGGCTGTAAAAGTATGATAAAAATAATGTGTTTAAAGTGCTTTGTAAACATCACTATTATTCTTCAGATACATGTAAATTATAGCTCTTATTATGTTATTAAATTTCTTACAATATTTATTTAAAATAATTTCATTAAATAATTTAAAAAGAATCCTGAAAAATACATATAAGAGAGACCCTTATGATTTGTCATTAGAATCAGAGGTTGAAATAATTCTTTTATGTTTTGAATAGGCCAGTGCATAGATCTCTGTACCAGCTCATTTACGCCTCAAGAAAAATTCAAAATTTTGAAAAGAATGTTGGTTGCTGCTTAACTCTGTCCAATCCTCTCCTTGAATAGGTTATTTTGTGGTAATTTGATGCACTTAAAGAGGGAATGTCAGCTTTTTAAGTCTAGTGACTTCTTTTATTCATTGTAACTGTCCTTTACTAAGCCAGGCAACCGCAATATTAAAAAAAAAGTCACTACCTCCATATTCCCAAAGTCTCTCGTATGCTCCAAGAAGAAATGTGTCACTGGTAAATCCTGGATGATTTGAATATTGCTTAATGCACAGGCAAACCCTAGATAATTATGATCACAATTATATTAAAATAGAATATATTATTTAAGTAACAATTGCTCTTATAGAGTTATCCCTCACTTGTTGACTTTCATGGAGGGGTTCTATCCACATTTCATCCAAAACACAAAACTTGATTTTATACCCATTTCTTAAAAAATAGAGATATAACAGGAAAAGTTCCAAATTTGGAATTAGAAAAACCTAGAAATAAATGATAGTTCTTCTATTTCTTACCTCTGTGACTTTGGGCAGCTTATTTAACCTTTCTGGGTCTTGCTTATCTGGAAAATGAAAGGATTAGACTCCAAGATCTCTAAGGTCCCTTCTGACACTAAATCTACTAGCCTATGAATCCACTCATTTTACAGATGAAAGAACTGAGGCCCAAGGTTAAGTGCTTTATTCAGGATCACAGAGTTAGTTCGATGTAGAGCAGACACTAAAACTCATCCTTCCTGACTTTCCCTGTTCTTTCTAGTACATCAAATTGACCTCATCATGGAATCCCCTTCCCACACCTAGGTGATTTATTGTCTAATTATGTATATGATAAACTAATTTTAAAATTGGTTTATATCCCTTGAAATACTTCTACTAACTCTGAAGGGAGACCCAGAAGCCCAGAGTGTGCTCAGTGTCAGAGGATTAACATTTTTCTCAGGTAATCCACAAAGTGGATTTAAATGCTGATAGTTGAGACCTGATTGTATATCATATTTTCTGGTTTGTGGGGTTTTTTTGTGCCATCCTTCAATAAGAATCAAATGGAGATTAAAAAAAAAAAAAACCCAAAGCTATCTCTACTTTCCACAATGGGAACTGAAGGGCCAGGAAGCTTAAGTCACCTGCCCTGGGTCATCCAATAAGTTAATGGCAAAACTGGAAAACCAGTTAAAAATCCCTTTTCCATTTCTTATAAAGTTAAACACAATAAAATGTATTACAAGAGCACTCTAACTCTGTCACAAAACTCTAACAAACCATAGTTGTTACATAAAGAATACGGCAACTAATCTTTTACATGGTAAAAACCAAATAATTTGGTCTTAGTCATAGTAACCCTGTGGTAATTCTTCTAAAAAATAGCTGTATGTTACCATCTATATATTTACTACACTATTACAATAATTACAGTTCAACTGTAGATTTCTTTTATACCAAAGCTAAATTTACTATAGTAATTTCTGTTCTGTTTCCTCTTTTGCATAATTCCCAGAATATAATAAGTGTAACTTTAGATTTGAGGTATGAAAGCTTCATATCTATTATTTTTTAACTGCCATTAAATGATTTTCAATTAGGGAAGGATATTTAAAAAGGAATAAAGCAGGGATTCTTTAAGAAGAAAAAGGTCTACCTTTAGCAAAAAATGTGCACTAGTTCATGGGATTCCCAAAGCAAAGACTAAATAATACAAAAATATATATATATATATATACTAGATTTAAAAGATATCCTCAGAACTCACTTAACACTTTGTTTTACAACTTCTTAATACACTTATCTTGTAATAGTGTGCATGAGTTATCTATTTTTGCTTCTTATTACCCTATAATATAAGCTCTTTGAGGAAAGGGATCCTGGCTTACCTAAGTGCTATGTATCTCTAGCTCTATACAGTAGAGTTTTTGACTGAATCCGTATTTTACAAAACATGTATTTTGTAAAATACAGATTCAGTCAAAAGGCAGCACTTAAGGATCTGGAAGGCCACATGTGGCTTCAAGGCCACAGTTTCCTTACCCCCGGGCTATGCCTTCTCTTACTTAGTCCAATCTATGCCTTAATGAGATGCCTCTCTACAAGATTACACACCAAACAGTCTTCTATCTTTTGATGGAAGACCACCAGGGAGAAGGAGCCCATCCACCCAAGTCAGACTAGTCTGTTTGTGGATAGCTCAAAGTGTCAGGAGCCTTTCCCTTATAACACAACTAAACCTTCCTCTTTGAAGTTTCTACCTATTGCTCCTAATTTTTAATGCCACATGGAACAAGTCTAATCCCTTGCCACATGTAAAGAAATAGATGCAGACAAGATATATACAGAATAAGTGGAAGATATTCTGAAAGTAAAGGCACCAGAAGCTCAGGAGAGCAGGAAAGACCTCCGGCAGATGGTGGGATTTGAACTGTGTCTTAAAGGAAGCCAAGGAAACTGGGGCAGAGGCAAAGAGGGAGAGATGCTCAGTTAATAAACATTTATTGAAAACCTACTATGTGCCAGGCACTGTGCTAAGTGCAGGGGATACAAAAAAAAGGCAAAGGACAGCCTTTGACCTCAAAGAGCTTATCACCTAATGGGGGAAATAACAAGCAAAAAAATTACAAGAAAACCATTCCTGATATATAGGAAATCATTAAAATAGGGAAGGCACTAGGAGAGCATCCTAGACAAGCGGAACAGCCCATTCAAAGGCAAAGAAATGGGAGATGAGAGATGGAAGATGGAGTTCTGTGTTAAAGAAATAACAAATAGGCCACTGTAGCTGGGCCATATGTGCTTAAGTAGGGTAATAATTAAGAAAATTGGACTAGAAAAGTAGGGAAGGTGCAGGATACACAGATGTACATATAAGTAAATACAAAGCATATACCAATTTATATGACTAATTGAATATGAAGAGAGTACTGAAACCTGAGGGGATTATCAAATGCCTTCTGTAGAAGTTGGCACCTATGCCGTACTTTGAAGGAATAAAGGAATTTTAGAGACAAGATAAAAAAGGGTCTAAATGGGAAGGATCATCTATGCAAAGTCAAGGTGGTGGGAGATGGAATGTTGTATAACTGGAACAGTTAAGAGGCCACTGTAACTGGACCAGAAAGTGTGTTAAAAGAAAAATCATAAAATAAAATTAGAGAGTTGGGTGGAGACTATGTTGTGGAGGACCTCAAATTTCAAGTTGAAGATTTTGTATTTTATTCTAGAGACACTAGGGAGCCACTGCAAATGTTTGCTTATGAGAGTGACATGTTCCTATCTATGCTTTAAGAATATCAATTTTGACAACTGCGTGGAGGAGGGATTGGAGAGTGGTGAGACTAAAAGTAAGGAATCCATTTAGGAGGTCATTGTAGTAGTCATGCAAAAGGGGTTAAAAACCTGATCCAGGGTAGAAACCGTGAGTAAAAAGAAGAGCATCCATTTGAGAAATGTTGTATGGGGTAAATTGTTAATACAATTTAACACTTCTGAAAGCGTTAAAATTTGACAAAAAAAAATGGTACCCTCTGACCATGCTTCTGTCATTGCCACCATAGTAATCCTGGAACATTTTCAGAATGACTTCCTTTTCCTACAAACTTGTTAGCTTCCTTGGCTACCTCAGAAGAAAATATATTTATGAAATTTTTCCCAACAAATAATTTGAGAGGTAGATCTGAAAGAAGTATTAGAGGAATCAATGTGGACCTGATCGTGTGTAGATCTATTGATGAAGACCTCATGGTCAGAACTGATTGGTTGTTTCAACTAATTGGCTATGAGATTTCTTGAGATTTCATGTCTAAAGGACTCTTACCAGAAGTAACTAAAAATTCAGGCTCATTCCACACAGAGGCATCTGACACAAGGGAACTGTCCTGTAAGCCTTGATGGGAATGTTAAAGAGGATTAAATATGAGTGGATGACTTAAACTCAGGTAAGGTAAAGTAGAAATGCCAGCAGAAATCAATAAAGCAAAACCAGTGTATTTTCCTTCCCTTTATTGCTTTCTTTTGTGAAATGGGAGAGTTGATCATTTTGCCTCACCTTCCTTTTGGTTTGGTTTTTCCCGTTGATTCCACTTCCCTGAGTGTACTGGTGACAATGTTTTGGGTGTCACTATTACACTAATATTGATGTACTTTATTATTTTAAGGCTATAAGCTTGAAGTATCCACCAACTTTCCATAATAATCTCAAAAATAAATTTAAGCAGTAAAACAGGTTTACTAAGCCCCAGTTGCTTAGCAATATATGGCATTGGTGTGTTTCCCATTCCCTTTCCCAACACTAATCAGACAGGAAAAAGCTTGATTTCGCCCATTGATATCAATTGTTCTATAATTCCTAAGGCAGAAAAATAATATTATTTCCCTATATTCACATTCTTTTTTTTCTGGAGCTTTGCTTTTATTGCCAATTTTTGAAATTGGCATTTCATGTTCTCTGTCTCTGTCCCTCTGTCTCTGTCTGTCTGTCTCTCTTTTTCTCACTCTCTTCTCTTCTTTTTTTTCTGTCTCAGTTTCCCACATTCACCTCCTGCTACCACACTCCAAAATATCTCTGTCAGTCTTTCTTTGTAACAGCACTCCCACATATTCCAGGTTCCCTGTTTGTCTGCCTTATGTCTTTTTAACAATTTGACAATGGTTCCAGAATTCAAATGGAACCTCATCCAGCCTTCCCCTTTGCTTTGGCTCTCTCCATTGGAGCTCTTCCTATAGTACTGCCTGCAACCCACTTACTGCAAGTTATTATCAAGTGCACCTTCCAAACATCTTTAATGATCTGCTTTTTGACTACAGTGAATCTCCCCTAATAACATTTCCAAGAGCCTGAAAAAGAAAGCAGGCTACAAATCTCAAATGTTGCAAGGGTGAAACATCTAATTCATGTATGCTTGCCTGAATTTTTAGAACAAAAAAGGAAAGCATGTGAGAGAAAATACCATGATGAAGAATATCATAAATGGTTTTTGCTAGAACTGAGTATCCATTCTCAGTCTTTGGAGGACTCTGACTAGCTAATAAAATTGTTTAATATTGTTTGAAGTCAGCATGCATGATTAAAAGTTCTGTTTATTGCTCTTCAAATGAAGCAGCTATTAGGTAAGTATGGTGATGAGAGTATCAGACTAACTGTTTATAGTTTAACCATTTGATCTTAAACTCAGCTATTATTTTTTTTATATCTACACCCCCACCCAACTCAGCTTTAATATACACATGCAATGCTCTTCACAAACCAGATCCATTTTTAATTGGCTCTGAAAATGTCAAATACAAACTAAGTAAATTTGCATGCTCAAAACAGACTAAAGGCTTAACTACTGTGGGCAGCAATAATGAAAGGCCAAATACTTCCAATCTTCTTCAAAAATCAAAATGAAATTTAAGAAAACCAGGAACCTTTAGTAGACCATGAGACTTTTTGCTATAGGTGACAGCTTATTTGTTTTGCAAGTTTCATAAAATTAACAAATTTGGCCTTATGCTTCTAGGATTAGTTAACCTCCTTTGATTTCATTGAAGGACTGCTACCTAGTAATGAAAGGGCATTTTACATACCTCATACAGAGTAGGAGCTCAATAAATATTTGTTGATTGGATTAAATTTGTTCCAAAATGTTTTGAGATTAGTAGCTTTTGTTCCAGTCTAATGGGAAAAAAGCCTCTCATGTTGACTCAGCCTGGCTTCTTCCAATGGACCTATTTTCTATCAAGAGTCCTCAGTAGTGTTCCCACCCAAGTTGCAGGTCTCGATTTTGAAAGTCTTCTCAGACAAAATATACTGTCAGGGTTGGAAGAGGATTAGGGGAATCTGAAGGAAATCTTCTAAAAAAAGAAAGTAAAAGTAAGAAAAAGTGGACCAAAGGTTGAGGGCAAGAAGACACGGGATTTAGAGTGAGACTCAAAGTATTTTTTAAAGAAGACAGCCAAAAGATATCTTTTCTGCTATAAGAGGGAGCTAAGAAAGAAAGAAAGAAAAAGAAAAGAAAACTACCCACAGTAATTTGGTAAAGCATAGCTCCATATGACAGAGCCATCTCTGTAGGCATCTCATGTCTAGAGTAATAATTTCTTTCTTGATTTTAAATACAAAGTATCCACCAGTTAATTCAAAGTAGACTCTTCTATAGCCACTGGATTCAGGAATGCTTCAAGTTAGCTTTAAGCAAGTAATTGGTAATTACTGAACAAGATGATAATTAGTAATAATTACCACACTTCAAAGAAATTAAAATACAGTGTAGGTTGATATCTTGATTGTTTTAAATAAGCATGACCCCTGGTTTGAGCACAAACTGGGAACTACAGCAAAACAAGTTTTAATCCAGAAATTGTCAAGTTCTTTTCATAGCCTGGGCAACTGATCACCTTTTTGGTCTTTTTCCTCATCTGTAAAATGGCAGTAAAGTGAAATAGAAGTATTTATATTCCTTAGTGGAGGCACTGAAATAATTTGACTCTATAAAACACCCGAGATATCAAATATGCAAGAGAGAGACAAAGATTATACATATGTAATATATATATAGTTCATTAATCATATAATTCATTGAATTTAATAATTTATACACAATCATTTGCTTATCATTATATATATGTATATATATGTATACAAAATTTAGATCCTGAGATGTAGAGTACAGAGTGAGATACCATTGTTTTGTTGATATTGTATAATGGAATATTCACCCATGTGAATCATGGGCTTACCAGAAAGAAAGATTATTATTGATTAATTGGCTCAACAAGCAGTTCCCACCTCATCTAAAAGATTTCGGGCCATCAACTGCTTTGTTCACGCAACACAAAATAAGCAATTTAATTTTTACATAATAATTTCAGAGATTTTAAAAAGTCATTTAATTGGTTGACTCTAACAGTAGTCTTTCATCATGGTGGCATCATCTTACTATTCATAACCTTAGAGTGTGTATTGTCTTAAACATAAGCAATAGGAGAAAGCCCTTCAATGTATCAAAAGCAAAGGAGCTGAGAGGAAGTGATCTATGGTGAATTAAGACGTGGAATTGGAGTCAGGAAGATGTAATTATGTTTGAATTCCACATCAGATGGTTATCAGCTGTGTGTGTGAGTCTTAGCAACTAAACCTATAGTTTTATCCCTGTGGGCCACTGTCAGTGAGGAAACTCTTTCTATAAATTCATATTGGTACCTTCTCTGCAAATTTGGATCTTAAGAGTTAGTTGCTTGGGAGAGTAAGAGATTAAGTGACCTGAGGAAGATTACATGCAAAAAAAAAATGTGTCATGGTGAAATTTGAAACTAGTTCTTCTGGACTCCAAGACCTATTTGTATGAAGCTGCCAATGAAATATTTTCTTTCTATTCACTCTGAATTCCCACTAAATTTGATCTATTATTATTTTGTGTGTGCAAAGCAAAAATATTTAATGAAATAAGATAGTAACAAAATAGTCTCCCACACCTTAAAGTTTGTGTTCACTCTTCCAGGAGCTCACTTTCGATGAATAGAGTGAATATGCATATTAATCTTTTCTTATATATAAATACAAAATATATTATACAATGATATGATGTTATACATTCTATAATATATATTAATCTAATCTCATATAAATACATGGGATAAATACATGTGGGTAACATGTGCCCAGATACATTCAGGGCAGGGAGAGGGGCACACTTCCAGGAAATACATTTGGCCAGAGAATACATGCAAAATAGCAACTCATAACTCTTATTCTTTAGAGTTCCCAAAATCTTCTGGGGATATCATCATATTGTCGACTAGATATGTTTCCCAGGTAGCATTATTTTCCATTGTTTCCTTCTATGAATTGCATTTCAGCTCTTATCCATTGGTCATATCTCTTCACCAATGTTATACCTAGTCTAACATCTTCAGGGTCACCCAATACATTGTACACCATATACTTGGGATTCTATAATTTAAAAACTTTCCTTAAGTAGAGATGAGTTAATTTCTTTTACCTAGCTCTACCACCCTTTTCTTATGTCTCATCTGTCATCTTCAATTAAGGTGTTATCTTCAAAGATACCTGCTACTCTTCCCTCCATCTTTACAAGGAAAGGGGAAGGAGATCTTGCTGCTATTAGAAAGCCTCCCCCAATAGTAAAGAACTTTATTTTAATTAGTCAGCTACTTCAGACAACAGTGTGTGTGTGTATGTACGTATGTATGTATGTATGTATGCATGCATATACATATAATGTATGTATGTATATATAAATATGCATATACATATAATGTATGTATGTATATATACATATTTTTAATATTTCCCAATTAAATGAAAATAATTTTAACACTCATTTTTTATTGGAGTTCCAAATTTTCTTCCTCCATCCTCTTGTCCCTCCTTGACAAGGGAAATAATTTGGTATCAATTATACATATGAAGTCATGAAAAGTATTTCTTTCCACATTAGCCATGTTTCAAAGAAAACACAGACAAAAAAAAAAGAAAAATAAGGTGTGATTCAATCTTCATTCAGATTACATCAGTTATCTCTCTGGAGATACATAGATTTTTTCATCATACATCCCTTGGAATTATTTTGGATCATTTTCTTTTATCTCAGCTGTAACTACTTTAATAGTTAATCATCCTTATAATATTGCTTAGACTATGTATGATGTCCTGCTCACTTCACTTTGCATCAGTTCATATAAATCTTCCCAGGAATTTCTGAAAGCATCCTGCTTGTCATTTCTTACAGCACAATGGTATTCCATCACAATCATATACCAAAACTTGTTCAATTCACCAGTTGATGGGTATCCCCTCTATTTTTAATTATTTGACACCATAAAAAGGGCTGCTATAAATATTGCTATATAAATAGGTCCCTTTTATCCCCTTTTCTCTGATCTCACTGGGATAGAGACCTATTAGTAATATTGCTGGGTCAAAAGATATGTGCAGTTTTATAACCCTTTAGCTGTAGTTAGAATCATTCTCTAGAATGGGTGGACCAGTTCATAACCCCACCAACAGTATTCCAATTTTTTCACATTCCCTCCAGCATTTGTCATCTTCCTTTTCTGTCATGTTAGCCCTTCTGATAGGTGTAAGGTGGTACCTAAGAGTTGTTTTAACTTGCATCTCTAATCAGCAGAGATTCAGAGCATTTTTACATAAGTATCGATAGCTTTGATTTCTTCTGAAAACTTGACTGTTCGTATCTTTTGACCATTTATCAACTGGACAATGACTCATTTTTATACATTTGCCTCAGATCCCTATATATTTGAGAAATGAGGCTTTTATCAGAGAAACTTGTTGCAAAATATTTTCCTAGTTTTCTATTTTCCTTCTAAGTTTGGCTGTATAAGTTTTGATGATGCAAAAGCTTTTTAATTTACCATAATCAAAATTATCCATTTTACTTATTTTACTTCCCAGGATCCTCTCTACCTCTTATTGGTCATAAACTCTTTCCTTACCCATAAGGCTGACAGTTACACTTTTCCATGCTTCCCTAAATTTCTTATGGTATCACCACTTATGTCTAAATAATGTATCCATTTTTACCTTATCTTAGTATACAGTGTGAGATGTTGATCTATGTTTCTTGCAAACTGGTTTTTCCAGCAATTTTTTGTCAAGTAGTGAATTCTTACCCTAAAAGCTTCTATCTTTGGGTTTCTCAGACACTAGAATACCATGGTCATTTATTGCATTGTATTTTTTTTCCTTCAAGTATTATATTCAATTTTGCTAGGTAGTTTATTCTTTGTTATAATCACAGCTCTTTTGCCTTCTAAATTATCATATTTCAAGCCCTTCACTCCTTTAGCATGGTTCCTGCTACATCTTATGTGATTCTGACTGTGACTTCATGATATTTGAATGCTTTTTTTTTGGCTGTTTGAATTATTTTCTCTTTGACCTGGGAGTTCTGGAATTAGGATAAAACATTCCTGGGAGTTTCTATTTTGAGATCTCTTTCAGGTGGTAATTTGTGGATTCTTTCAAATTCTATTTTGTCCTATCCCTTTACCCATCATCCCTTTGTACCAGAAATAATAATACTGTTCCTCAGGATCCTGGATCCCTTGGAATTGAAAGTGATGCTGCTCCTCAGGATCCCTGATCCCTTGTGACCAATACTGATACTTCTCAGGGCCCTGCTCCCTCTTGACTGACAGTGCTTCTTTCTGCCCTTCAACTATTACCCAGAAGTGGGTATTGGAAATGCCAAATCACGTTGAGTCTAGCATCTCATTCTAGCACAGAGCTCCCCTGTAATCTTTTTGACCAGTTGCCATTTCTAGTTTGAGAGCTCCCAAAATTTACCCAAGTACTATTTACCCAAATAGTGTGGTTCTAAGATATCAGGACAGTTTTCCTTGATATATTTTTTAAATATGATGTCTAGGATCATAGCTCTCAGGTAATTCAAGAATTCATAAATTATCCCTCCTCAATCAGTTTTCCAGGTCAGTTTTTTTTTCCAATGAAATATTTAACATTTTCTTCTATTTTTTTCTTTCTTTTGACTTTGTTTTATTGTGTCTTTATGTCTCACAGAGTCATTAGCTTCCACTGGTCCAAATCTAATTTTTAAGAAAATATTTTCTTCATTGAGCTTTTGTACCTCTTTTTTTTTCATTTGGCCAATTCTGCTTTTTTAAGACATTATTTTCTTTGGTATTTTTTGTTCCTCTTTTACCAAGCTGCTTGTTTTATTTTCACATTTTTCTTCCTTTGCTTTCTTTTTTTTACCTAATTTTTCCTCTACCACTCTGATTTTGAAAATCATTTTTTAACACTTCCAGGAATTCTTTTTAGGTTTTTGTCCAATTCACATTTTTCCCCCTTTCAGGCTTTGCTTGTAGATGTTTTGACTTTAGTCTTCTGAATTTGTGTCATGATCTTCCCTGTCACCATAGTAGATTTTTATGGTCAGGGTATTTGTTGTTATTGTTGTTGTTTGCTCATTTTCCCATCCTGTTTCATGATTTTGAACTTGATGTTCAAGTTAGGCTCTTTTCATGGTGTTGGGAGTAGAAGGGAATTATCTCAAGCCTCAGGATTTTTTTGCACTACTGTTTCCAGAGCTAATTTTGTAGGTTTGAAAGTTTGTGGTGCAGTAATAGCAGTATTGTGTGATGATCAACTTTGATAGACTTAGCTCTTCTCAGCAATACAATGATCTAAGACATTTCCAAAAGATTCATGATGGAAAATGCACATTCAAAGAAAGAGCTATGGAGTCTCAGTGCAGATCAAAACATTTCTCTCTTTTTTTGTTTTTTTTTCTCATGGTTTTTCCCTTTTGTTCTGATTCTTCTTTCACAACATGACTAATGTAGAAATATATTTAATATTATTGTACATGTACAGCCTATATCAGATTGCTTGCCATCTTAGGGAAAGGAGAGAGGAGAGAGGGAGAAAACAATTTGGAACTTAAAATCTTATAAAAGTGAATGATGAAAACTAAAAATGAATTAAAAATAGAAGTGTAAAATACCAAAAAGAAAAGAAATGAAAGTTCGTGGGGCTTCCAAGGTGCTTTTATGATCTGGGAAGAGCTGTTGTCACTGCTCTCCTGCTCTGAACTCTGGTCCTTATCTAGGAAAAGCCCCTGATACCCTGTGAAGGCAATCAATACTGCTCCTCAGGGCCTATCATTCCTGGGACCAGAAATAATAAAATTGTTCCTCGGGGTCCTGGATCCCTTGGAATTGAAAGTGATGCTGCTCCTCAGGACCCCTGATCCCTTGAGAACTAAAGTGATACTCTTTCTCAGGGTCCCTGATCCCTTGTGACCAATACTGATACTTCTCCTCAGGGCCCTGCTCCCTCTTGACTGACAGTGCTTCTTTCTGCCCTTCAACTATTACCCAGAAGTGGGTATTAGAATTGCCAAACAGCATTGAGTCTAGCATCTCATGCTAGAATAGAGTTCCCCTGTAATCTCTTTCTGACCAGTTGCCAGGTCCTCTTACCATTTCTAGCTTGAGAGCTCCCAAAGTTCCTGCTGTTTATGTCACTACCACCTAGCCCCACCACTGGTCTTTTATCTACATGGAGCCAGCCTCCACCACTATGTCACAGATCTCACTTTCTTTCAGACAAAGTTGGAGGCCTGGAAGAATGTCTCATCCTGACCTTCTGTTGGTTCTATCACTCTGTCACTTGAAGCATTATTTTAAAGTTGTTTGGAAGAGAATGTCAGGAGAGCTAGGCTAAGTGCTTCCTCTGCTCTGCCATATTGGCTCCACCCCCTGGAAATCCTGATCTATTATTCTTTATTCAGCCTCCATTTGATTCTAACTATAAAGTTAAAATATTTAGATTTTGTAGGGTACATATTTTAAATGATTTTTAATTGCATGAAAGGGAAACTACAGTTTGCATTTTAAAAATGCTGAAGCACCTAATTAGAAACTGCACATATTAGCAGAAGCTGGGATTGGAAACCAACTTCTGAGAAGATGACTAATATTAACAGCAAAGACCGTAATGGATTAGAAATGACTCTAGCATGTTAGGCAAGCTTATTCCCTACATGAGAATTCCCAGGAAGCATTAAGAAAATGAATGAGTTTACTATGAATTGGCAAAACAAAAAATCGGAAGGGTACATGGTATTGGCCATCATAGAGAAAACTATCTGCACTCAAGTGAGTGTAAAAAATTGTCATAGAAGGGAACAAGGTCTTGCTTTTATATAGAATTATCACAGTAATCCTTTGCTGAGAGATATGTAGTTCATATTATCTCTTGCCAGCATATGATATGGTAGGGTTACAATGAAAATCTGTTATTGGTGGATAGAGTAAGAGGGTATTTACAGACTTTGACGTTTTCTAGCAACCTCTAAAAAATAATGGTTCCTTAAAAATTTGGGGGCAGAGGCAGGAAAAACAAGAAATGCTGAAAATTCTCCACAACTTCTCTACAGGGCCAAAATGATAGAATATTTGTAGAGATTCTGCAGAGTAAGTGTTCAACAAATTCTTGCTATCTCTACCAACATCCTTATTATTTTGATGCTTGTTTTCTGAGATAGGTCAATGAATCACATGATCCACAAGAAAATGAGTGTCAACTTGTGAAGTGAGCATTAAACCTAAATTATCCATCATTTTATTATATTTTAACTAATTTGTAAGTTACAATTAACTACCAGCATCGTAATAGACCAAATTATAAGATTTATTTCAAATAACTGATCTCTACCTAAAGGAAAAGGTCCATATGCATACATTACTTCTAGAGATCAATATTTTATTTACCAAGCAGAGTAATAAGGTTACTTGGTATTTAATAATCAAACATTTTTCTTTTATAAAATTCGCATATATTGGGTAAAACATCAGTTTCAATGGATTTTGCAAATATTCTCTAATTACTGAATCACAGGTCTGTGAAACAGATTTTTGTACATAAGTTCTGTAAAAGAAGAATATGGTTAGAAAGCTAATAGGGCTTTCATACAACAACAAAAGATGGTAACATGACCTGACATGACCTGACATGATATTACATGACATGATATAACAAAACATAAGCCAAAGGAAGACAGAAGGAATTTGTACCTACCTTTCCTCTCATTTTCACCATTCATACAAAATCTCAAAGTCAAGTACAATGTTCAAAATGACTTCTTGGGATGAATATGGCTAATTGCTCAGACTCTGTAATAATACTTTTTAAAAATGTTTTCATGAAATTTTTTCTACATCACCCTCATTTCCCCCAGTATTCTTTCTCCTTCCCTTCTCAGAGAGCTAAAGACCAAAAAAGGAGAACAGGGGGAAAAGATCAGTATGAATGATCTATGTATTGAAAAATATCTGAAAATATGTGTAATGTCTACCACTTGTGGACCTCACACCTCTGTAAAGGAGTGGAGTGGAGGTATCTTCTCATATATCAGCTTTCCAGCAATACTTGTCCTTTATTAGCTGTCTAATTTTCATTTTGGAATTTTTGTGGTTGTCTTTCCATTTTCATTGTTGTAGTCATTGTGCATATTGTTTTCTTGGCTTTGCATACTCACATTGAATCAGTTTACATATATCTTTCTACGCTTCTTTATACTCATCACATTCATTATTTCTTAGTAAAAATATTATAATGGAGAGGTTTTTTTTTTTCATTTCAAAAGAGACTCCAGGTAAAAATCCTATTAATATGATCAGGTGTTTTAGTGTATTCAATTAAAATTACAAATTTATTAAGGTAAGGAAAAGTATGGATTAAACCAGTTGCTTGATGTTGCTTAGAGAAAATACCATGATGTTGCAATTTTCCACTTTTCAAATCAATGTTGTATTATGCATATGTATAAACAACATTGACCAACATGACTGCCAATGCCTCTGTATGCCTTTACAAAATAGGCAATATATACAGATTTTGTCTACACAGAGCTAACAGCTTAATTGTTGATTGGATTGGTCACTCAAAGAAATCAAACAAATGATTCAACTTAAATTAATTTTAAAAGATATTTATTTGCCTAAAAGAAATGAGCAACACATTCAAATTGTTGAAAAGGTATACACCCTAAATACCCTCTTTGATAACATCACAAAAGTAGGCTTGCAATTCCAAAATCACAATATGAATTTCCAAATGACAGAAAACTGTCCCCATAACAATATTTCAGGTATGTATCCAAATAAAAGAAGCAGTCTGACAAATGGAACTGTATCAATATCATCATCATCATCATCATCATCATCATCATCATCATCACAATGTTGAACCATGTTAAGTCCAAGAAGTCCTGGTATATAGTAAGGAAATGCTGCAAAACACTTTTCTCATAACAATCTTGTGAGACAGATGTTATAAATATTATTAGTACTATTGCTAAGATGAAGAAACAGAGGCTTATAAAGGATAAATAACTAATAGCCTAGGGTCACATAGTTAGCAAGTGTAAGAGCCGGTAATTGTATCTTCATACTCCAACACCTTTCCCACTCTTCCCCACTGAGATTTTGGTAAGAACATTTTGATAATTAGTGTCAGGGATTGAGTGAAAAGGAAGTAACTTGCAATTAAACACTGCATGGTTGGGTTAAGATATGGTTATAGTGAAAATATTTTTTTCTTTAAATGCAGATCTGTTAATCTCCCAGTGAAAGAAGATTTATGACCTGAGGCAAGTAGAAATAGACTTGAAATAATTTCTGAATAGAAACATTAATGATTACTGAACAATTTTACATTCTATATTTTTCTCTTGTATACTTCTCTAAATATGAAGTGATGTGTGTGGATGCATATGAAGATATATGTATATACACATTACATATACAATGCATGCATGTATATATAATCCACTCATATATGTACATATATACATGTATGCATATTTAACAATATGCACAAATATATACATGCATGTATAAAATTTTAATTGATTTGCACACACATGCACATGCACATGCCACATATCTATGTATGCATGTATATATATACTTCTATGATAAGTTACATATAACTGGAAAACATCACATAGGATGAAAGAATGAATGTGATAGATAAAAGGAGTGCTGTATTTTGTTTTCATTTTAAGTTCATGATGCCATAGTCTTGACCAAATACTAAGTGATGATAAAAAAAGAACAAAGGTTTTATTCAAAAGAGTAAAATAGAAACTCAGTAATATTGAGGAAAAGCATAGCACCTTCTTACAGACTCTAACTTACATATCATTTTGCCACAGGCGTAAACAAAAATGGACTTTCTACAGAATAAAAGACTGCTCTGCTATTGTGTCACTCAGAATGAAACACTGTGACACATGGTGTACCTCTCTCCAGAGCTATGGGTCAAGAAACAAAATGTGTATTTGAGGGATACTGAAAATATGGATGTGGAAAGTTATGCTTGTTGAGAGAACATGGCCCATCTCTCTCTCCTCACACCCCCAACACTTCAACTCCTGTGGAGTAGGAACTAGAATCTTTTGTAAAGCACCATTATAGTATTAGAAAGTAACACAATCACAGAGGAGAGAAGAAAGCCTTGATATACAATGCCGTGAGTCTAAAAGGCCCCCCTGTGTGGAATACAGTAGCAGCACTAAGCCAGAAGAAAAGACCTAGCCAGCTAAACTGTCAGGTCTGAGAAAAGCAGTGAAGCTGGCTAGGAGAAACATTTCTCCCCAAAAGCTTATTTTCTTTTAAAGTTAGACTAAGGTATAATGCTGTACATTTGCGTAATTTCAATCGGTAACTTAACCCTAGCCTAAATACTCTCTGATCTCATGACCATATGTCTCTACTGCCACTTTACTGGCCCCATTGAAAAATGTGTTGGAGCTTTAGTGAAATGACTGTAAAAGGTAATCATGGTCATTGGTGGGGTAAGGCCATATAGAATAGAATAGACAATGGGATGCAGCTCTCATGATCTGAAGCTGATTTCTCCTTTACCCCAGATAGGGAATGGACCTCTGAATAAATATTTTTTCCCCATTAGTTATTTTCCCACCTCCTTTTCAGTTGCCTGCAGCAGGTTCTGGGAGAGGAGTGCTGGGGGATTTGCTTCAGTTAGTTCACATAAAAGCTGTGCTTTAGATGATATCAAAATGAATTGTTGAATTTTTTTAAATCAATATAACTAATTATTTGACATCATATAAAGAGATTGTTGTGAATAATTCTACTTTTTTCAACCAAATTCATTCTATGTGTTCATGCATACACACACACACACACACACACACACACACAGAGATACACACACCCTGAGCCTTCCATGATAGGTGCTCACTTAATTTTCTGTGTATGAGAAATGAAAAGAAAGTGTGCAAACTGGCTGGCCTGTTCTGTTGACTTGTCTAGATATCTACGGTACCTATGGAGAATCCTTTATTTGTGCTACTTCCTGTCTTCCCTACCAGTGCCATTCAGTGTGCTATTATGGAAAAAGGAGGTCAAAGAAACAGAGAGACAAAATGAAAGAGAAATAAAAAGAATACACATATCTATATATATATATTTATAATCCATGTACCTATGCATTAATTTACTTTGAAAATAAATCTGCTAAGATCCACTTTGCCCTTGGTACTGTGAGTTCTCTAATCCCACATGTAATAATGTGTCCCAGTAAATTTTGATCTGCATTGAAATTAACAATCAGTCAGCCACTTTGTGAAATATTATCTTTGTTAGCTTTTCCAGTAACAAAAATACACTTTCAATTCTTCACATCCACATATTACGTCTATTAAAGCAATCTGGGAAATTAGTTTGAGATAAACTGTACAGCAATTTTATTCATAGCTTCCCTGTATCTCACACTGTTAATCTGCATCACAGCTCACTAAATAGTGCCTAATGTTTATTGCATTTAACTGAATGTATACGATTCTGAGGGTACGCCAGGGACCGATTATCATAATTATACATGTTTCTATGGAAACCCACAAGTCTATCAGTTTTGATTCATTATATTGTTATACCTTCTAGCACTTTCTAATTATTAGGTGCCCATAAAAAAGTCTCAGTCTTGCTGTTACTATAGAAATGAGCTATAGACAGGCCTCAATTGTTAACCCTTAAAGGACCAAAATATACAGACTCAGACAGCTGGTAGCTATTCATGCAACTGAAATAATTACTAATTTCATCTATTAATTGAACTCATTGTAATTGATTTGCTATTATGTGTTGTTAGAAATATTTCACTTGTAAAACTCATGAACAGCTACATTTGGTTTTACAAAATTGTCCCAGCTAAGGATTTGTACTCTTGACATAGACCCTGAAATAACAATACATATGACAATAGGTGCCTGAAAAAAGACTCAAGACTGAGTATACAAACCCACAAAGTGCAAAACAGAAAGCCTTTCAGGTTATCCATCCATCTATCTATCTATCTATCTATCTGTGTGTCTATCTGTGTGTGTGTGTCTGTATACATGTAGAGAGAAAAAGACAGATATATACACACATTTATGTGTATGTGTGTATATATACATATATATATATATATAAATATCATAGACAAAGCTACATTTGTAAGAGTAAACATGGAATTATATGTTAAGTGATAAAGTAGATAAATCAGAGCAGATTAGCTAAAACTGAAATGCACTGAGGGCCTCTAAATCAAACATGGAAAACTGCTTCCTAGCAATATGGTTATTTAGGTATAATTTAATATTGTTACTTAAATTGTAATTTGTAATTTAATATTTTCATTTCGCTTTTCCTCCTCCATTTGCTAACAGAACCCCATGGAAATTGAAAGGGACTGAGCAGTTTCATTGTCTCTCTAACCCTCCTGCTATTATAGTTTTCAATTAGAAGTGCCTTTTAATTTAGATCAGGAAAGCTCTCCTAAAGTGACAGCTCGTCCTTCACACTGCATATCTATTTATTTTGGAAGTCAACACACCATTCAATAACCTGAGAACAGCCCTGATTGCTATGCTAATAGTATTCAAAAATATGTCGACACCAATCGAAACAAGTAAACTAAGGCTAATTCATAAAGTGAATAATAAAAGGCAAAGGGAAGCCTTTCATGCCTTATACTTCTTCGGCTGGAATCTTAGCCAACAGATTTAATTTTCCCCCCCTCAGGGAAATGAACACTATATGATAACCACACTGAAATTAAATTTTACCTAATATTACAACCCTTTCTATTTGGGGCAGCTTGTTTTATTCTAGAAAGCTACAGTCAAAAGCAGAGAAAACAATGACCTTATATGTTAATGCTTGGGAGCACCAGCAGAGTCCCTCTTCCTGCTGCAGCTCTCTCCAGCTCACAGCTAAATGCAATTCCTTTTGCAAGGTTGGGGGAGGAGATGGATGGGCAGAAGAATTCTCAATGTATGCCCATATTAAAAGCCACAGCAGTCCATGTTCCTTAAGCTTTTCTCCATGTGCAAGCCTAGACCTCAGCCTCCCCCAGCATCTTCCAGCCAATTAGGAATCAATCAAATTGTATAAGCAACAAAAGATATGGACATTTGCATGTTTTAGTTAGAACTCTTTTAAAGGAAAGAGACTGATCAAAGCCCTTTGTTCACAGCTCTTACGTGGCCATTAGCGTTAGGGAAAAGTAGATTTACCATTAAATGGGAAATTTAAAGTAGATTAAGAGTAAATTAAATCAGATACTTTTTAAATCTCATTAATTAGTGCATGCATATATTATTGCACATATATGTATATGTTGCAAATTAATTAAATTTAATTCAAATTAAAATTAGCCATCCTCCCATAGCGGGATATAGGTTATCTAGAATAATTCAGCTGTAGCTATATAATTCTGTTACCTATCCAGTAAGATTAAATTAAGCTTTAACAGTAAATGTTCCATTCTTGTTTATATTTCATATTGTAATTAGCAGTTAGTTCATTAAAACATTTAATATCTATAGGAGTTTTCTATATGTTTCAGGCTGAGCAAACATCTTAAATATTAGCGTAAAAACAAATTAACAAAATATAACAATAGGTAGTTAAATGTGTAGGAAGAAAGAGTTTATATTGTTGAACAAAAGAAATTTAAAGGAGAAGGCCTGACCCTTAGACCAAGGTCTTAGAGAGTCCATGAATAGTCCCTATACAGGGAGAATAGGAGCTGTGCAGAAGATGAACGCTGTGGGCTCTTCTAGTATGCTCATCAGCATCACTGTTTAACTTAAGGAATCATAAGGCCAGGGAAACAGACTGAATTGGGAGAGTGGTTGGACAAAAAAAGACTAGAAAAGCAAGAAGCATAAGAATCCAGCCTACCACAACCTGGGATGTGACTTTTTCCCCCAAAAAGGTAGAGTATAGCTTTTAACGTTCTATACCTACTCCTACAATATATGCTTAAATTTTCTCTAAAAAATAAAATTAAAAGATGACTTATCATTCATGGCTGAATGTCAGAATCCTAGAGAAGAGATACAGTAAGAACAGATTCTAGTGACTAAATCCAATAGGAATCGCATTATTTTTCATCAAACCAAACTGTTTCCAGATTTATATATATTTGCACGAGTTTGCTACTGAGCAAACTGTCTAGCGTGTGGTTTTCTAAATCCCAGGTTTTTGATGCTTTATGGAAATATGAATAAGAATTCGTGAGCCATGGTTTTCCCAGCAGAGAGAGGGGGCAGTTATTAGGATGCAGGCCTGTTGTGAACAAGGACCCATCCAGCTTGCAAAGAGCCCTTTTATTCCTAGAGACTAACCCCACAATGGCTCCAGCCAAACACCACGCCTGGCTCCTCACAGAAAGGAGATGCCCTGCCTGTCTCCTGAATGTGAAGTAGAGAGATAGTGTTGCTTCAGTGGTTTCCTATTCAGTGGCCTCTGGGCAATGGGTCTTTTTGCAGGATGATTACTAGGAAACAGAGAAGGAAATGGCTTGGTACCAGATTAGGAAAGAGAGGTTAGACTGGAAGCAGAGGTGAGCTAGGTAGGATAAAAGGCAATTGGATCTTGGCTAAAGTGGTTACAGCAAGATAATTTGGGTGCCTGCCTGGTCGAAGCCAGCTTAACTATGACCCTCTCACTATAGCCATCACACCCTCCATTTTTTCCTCTACCTACACACTCATCCAACCATTACCTATTGACTGCCTCCACCCACAGATCTCCTGTACCATTATTTCTGAAGATTTATGGCCACCTCTCACATTTCAGCACACATTGGCCCCATCTAGGCTTACCCAGGTTAGGGAGAGGTAGGATATAAAGAAGATAGAGAAAGTGCTTCTAGAAATAAGAAAGAAAATGGGTAAAAAGAAGAATTGAAGAAATTTTAACGTGTTCTTTTCAGATACTGAATGATATTTAACTCAAAAGAAATGTGATATTTAAGAGGTGCAAAAGAATCACTTTTTGACTTTTTTAATCTTTTTAAACTTTTTAATTTAAAAAATCACCTTTTTAAATGACTCATTTAATGTGTTCAGGAACAAAAAGGAATAGGTTTATTTTCCCTCTTAGTATTTTCATCATCCCCTTTGCTTCCCTAACAGTAATATACGCAGATAAGTTAAATCCCAACTGGAGGAGGAGTAATTCAGGTAGGCCAGGGGTGGGGAACCTGCAACCTCAAGGCCACATGTGAGGTTTGGATACAGTCAAAGGGCCTCACTTGAGGACCTAGAGAACCACATGTGGCCTCAAGACTTAGGTTCCACATCCATGTACTAGACAGTGATGCCAGGTAGTACATTAAAAGAGTGTACACCGGGGCAGCGAGGTGGCGCAGTAGATAGAGCACCAGCCCTGAAGTCAGAAGGACCTGAGTTCAAATCTGGCCTCAGACCAAACACTTGACACTTACTAGCTGTGTGACTCCAGGCAAGTCACTTAACCCCAATAGCCTAGAAAAAAAAAGAGTGCACACCATTAGTCATTCAGAAAAAAAAAACTGAGGATGTGTTCATGTCATTTGCAAAGATCAATAACTGTCCTCTGCTTTTGTTGTATTTGGAGTTTAAACACCTCAATATCATCAGGAATAAATAGCATAGAAACTATTTTCAGGCTACTGACCTCTTTGCCTTTATGGTACAGAGTTATACAGAAAAAAAGGATAAATGAAAACATATGGAAGCAAATTCTGAATGACAAATAATGTTATAAAGCCAAAAAAACTCCAAATGGGGTCACAAACAGTCAGACATAAGTGAAAATGATTGAACAAGTCATATGGCAGGCACTATCCTAAGTGTTGGTCATACAAATAAAGACAGAAACAAAAACAAAAAAAACAAGGTGGCGACATCATGAAGTGCAAACTTTTCTTAATATTTGTGAAAGGAACGGCAGCACAGTGGCTCTAGGAAGTTGTGGGGTCACAGGAATTGTATGTGCTTCTCTATGCATTTATTAATTTTATATTTTAAAGGAGATAAAACCTGTGTGTTTTTGAGCAGAGCAAAAGGAGCTAAGGTAGATGGAGAGACTGAAGATGCAAGAAAGAAGGGACAATTGAGGGAGCCAGAGTCCAGGAAAACTTGAAGGAGATGGAGTCAGAGGATGGCCTAGGACAGGAGTGTCACCAACTCCAGGCACAGTAAATGGACTGAAGAATGTCAGTTGCATAGAGGATGATGGAGTTCAGAGGAAAGGACTGGTAAAACTAGAGAATCTGCAGTATTTCAGTGGCCAATGAGTGTCTCCCTATTACAGTGACCCAATCTGCCACCCTCCTACTCTGATGGAAACAAACCTCATCTAATTCTAGAGTTTGGAAAAACAACGAATGGGCAGCAAGGGATGGGGAAGGAGTACAAAAGTGTAAACTTTTAGAAGGCAATAATTTGGTACTAAGAAGCAAATTTGCTGTAAGGGCAACATGTAAAAGCATTATGGAATTAAAAATCAATGAATGTGAGCTCATAAAACATCAGTAATTGATCAACATAGACAAAAGCTGAATAAGGAAGAGAAATTAAAAAAAAATTCAAAGAGTCATTTCAGCAGGGAAATACTTCACAACAAAGGAATTTGGGTTAAAATCTTAATTAAGCTAAACATATCACAACAAATTTTGTAAAATCCATTGAAATTCCAGTGGGGTAATGTCACAAACCACCACAATGATTCAGAAGAGCAATTAAATAATTAATGAAAGAATTGACAGGAACTACTTTAGATAGAGCTCTTAAGGAAGAAATTAACACATGTAACCAGACACTAGTTAATTTAGAACAAGAGACCAACACATTCTCTATAAGAGCAGATTCTCTGAAAAAAAGAACAACAGAATTGAAATGTAAAAATTCAGAGGAAGAAGGAAAAATAATGGAATATTTTACAAAACATAAAATTGAAAGAACAGGTAAGAATTCTATAAAATAGTATGAGATTAAACTTGAATATAGAATGCAATAAGATAGTGGAAAGAATAATGAACATAGAGTCACGAAAACTTTAATCTATTACTGACTTAGCCAATAGTTAACTGTGTAATGGTGGTCAAGTTATTAGGTCTCATTTTCTTCATATAATAAGGAATTTAAGGAACATTCCATTATAATTCAACACATTATCAACTAATGTCATTGGTCCTCTTCAGAAATGAAGGATGAACAACAACTTTGATTAAGTACATGGAATTGTTGATAGGAGGAACTTTAGAGGTCACCTTACCCAGGCCTATCTCATTGATAAAGAAGATGAGGCAAGTACAGATGAAATGATTTTCTAGAGGTCACATAGATTATGTGAGGCAGACCAAAGATTTGAAACTGGTTCCTATGAGTCCAAGTGAAGTGTGCTTCCCCCTATGTACAGGGTTGTCAAAAATTTTATCAGCCCTAGGAGGATTATGATAATTTGTTGAATTGGGGTCTTTCAATAATAGGAGTAATAATCTTTAATATTCCCCTATCTACTAGTTCCTTCCAAGTTCCTTACAAATACTCCCAAGCCTCCCCCATTCATAAAATGCCCTCACTAGACCCTATCATCCTCTTGAGCTAGCATCCTAAATTTCTCCTCCCTTTCACAGAGGAATTCATAGAAAATTCTATCTATACCTTTTGCCTCCATTTCAACTCTTCTTACACACATCTGAAACCTGTATGATATGGCTTTCCAATCTCATTCATAAACTGAAACTGTTCCCATCAACATTACCAATTATCTCTTAAATGCCCAATCTGTTGTCCTTTTCTGAAATCTCATCCATCTTGACCTTCTGCATCATTTGGCACTGTTAATCGTCCTCCTTGATAACCTGTCTCTTTTCTGAGATTTTGGGACATTTATCTCCTTAACTTTCCTTCCTACCTATCTGTCTGACTACTCATCGGTCTTCTTTGTCGGTTCATTACACATATCATGCTTTCTAAATGTTGGTGTACACCAATGCTCTGTCCTGAATCCTCTTCTCTTCTTGCTTTATACTCTGACATTTGGTAGCCTCATTATCTCCCATATGTTTAATCTCTATGAAGATGACTTCTAGATCTATATATACATAGCCCTTGTTTCCCTTCTGACTTCTAATTTTAAATCTCACTACCTATCAGGCATTTCAAATTATATCTTAAAATCAAAATGTCCAAAACATTATATTTTCCCAAATCAACTTCTCTTCCAAACTCTATTCCTTTCAAAGACATCATCATTGTTGCATTCACCCAGATTCCTTAACTTATCATTATCTTTGACACCTCATTCTCCTTTAATCCACATAATTTTAAATCTTCTTGTTACCTCCATAGCATCTTTTGCATCTATGCCTTTCTCTCTATCAATATGGCCAACACCTTAGTTCAGACCTTCTTCACCTCTAGATTACTGCAAAAATCTTCTAGTTGGTCTCCCTGTCTCGAGTCTTTCTCTTCTCTGATACATCCTCTACACAGCTGCTCTACATATGATTTTCTTACAGTGCAGATCTGACCACATCATTCCTCTGCTCAATAAATTTCATCATTTCCTTATTGGATAAAATGCAAACACCTCTATTTGGTTTTTAAAGGTCATCACAACCTTATCCCAAAATACCTTTCAAAGCTCAACACATAGTATTACACATTTTCCTATACATTTTGCTCTAACCAAACCGGCTTCTTGCTTTTCTTCATATATGACACTCCATCTCCTGTGTGCCTGCTTTCTCATAGGCTGTGCCCTATGTCTGGAATGCACTGCCTCATCACCTACAACTCTTAGATTATTTATTTCCTTTGAATTTCTGCCTAAGCTTCACCTTCTATTAGAAATTTTATCAGCTCTCCAACATTTGCTAATGCCTCCCCCTCAAAAAATCATCCTGTTTTTATTTTGTGTATACACATTTACATGTTTTTCCCCCAATAGAATGTAAACTACTAAAAAACAAGGATTGCTTTATTTTTGTCTCTATGTCCCCAATGCCTAGAATAATGCCTGACACATAGAAGATATTAACAAATTATTTGTTATTGCTATCATTGGGTCATTTTGGTTATGTCTGACTCTTCATGACCCCTTTTGGAGTTTTCTTGGCAAAGATACTGGAGTGGTTTGCCATTTCCTTCTCCTGCTCATTTTACAGATGAGCAACTGAGGCAAACAGGATGATTAGCCTAGGGTAAACATCTGAGACTCATCATGAAGATGAGTCTTTCTGATTCCAAACTCAGTGTTCTATCCACTGTGCTACCCAGATGCAACAAAATATTACTAATTGATTAATATTGAATGATGTAAAAATGATAACAGTGATAACAATATATAATTAATTTGTACATTGAGTTATGATATTAAAACAATTTCACATTTTTTATCCTTACAATACTGTGAGAAAGGAAATTAAAATAATTTTATTCTCATTTTACAGATGAGGAGACAGAGACTCAGAAAAGTTGTTGCTCACATTCACCTAGTTGGTCAGGGAGAGAGGAAAACTTTGAACCTGGAACTTCATGATCAAGTCACTATATAGAAATAACAAGTGATCAAACTACTGTATCATCTTGGATTATTCAAGTCCAGACCTTTGAATGACTTGACACCACCAAAATATCTAAGAAAACGAATGTTAAACCTCCACCTAGTCAGTTTAATCACTCCCACATATTGTTTGTTTTTCCACCCTATTTGCAGCCTCTATGCAGTATCATTTGCTAAGATCAATAGGAGAAGGGTGCAAGGAAATATGACAAAAGGCACAACATGTTATGTATTTGTTTTCATCTGTTTCCTACTTGGGACTTCACTTTGCTTCAAGGGATACTAGGACATCTGGATTCTAGTAAGGGGTGAACTGGTAAATATTTTACAGTGGGGGGAGAGGGACAGGACAGGGAGGAATGTTCATATAGCACACTTTTAAATTTAAACTGTATTATTAACATTTTCTCTATTAGTTTCATAAGTCTAGGTAATTGACAAAACAATAAATCAAGCCCTGATCTGTAGCATTTTGCCAATTTTTGAGGTGTAAATGCTCAAACTGAAAATTTAATAATCAGATCTTGGAGTCAGTCTGAGCTGACTCCAGCAAACCCATTGTTCTAGTCCTCCCCTACACACACACACACACACACACACACACACACACACACACCATCTAAAACTAAATTTGTAAACTTGAGCAAATTACTTAACCTCACAAAATTTCAAAATTCAGAGTTGGATGACACATAATAAGTTATGCTATACAAGCCATATCTGATCCTCTACAATATCCAGGAGATATATATATGTGTGTGTGTGTGTGTGTGTGTGTGTGTGTGTGTGTGTATGTATGTATGTATGTATATATTTAACCTTTGCCTGAAGACTTTAAAAGCATCCACCACTTTCTAAGTCATTCCATTCCACTTTTGAATAATTAATCATTAAGAAATTCCCCCTTCCCTTATTATCAAACTGAAATCTTGCCCCCTGGAATTTCTGACCATTGTTCCTGGTTGTCCCTTCAAGATAAATGCAATCTCCCACTCTACAAGAAAGTCCTTAAAATAAGGTGCCTTCTCTAGGCTTCATCTGTAGAGTGAGAGGTTTCAGATTAGATGATCTTTAAAGTCTCTTCCTGCCTTTCTTCTTTAGAGTTCAAAGCACAGTCAGAAGCATCATCTTACTACCTTCACAATATATCTAGGAAGTACATAGTCTGACACTTTTATCACAGTTTTACAGATGGCAAATCTAAAGCCGAGAAGGCTTCTGTGACCCTGTCAAGCTTTTGGTGGAATGTTTCCTTGTCTATCATTTCTATATTTCCTAATAAGAGATAGGGAGATGAATATGAAGATATTACATAGGGTTTTTTCCCCAGATTTTCTTTCTACTTACCCAAGAAATACTTACATGTAATATGGATGTGTGGATGGATGGAATTAATAAGCTATGATATCAAATTTTGTCTCAGTTTAAGAGATCATCCTGAAACTGCTTGGGGATAATTTTAGCTTTAGAGTAAATAAGGAGTCATCTCTCGTTGCTGTCACATCAGGATTAAATCCGAAACCAAGATCAATCTCTGGATTGCTGAGTGCCCACTACCCGGATTGGTATAGGTAAAACTACAGAGGAAATAATGGTGTATGTTTGTTTGTTTGTTGTTGTTGTTGTCGAGTCATTTTTCAGTCATGTTCAACTCTCTATAATCCCATTCAGGGTTTTCTTGGCAAAAACATTAAAGTGGTTTCCCATTTCCTTTTCAAGCTCATTTTATGGAAGAGGAAACTGAGGCAAACAGGGTTAAGTCACTCACACAGGGCCACACAGCTAGCAAGTGTCTGAGGCCAAATTTGAATTCAGGAAGATGAGCCTTTCTGACTCCAGGTCTGGCAATCCATTCACTGTGCCATGTAGTTGCCCCATGTTGTAGGTTATTAAGGAATAAATTAATTTAGCAACCCAATTGAATTAAAGAAGGAGAAGAGAAGAAAAATAATTGCCAGGGATGATAAAATCTATAGATTCAAAATCAAACAATCCACAAGTATTAAGCACTTACTGTGTGCCAAGAACTGTTCAAGTAACTGAGGGTGCATGAAACAGTTCCTGCCTTCAAAGAGCTTACATTCTACCAAGAGAAAAAGCATGTAACATATAAGTGAATATAAAATACACACAAATAAATATAAAGTTGGATGGGGGTTCCCCTTGCATCTGGAGAAGTCATAAATATGATTCTGCATGTAGGACGTAGTGCTTGAGC
The DNA here is from genome assembly GCF_900497805.2 of Vombatus ursinus. Classification (NCBI taxonomy): domain Eukaryota; kingdom Metazoa; phylum Chordata; class Mammalia; order Diprotodontia; family Vombatidae; genus Vombatus; species Vombatus ursinus. Next base: position 9,362,976 of record NW_020954590.1, on the reverse strand, counting down.
AGAGATTGGAAGGAAAGTATGGGTTCTAAGATGCAGAGTTGACAAAGGGATGCTTTTAAGACCTGTAGGACAACCTGTGCCAGGCAGCAAGATGAAAGAGAGAATGTGTGTAAGGAACATCAAGGAAGACAGTTTGTCTGCACTGGAAAATTTGTGAGGGAGAAAAATGTATAATAAGTCTCAAAAGGCAAACTGGATCCAGACTGGAAGTGGTTTAAAATGATATGCAGAAAAGTTTGTATTTGATCCCAGCAATAACAGGGAACCATTGGAGCTTTTTGAACAAGGGCACGACATGGCCAAACCCCTGTTTTAGGCATTTACCTTAGTTATGATGAGGGTGGATTAGAAACAAGGAAGGGAGACCAATTTAGAATGCTATTATAATATCCCATAGGAAAAGAGCCTGATCTAGAATGGTAGTTCATATGAATGGGGAGAAAGGAACTGATTTGAGAGATGTGAAGATTGAACTGACAAGATAACAATTGATTGGCTATGGAGGAGGGGAAGGGAAAGTGGAAACATTGAGGATCTGATTTTATGAATCTGGATGACTAGAAGGATGGTGGTGCTTTTAAGAGATTAACTGAAGTTCTGATGGGTGATGGGAGTGTAAAGAAAGGCAATGAACTCTGCTTTGGATGTGTTGAGCTTGAATTGCCTGCAGGACACCTAGTAGAAAATGTTCAGAGGCCAGTACATGATATAGGAGACTGGATCTTAAAAACTTTCATGTGCCTCCTAAATTTTCCCATATGATATCAGAGATGACTTGCCTGTACTTAATTACAAATTTAATTACAAAAATACCAATGATCTTTAGTTAGAGGTTATATTGCTTTTTTTCTATTCCACAGTTAGGTTAATTTTACTATTGACCTTCGCAGGTATTCCACATGTTTCTCTTCTGATGCAATAATATAACATAAATGTGGTCCTGAGTAAGTATGGTAGTGATAAGCCATCCAGGATAAACTCTGACAGATTCAACAAAAATGGAAAGTCTTTGAGGATGACCATCCTCATAGCCTGTGGCTCTGTCTTCATAGCACAAACCAAGCTAAGTAAGGAGAGGCTAAACATCTGAAGGGCTGTCAGTATATGATGAATTTGTTCATTAAAATATCTATAAAGGCATTAATGGAGTATCCTCACGCACATGAAATCATAGATCTTTGATATACTGAAATACATATATTCCAGTATTTTGAATACTTCTGCAAGAATCTGTGGGGGAGATCTCTCCCTGGCCCATGGGAGAGGCAGAGTAGGCGATTGCCTAGACAGTGAGTTTACAGATGCATAGCAAGATTCTGCTCAACTGTCTGTCATAACAATGTACTTTACTCCCACTTGCCCTGAAATTCTCTCCATGAGCATTAGTTTTTTGAGTTAGATTACAAATGCAAGGACTTATAAATGTATACTTTCTGTGTGGGTCTCCACTAAACTATTTTTTTAATCTAACACATTTTTAAATAGATGGATTGACCCATCATCAATAGACAGATGAGTTAATTGTCACTTTGGAAGGCAGAGTGACACTAGCCCTCAAGGGATTAGATACAGGACAGGATGATTTCAGTCAAAGTAAGGAGACAAAATGGAGTGACTAGCTCTAGGTAGCTGAGGGTAGCAGAAATCACTAGCTAGAAATATGGAAGATCTTAGGGGTGAATGTGTTGCCTGGGTATAGGAACATAATTGGTATGAGTAGGAGATATGAACAGGAAAAGGAACACCAAAAAGAAAAGGGTGGGAACAAAATCTTTAAAATTGTGAAGAAACTGCATCTTGTCTACCTGCAACTGTGTTTCATTTCTTTTTTCTTTAAGTCATCCATTACTACTTTTGGGGACCTTATTTTACCTACAATTAGCTATGTGTGTTCCTTCTCCTTCTTTTGCCTCCTCTCTTTCAGCAGAGAGAGAGGGAGAGGGAGAGAGAGAGAGAGAGCTCACGTTTTACAATGGAAAAACAGAGGGCTATGTTTTAGTGGCATGGACAGTGGCACTGTAATTAAACAATAGTACAAGGTGCCTGTGATAAATCCAGTCTGAGCAGTTTCATCTTTGACATCAATTTTCAAGCTGTTGGGGCAAACCCTACAGGCATTGCATTCCAACACCTCATTTGGGGTCATCCCTTTTCCTCCACATATTACAGTCCCTGGGCTCCCTTCCTTTTATTGCCATGGCTGCCATGGCAACGATTCATACACTCAGGAAGATCGAAGATGGGGACTCTCTGAGGCGATCATTAATGCTATTCTGGCCAGCAGGTGGTGCCAAGAAGGCAGGCAGTTCATACCTATTTGTAACCATTCACTATCTCCCTCCAGCCATTCCCCTCTCCCCAAACAGCTACCATGAAATCCAGAAAATAAACATTTGTTGAACTGAATTGAGGAAACCTGAACTCATTGAAATTGGTTATTTCTACTGTTCCAAGAAGGAAGAATAGTGGTGTCTCTTTGGAATCTATTTTAATAATTCTTAAGGATTTCTCTTTGAACTCTTATCAAAATACCAGTTTGGAATGATAGATAACTATAGTCACATAAACAACACCTAGTTGAATAGATTGAAGCTGAAGACAATTGTGGCACAGTGCAAAAAACACAGGACTCTGAAGCTGGAAGAGCCAGGTTTGAGCTTGGCCTCTCCCATTTCCTAGACAGGTGCCTCTGGGAGGTCATTTACACTGTCTTAGGCTCAGTTGCCTCATCTGAGGATAGTAACAGTTTCAATAACTAGATCACAGAGTTTTTCTAAGCAAAGTGCTTTGTAAATCTCAATGCATTATATAAAAGTGAGTTATTATCTTCCCCCACACCACCCTAGAATTCATACATTTTATTTTATTTCTTATTCTCGCAAGATATTCAAACATTAGTTTCTCTCCTTTTTACATTGAAAAGTTTCCTAAATCCCTCTTTTGGGTTCCCAGGTCTTTAGACTCTGAAGCATTCTACTTCCACTCTGCTTATACCAATAAATTACCCAGCATGAACTTTAAAGTGAGCGTGCATGTATTCTTTACTTTCTCTCCCTGCTCACTATACATCTCAGAACACTGTTCCATTGAGCACTCACAACTGATACACATCTTTACCAAATGATGCCAAATATTCACTACTAGATCAGTTACAGGTCATTTGATTGAATAACACTTCTATTGTCAAGATAGAATAGCATGATGGCAACATTCGTGTTTTATTCTGGGTCAGAAGCAACATGAAGCATTCAACATTCTTTGACAGGGAAGAGAAAGCTAAGACAGTCACCTATGTTTTCTGTGGGTCTGAAATGGCCCCACCTTTGGAGCTTTGAAATGGCAAATTTCACCCTAGCAAATTCTTTGGTACCCACCTAATGGAGAAGGATGCCTATATCTGACTAAACATTTATCAAATATTCATATACTTACTCAGCTAATTAATTATTAAACATGCATTCCACTTAACTATTTTAACTTTTGATGCTGGTTTTTCTTTGTTGTTTGGCTGATGTCTTCTGTGGAGATTGCAAAAGGGAGAATAATGGTTAACTCAGCAAATTTTATTAGTTGCAAGGTTATATTTACTTCAGCAATAGATTAACATGAAAATCCCTAGCAATAATTTAATATAGAAGATTTTAAAAGATATGTTTATATCTTTCAGCTGCCTTTTACACATTTCCTCTTTAAAAAAAAGCCTTAGTAATACATTAGTTGTCTCAAAGAGAATAATCATTTTTAAATTATATCACAGTGTTATAATCTGGAATTATTTATTGTTGAGAGAATTAATACTTTGTTTTAGTATTTTTGTGGTCATTCTCTTAAAGAGAAGTGTCACTGTGTCATGAATTTCATTCTCTCCTATTTTTTTCATCATATGTGGAAAGAACAAGAAAGTGGAATCAGAGAACCTAGATTCAAGGACAGATCTTAGTGCTTAGTAGATGTGAGACTTTGGTCAAGCCATTCAGCATTTCCAAGCCTTAGTTTTTGCATCTGTAAAATAGAGGGTGGTGACTTCCTGGTATCAATCAACTCAGAGATTTCTTATAAGGATTCAATGAGATACCGTACAATATGCTCATATAATCTAGAAGGGCAAACTATGATTAATATTTTAGGAGTATTGTCTCTTTTCTTAATCAGAAGTGGGAAAACAGGGAAGAAATTAAATATCCCTGCTACTGAATAGCTCTTCAGTGATGTCAGGACCATTAGAAGCAAGAGAACAAAGTCTATAATGATCAAATAATAATGTGGTGACCACAAAGGTCAGCCATAAGCAAGTGTGGATTTAGAGGATAATAGATGAATGTGAAAGAAAAAAGAAATCCAACCTATGTCACTGGACACAGCGGTGGCACAGGATTAAATACTGGGTCACTGTGCAGAATTTACACTCTTAAGAAGAACATCAACTCTTTTATAGGATTCAATCTCTGCTTTCTTATAAGTGTAGATAATTATATGTTTTCTGGACAAAAAGTAGAATAAATATTATGCTCCTATGCATTCTACAGCTCTGCACTTTTATATTCAATATTTTATATTCAAATTTAGCTACAATGTTCTGATTTTTTTACTCTCTGTAATTGGGTCATCAGGTTTTTCTCTTACAAATGTTTCATAGAACATTACAACTTATATTTAAATGCTAAAGTAATTAAACTTCCCTCTAACATTGACAATATTCCTATAGTTTTACTTGATAGATATTTAAATTATAAAAATAATACAGAAATGCAAGGCATTTAAGAAACATATTCTCCATAACACTATAGTAAATAAATTATATGAAACCGTGTGATCTTTACCTACTTTCTATTTACTCAGGTTCAAAAAATGCTAATAAGCAAACAATTAGCTTTATATAAGACACATTCAATTCATGACCCATCCATACTATAGGTAGACCTGGGAAATGTGTAAGCAGTTTTCAGAATTGCTGACCATTCATTGCATGCAAATCCATTATTATAAATAAACAAAAAAGTAAATGCATGTATAAATTAATTAATTAATTAATTAATGGACATATGTGTGAATAAACAGGTAGATAGATAATGAAAATAATCCAATTTTCACAGCAGATGCATTCATGTTATAAAACACAGATGGCATATTTGATTACTCCTCACTAATACAAATGCTTGATATAAACTGCCATGTTTTCAGATGTGGGAGATGTTTTGAGAAAAGCTTTGAAATCTACTGGCATACACCATTCTTTCATACAAGACAAATATGTGGGCAAACCAGCAGGGGTCCATTCTGACTTCCAGTGAGTGCCCTGGAGCTGTCCACAGGAAGGTGCTGGAAAAGGCAACCACAGATGGCCCAGGTACACAATTATTTCAGCCTGAAACGTAGCAGAATAATCAGCTCTGTGTTAGAGTGTGGCTATAAGACACATGACCTGGAAACTGTGACATGAAGGTTTCAGGGCCACCTTCAATTTCATCTAGGGTCACTCCAAAGAAAAAGATATTTTCTCTGGTGATGAAGTGTAGCTTCTCATAGCAATTCAAAGAATAATTTCTTTGTACAGATCCAAATTAATGACATTACAGAAACTTGGGTGAAATGGTTAAATCACTGATTTTTTAAAAGCCAAGAATGTATGCCATTCTTAAATGAACTTGTGCAAGTTCTAATCAGAGTTCTGCACTTTTCCAGTGTTTAAAATTCCATATTGGAAATCAAAAAGGGCTTTAAAAATCAGTTGTTTATCCTCTAAAGAATTGTCCTCAAAATAAACTGAAAGGTAAGGGGAGGGGAATTTGTAGTTTTACCAATATACAAGGACTGACTTTCAGATCAGTGGTAAAGGTCAGGGGCAATATTCAAAAACAATTAAAAGGCAACCATTCCATTGGGCCCAGAAGATTCCAGCATACGTTGGGCACCCACGGGCATTGGCTCAAAATGTGTTTATTGTGATTGCACCCCAGATGATGCTGGAAGCACTATTAAGGGTCCTATTCACCAACATGGTTCTTACATTATGTATGCAGTTATTGTTTTGCATTATGCACTATCTAAAATGATACAAAAACATTTTGCTGAAAAATAAACCACTGGTTTTATGCTTAACACCAGGATTACAAAATGTGATGTCATGAATTATTCATATTGTTCGATTTAATGTAATCATTTTCTCCCCAGCGTTAAGCCTCTGTGAATAGTGTCCTATGCAGCCACTGTTTTGAAGAACTTAATACTAGGGGTGGAAACACCTGGCATTAACTGACAGTGAATTAAGCTCATTGTCACTTTGGAAAAAAAATACTTTTTGGAATTTAATCCTTGATCTTCTGTACATCCAATTCCAAAGAGTATTTGTTAGCTACACAAAATGAATCAACCTTATAAACTCTGTGTGTTTTCATATAATGCATGTTTGTTGTACATGCATGTATATGTATAAAGCAGAATGCACATACATATGGAATGCACATATATACATACATATAAAAGTATATATAGATATAGATATATGTGTGTATATCTTCCTCCAGCTACATAGACCTTGAGACAAAGGACCTTGGGAAAGACAAATGCCTTGATGCATTTCTCTGTCCATTTGCAAACTATTTCTTTATTTACTTTTTTCATAGATCATGGCATTTCCATAGGTTTGAGTAATTCAAAATGACACCAAACATAGAAAAATAAGGAAGCTAAATGATTCTGAATCTTTGAAATTTAAACTAAAAACATGCAATAAGTATCAGAGCCAGCTTCAGAAACAACAAAAGTGGTCTCCAATAGAGTATCATTGTGTCTCAATCCAGAGAATTTTAATTTGGAATAGTTATTCAAAAATGAATGACCCATCTCTATTTAAATTAGAATAGGCATATTTAGGGGTCAAACATATAGCAGTAATCTCAAAAGCTTACCACTATAGAGCTGTATTCTGGGACAGATGAGGAAGAAAAAAAATAATGGCAGTAGAACCTTATTGCTAATAATAAAAATGGCAGGGGATAAAGAACACATTGATTCAATGGCTTACAAAAGAACAGCACAACAATTTAAGAAATCTCAAGTAGTGTCCAAACCTATAATGTATAATACAATATGAAATATCTGTAATAATGATAAAAAAGCAAAGAACAGGATGGTTAAGATGTACAAATAGAAAAGGTAATATTTACATTCCAGAAGAAACTTGTGCCCTCATGGAACCTTGCACAGAATGACCATAAACTATGTTTATCAATTGATGATTAAAGATTGCTCATATTTTACTGTGTTTTTTTATTTTTTAAAGTGTTTTACTTATAGCAGCACTGTTACATTTCAACTATTGTTAGTCTCATTTTATAGATAATGCAATTCATGCTCAGTGGGGTTAAGTGATTTGTCCAAGACCACATATGTATTAACCATCAGAGCTGTGTCTTGAACCTGATCTTAAGGCTTTCACAAAATACTGTATTGTCTCATTAACTGGCACTTATTCAGTATCACTTAAGAAGGATTGTGTCACAATGTCTATTTTTCTTTTCTTTGTGGTTTAAGAAAAATCATATGACTCACATGGAAAGACTGACAAAGATGTATAATATGATATTTGCTAGTCTACACAACTGTATCCACCTTCTAATATGATTGGGAGGATGTCCCAACGAAAATGACCTTAACCAGGCTATAATACTAATAGAATATACCATTTGTTTCCAATAACCTAAGATATTCTTCCCTTCCACTCTTAAGCAGTCTAGAGAAAAAAAATTGATATCCTTCTTCTAGAAAAAAATTATTAGATACTTTGTCGATTAATCATATAGAAGTGTCTCTGCTCCAAGGTCTTAAAATCAATGGACTTGGCCACCAGATGTGGTACCTAGGTGACTTTTCTACCCCCAATATCTCTTCCTCTGCTACTACCGCAGGCCTCAGCAAGAGTGTCATGTGCTCCCATAGTGGTTTCATTGCTTTCCTTTGCTAACAATAATAGCTTCTCAGAGTCTATCTACCTAGAAAGATAACATTAAGTGCCAATATGATTCTGATGTCTATTTGCTGTCATACCATCTTTAAAACACATATGCCACACACAGAATTATATATATACATATACACACATATATATGTATATGTGTATATATAATTTGTTCAAATCCAGAAATATTTATGCTTAAAAAATTCTGGAGCACTAAGAACCAGAGCCTGGTGCTTTAAGCTTCTCAGTGAAGCTACAGCCTAATTACTGCCTGCTGGGTAGCTCAGTTAAACACAATCAGTCAGAAAGCCTTAAAGATACAATATCCTTTTTTTGCAAACTGTCTGCTTGTCAATTCAAAGTCACCCTCCTGCTTTAAATCAACCAACCACAGAGCTGTTATGAACAGCAACTGATTTTCCATGCAGGGCTGCAAAACAAAATCACACCATATCTTATTTTTTAATGGCCATAGTTTTTCAACTGCCTAACAAGAGGTAGCTGGCACTGCTGAGCTGAGCTGTATCCAAAAAATGGGTTCAAGTAGAAATTGTGTGGAACCCTTGAAGTGTACAAGTACAGACCCAATTACAAGCACATTGTGATGCTCAGTACCAATTACATCCAAATAACAGTGGAGTGACTTTATCTTTAATAGTTATATTGTAGACATTGACTTCTTTTTATTTTTTTCTCCAGAATGTAGTTTGATACTTTAAAAAAATAAGAAGCATGATATTATTTTATTAGTTCACTATATGTTTATGCAAAAAGCTTTTCCATGATGTTAGCACATAGACATGATGCATCATCCTGCATACCAGAGTACTTCAAAGCACAAAGACAGGGGTTCTATTTCTCTTTTCATAGGTGACTCTGTTTTCTTCCAACTTGTCTGAAACATGAATTTTCATCCATAATATTCCAACACTGGTTTCTCTATTTCAGTGGGCTTTAGGGATATAAACATGTACTGCTAGATTTTTCAAGGAGACCTTTCATTCACTCACTACTACCAGATGCTAGGCACTTTGCTATCACTGAGGATACAAAGACAAAAATGAAACAGTCCCTGCCCTAGGGGAACTCATATTTTATTAGAAGGATACAACATGTAAATGGATGGGTAAATATAAAACAATCTCCTCTAAGATCAGAGTTCCAGTCATTCAGGTACCTCACCCCTAGGACTAGAGCCTCCAGCAGGCCCTCCACTCAAGAATTCACAACAGAAGCAAAGATTCAGCTAGCATATCCCATATCTAGTTTAAATATATTGCATTTATACCTATTCAGGGACATGTTGCCTTTCTTGAGTAGATGTAATCTCCTTGAAGGCAGAAATTGTTTTCACTTCTGGCATTGTGTCTCTAATTCCCAATTCAGTGTCTGGCATACAGTAGATAATTAATAAATGTGTGCTGATTGATTGCCAGAACTCCATTTACAGAAAGAACTACTAACATTAAGCCCCAGTTCCCCTTCTTCCATAACATGTTGAAGACAGCTAATATCTTCTTCTATTCCCAAGATTCTTATGGCTATTTAACTACCAACTCTTTTCTTTGTATCTCAGTGATTTCTTTTTTTTAATTTTTTTTGGCTAGGCAATGGGGTTAAGTGACTTGCCCAGGGTCACACAGCTAGTAAGTGTTATGTGTCTGAGGCCGAATTTGAACTCAGGTCCTCCTGAATCCAGGGCCAGTGCTCTATCCACTGCTCCACCTACCTGCCCCAATCTCAGTGATTTCTTACAAAAACTACCACTATCCCCATCCCTGGGCACTGACTTCCATTCTTTAATCCCCATCTACCTCTACTGTACTCTTCTCAAAGAGACAAGCTAAAAGTAGCTAGCTGGCACAGTGGATAGAGAACTAGGTCTGGACTCAGGAAGACATGAGTTCAAATCCAGCTAATTCCTCAAAGAATTCAAAACCTAGATTGGTCTTCCTCTTACTCTCAACCTCTGCTGCACTATGGGACTTCAATGCAGATATTGTTTTCTCCAATACCATACCCTCCCTGTTTTTCAATTTCTTCAATTGCTATGAGCTTCTCCTTCAAAATCCAACTTAGACAGTCAGGTTCAGTGATAGTCACATCCTTCATTACAGCAATACTCACAAGTATTCTTTTATGATCAAGGGCTTTTTCTCTGTCTGGCTATAATCTCTTATGTGTCCTTATGATTCATTCCTCCTGAAGTTCTTCACTGGTTCAGCTAGGTGGCATAGTGGATAGAGCCTTGGGCCCAGAGTCAGGAAGACCTGAGTTCTAATCTGGCCTCAGACACTTACTAGTTTGTAACCCTAGGCAAGTCACTTAACCCTGTATGACTTGTTTTCTCATCTATAAAATGAGCTGGAGAAGAAAATGGCAAACCACTCCAGTACCTTTGCCAAGAACACCCAAAGAGGATCACAAAAAGTCAGACACAATTGAAATGACTGAACAACAATAACAAGCTCCTCTACTCCTATTCAAATGTGGAATGGATCATGATGGGAAATGCTATCCACATCCAAGAAAGCACTATGGAGTCTGAATGCAGATCGAAGCATACTATTTGCTATTTTTTTTTTTGTTCTGTAGTGTTTTGTTTTCTCTTTCTGGTGGTTCCTCCTATTGGTTCTAATTCTTCCTTACAATATCACTAATGTGAAAATATGTTTAATAGGAATGTATATGTATAGCCTATATCAGATTGTGCACCATCTTGGGGAGGGAGGGGGAGAAAAATTTAAAGCTCAAAAGCTTATGGAAGTGATTGCTGATTAATCAAAATAAGTTAATTTTAAAAATTTGAAATGGAGCTGAAAGAAATCACGCTAGCAAGGTGACTAGGTACACTACAAATTTATATTATCTGACCTCCAGTAGAGCCTCATCACAGCAAGGGAAAGTTTCTGTTTTTTTTTTTACTCTTCTATCTCACATTTCATAATCTGATAGAGGCTTTTCCAAACCTTCTCTTCCCCTTTTAAATAAACTATATCAACTCTCTCTCTCCTACTTTCTCAGACTACTACCTTACTTTCACACTTTGCTAAGAAAATAGAGACCATTTACTGGGAGCCCTCTTTTCTCCCTTCTCTAAATCTTCAATCCCCTTAATAGTATCTCCTCTTTTCTCTTCCTTTACTCTAGTCTCTGACCCTTATCCTTGAAAATGTCTTCCAAAAGTACCCTTTATCCAGTTCCTTCCTATCTTCAAAAACAGATGCCTCTAGAAGCATCTTCTCTCTCTAAGTTGCATTCTATTCCTATCTACTTGTTCTTTTCCTGATGCCTACACATATGCTTATATCTTTCCCAATGTTAAAAATCCCTCACTACACCCTACCATATCCTCCAGTTCTCATCTCAAATTTAACCTCCATTTCTCAGCCAAATTCCTAGAAAAAAAACTGTTTCTATGAATTGCTTCCACATTTTATCTTTTCACTCAATGCTCAACCCTTTATTATCTGGTTTCTGACCTCATCGTTCAACTTAAACCACTCTTTCTGAAGTTATCAATGGTATCTTAGTTGCCAAATCCTATAACCTTTTCTCAGTTCTCATATTTTCTTTTCCTAGCTGCACCATTTGACAACATTAAACTTCTCCTGTATATTCTCTACTTTTGGGATTTTTATAATACTATTCTTTTTTTGGTGTCTTCCTGTGCGTCTGACCAGTCTTCTTACTCCTTTATGTTTCATCATCTATCTCATGCTCTTTAATCATGATTCTATCCCAAGACTGTGCCCTGGATCACTTTTTCTTCTCTCCCTACACTTTCTTACTTGATCATTTCTATGCAGATCACTACCAGATCTCTCTAGTTAATCCAAATCTATCCCCTAAGGTCCAGTTCTGAATCTTTAACTTCCTATTAGATATGTCAAACTGGAAGTGCTAAAGTTATCTATATTCATCCTGTCCAGAATAGGAGTCATTATCTTCCCCACTCAAATCTTCCCTTCTTCCAAACTTTCCTATTTCTATCGAGAACACCACTATTCTTCTACTTAACTGACTTCACAGTATCAGCACTATCTTTGACTTCTCACTCTCACTTACCTTACATAGCCACTCATTTACCATTTTTAAAAATTTTTTTATCTTAGACCTTTTGTATCTATCCCCTTCTCTCTGGTTGTTTGACCACAACCCTAATTCAAGTTATTACCACCTCTCAACTGGCCTATCACAATTGCCTCCTAATTGGTCATTCTGTTTCAAGTCCCTCCCCACTCCAATTCATCCTTGATTAGTTTTCAAAATTATTTTCCTTGAGCATGTTCCTCTGCTATTTAATAAATTCCAGTGGCTCCCTAGTGCCTCTAAGATAAAATATAAACTCTTCTATTTGGGTTTTTAAGCCCTTTTTAACCTGGCTCCAACCTATGTTTCCAATTTTTTTTTTAATTTTTTTTTCTTTTCCTATACTCTGAGGTCCAGTTATCTTGGCCTTCTTAGTGGTTCTCTCACTCTGACACTCCATCACTCCTGTCTTACCTCTCCTGCTCTCATCTCTGTACAAAGCTGAACTCAAGACCTATAACACATTTACACTTCATTTCTGCCTTTTGGAATCCCAAATTCATTTAAACATCAGCTGAGGTACCACTTCCTACATGAGTCCTTTCTCTCCCCATTTCACCTAGTCACTAGAGCTTCCCCTCAACATTACCATATATTTACTGTTTGCATTCCTATATGCTATAAATGTTTGTCTTTGTTCACATTGTTTCCCCTCATAAGATGACTGCTAGTCCTTAAGGTTAGGAACTGTTCCTTTTTTGCCTTTGCATCTCTTGTACCTAACACAGTTCTTAGCACATAATAAGAGATTATCAAAGGTTTATTGATCGATTGAAATATCTTATTTTTATCTCTAGAGTAGTGAGTTGAAATTGTATATGTCCTATGGGCAGGATGCTATAACTTGAGCCTTTAAGATGTTCCATATGATGGGTCATAGAAACCTAAATCTATGCTAGAGAGTGAAAGATAAAAAGAAAAGTAAATGAGTTTGACCAAAAGTAGAGGGGGTAGATAAGGCTATAATTGGCCTTGTAAAATCAAGGCTAGAACCAAGGAACACTTCAAAAGGGTAAGGATTCTGGAGCAAAGATGGGGGTGGGGGGAGAAGAAGAGGAGGCCAGATTGAACAAAACATAAGTCCCTAGCTAAGATAAATTAAGTAACTGCTTATTCTTTGT
>NW_020954590.1:9317457-9349706 GCF_900497805.2 Vombatus ursinus | reverse complement strand
TGCATGTATATGTGGGCATGTGTATATGTACATTTTTGTGTATGTGTATGTACATGTACATGCATGCACACAAATGTAAATGTTTGCATGGATGTGGATATTTATATCTATGTGTATCCACATATATGTATATGTATGTCTGTATATTTAGGTGAATGTGTGTATGTGTGTGTATATCCACACACATATATGTGTATGCATGTGTGTATTAGTGTTGTATAATAGGAGTGATCTCCCTAATAAAGCTGGCAGAACATTGAGCTAAAATAACATAAAACAAGGATCCATTCTCTTTGAACTGTATCACTCTTTAAAGAAGCTACCAGGAAATTATAGAAGTACACCGTGCAAATAGTCCATCTTTCTGTTCTTTGCCTGTTGCCCTCTCCACACTTGGGATTATACAATGAGCTAAAAAAAAAGCCTACTCTCTTACAATGACAAAAGGGCTTGAATCAGTTCTGCACTATTTTTATCCTGTTGCTCTTACTTTGTTATGTGAAAGTGGGATGAGAACAGAACACAAACAGATATTGAGAAAGTTAGTTTTGTTTCATCATATAGAAAGACTTCCTTACAGTCTGAGCTATGTTCAAATAGAATAAAGTGGTAGTGAGTCCTCCAAAAGTACAGGGTTTCAAGTGGAGGCTGGTAAACAACATACTTCAAATGGACAATTATGTAGTAAAGGGAGGAGATTCCTTTTCAAGTATGGGTTAAACTCCATGACCTCTCTCTCTGAAACTGTATGAGTCTTGTTTCTCCTCCCTTTGCAGATTTGTTGTTGTTGTTCAGTTGTTTCAGTAGTGTTTGACTCTTCTTGACCCCATTTAGGGTTTTCTTGGCAAAGATACTGGAGTGATTTGCTATTTCCTTCTCCAGCTCATTTTATAGATGAGTAAACTGAGGCAAACTGGATCAAGTGACTGGCCCAGAGTCACACAGCCAATAAGTCTCAGAAGCCAGATTTACACTCAGATTTTCCTGACTCTAGGACCAGTATTTTTCTACTCTGCCACCTTTCCAGATTATCAAAATAGTTTTTAGATTGCTTGGAGACTAGTTAAAACCCTGGCCTGACTGGACCAGTTGTCTGGACAAAAATGTTTACTCTTTCTAGGACTTTAAATTGAATCTTTGCTACTGGGATACATGTGATCTGGCATATACATCCAGAACAAAATCTCTACAAAATTGTGTAAACATTTATTTGCCTCTGGCCATAGATCTTGTGGGCAAATATCTTCTGTAGCCATGTTGTCATTTGCATTGTACCTAGCACAGTGCTCTGCACATAGCAGACACTTAATAAATACTTGTGCTAAATCAGATTCTGAATCAAAGTTATTCATAATAATTCAAGACAGGAGTAAGATCCAAATACTTGTATGTGATCATCTATTATTAACCTAAGATTTCCAAGAGTAGTTAAATATCCCTAGTTTTGCCCTCTAAAACTATTCTGGGAAGTAACACTTTCAGCAAAAATAGAATGAGCTTTCTACCTAGAGTGTGATCTTCTATTTGTATATAAGCTCCTCACAAGTGAGGACGGTTTCATTCTTTCTACTGGCATCCCCAAAATATAGCATAGTGACAGGTACATAGTGGGTGCTCACTCTGCTTCTGATTTTCCAGACTTTGCCACTATGTCTCAGCTATAATCTTGTCCTGGAACTTCCTTCAGCAACTACTGCCTCCTCACCCTGGAACATCCATGTACTCCTATGGCATTTTTACCTTGGAATATTTCTTCACCACGATGATCCATCCCATCTCCCTTTGGTGAATTCCTGCTGAGGGGCCAAGGGGAGTCAACCAGCATTCCCTTCTTGGCCCTATTTCTGAGTTTGCCCACCCTACTCCCATCCCTCCTCCCTTTTTTGTATTATCTCTGCCCATTCAAATGTAAGCTCCTTGAATGCAGGTGCTGTCTTTGCTTTTCTTCTATTTGCATCCCCAGAACTTAATGCAATTCCTGATTCATAGTAAGTATTTAATAAATGCTCTTTTTCTTATTGTTTAATGAATTTCTAAATACAACCTCACTCTATTCAGAATTCTGTGTCCCCATTGTTGCACATATACTTGCTTTGGAATCTGAAGGTTGGGGATTACATATTGTCTCCCTCTACTGCTATTATTTTTGGCTAGGCAAGGGGGTTAAGTGACTTGCCCAGGGTCACACAGCTAGTGTCAAGTGTCTGAGGCCAGATTTGAACTCAGGTCTTCCTAACTCCAAGGACGATGCTCTATCCACTGCGCCACCTAGCTACCCCCCCCCCAATTTTTTGTTTTCTTTTTTTTTAATTCTCTCTTTTTTTTGACTAGCCAATGGGGTTAAGTGACTTGCCCAGGGTCACACAGCTAGTAAGCATCAAGAGTGTGAGGCCAGATTTGAACTCAGGTCCTCCTGACTCCAAGGCCGATGCTCTCTCTACTTCACTATCTAGCTGCCCTTGCCTTTCAGTTTTGAGGAGTTAACCAATGTCAAAGATACATTTTGTGACCTCTAAAAAGAATATGGATGTGGATAAAACACATAGAAAACACTGTACAAGTTTTACCAGTAGGCAGTGATCATTTCTCAATTACTGGGTGAATTGCCAACTGAGTCCTGGGTTTCCAGAAGTAGTGAGATTATAGATTTTGAAAATGGTGACTCATGAATTTAGGTTATGTGAGCTATAAAAAAATCTGATTCAGAACTCCAGAGAATAAGGAGTAAATGTGACTTCAAATATAGGGCAAAGGCTTGTTAATATGATAATGATGTTAAATGTAGTAATAAGACTATTCATTTTGTGAGATACGAACAAAATTTAAAAAATACGTAGAACAAGACCTCCAGCAGGTTGGATAGAGCTTATATAGAAAGCCATGGTAGTACATAGATAAGAATTATATAAAGCAAGAAGAAATGCATGGTTTGCAATTACAGATTGTACCCATATTGACATGATGACAATTCCATTGACACAGCAAAGAACTCTATTGGTGACAAAGATACAGTTCAATGACACATTTGTGGGAACATAGACACAGTGGTGCATAGAGGCCATCTAGTTCGATCCCTTCACTTCAGAAATGAGAAAATGGAAGCACAGGGAAGTTAAGCGATTGCTCCAACATCATTCAGGTAAAAAGTGGCAGAAGCTATGTCTCTACTCAGGTCCACTGACTGACCACAGAAAAACAATATAGGAGGCATAGGGTGCATTTTAAAATGCATAAAATAAGAGGTTATAGAAGGTAAAACTATGAAATAGTAACTAAAATAATGCCAAATGTATGCCAGGAAAAATATGAAAATGCATTCTACATAAGGCTACAAATACAGAGCAAGAATTGGATTGAGAGAGATATAGGAGGGAGCACAATGTGACTCATTTATTTTAAATGAACAAACACTCATTAAGAATTCAGGTGAGGCAGAAAAGCAGCATGCTGTAGTGCTGAGGTTGATAGACTTGGAGTTAGGAAGTTTGACTGACAAGTCTCAACTCTGATGTTAACTTCAGCAATGCCCTTAAGCTCTGTGAGCCTCAGTTAACTTTTTAAGACCCATCCACTAAGTTGTAGATATGCAATAGTAATTGAAAGCCAAAAGAAATTAGTCCCTCAGAAAGCTTATATTCTGCTAGGAGATAGGGAAAATTAGGAGAAGTGTACAACATGTACACAGATTAGTGATCTAAACCAGGAGAGAATACTAAAGGGGGGAGGGATTAGAAGTGAGGATAAAAAAAGATTGTGAGTAGTAGGCAGCACCCAAATTGAGCCCTACAGTTAACTAAGGATTCTCAAGAGGTAGAGGGAAAAATGGAGGACACTCCAGGGATGGGGATACATTCTGGGTGAAGGCACAGAGAGGGAGGATGGCATGCTGAATTTGGGAACAGTTGCTTTAGTAGGCAGGTTTGGCTAGAAGATAAAAGGAAGAGATGTGAACTTATATGAAAGGAAAGGTGAAGGAGAAGCTAAGGTTGGAGGAAGGTAGTTGAGCAGGTTATTCGTCTCCACCCTCAACAGCTGCTAAAGCTAAGGCTTTAGCAGTCAGTTTTCACCTCTTGGGGATCAGACGGTCATCTGTGGGAGGAATATCATGGATCATCTGCCAATCTGACTACCTGCTCAGACCTTAAATCATTCTTAAAACAAGAGTTCTTATCTTTTTATTTTATTTTTACTGTGGACCTCTTTGTAATCTTGTGAATTTTATTTTTATGTATCTAGAAACATTATTCTGATAAGTCAGACTTCATCTGACTGATAAAGGAGTCCATTACATAAAAAAAAGGTTAAGAATCCTTGCTCTTTGGGTTATAGGCTTAATTCTTTTAATTTTAAACAAAAAAGGTCAGGGAATCTATGGTTAAATATATACATATATGTATGTATGTATGTATATTTGTACATATACAGTTTTGACTCCTATCCCATATAAGAAGTATAAGGTTAAATAGCCACAAGTTATAGTCTCTGAATACCTAGTTTTTTGATATGGCTGTAATCATGGGTGAGAATCATGGGAAGTCTTTAGACCTTACCTCCCAGGTAAGCCAATGATGTGACATGAGGCCTTTTGCCAGCAATCCATCTTCAGTTTCCTCTGCTGAAGATGCTATAAATTTCCGGCATTAGAAAGTACAGCCAATTTTCACTTATATAAAGTGTTTTGTGGATTAACCACAGTAAATCCTTCCAATTCTGTCTGTGTTGTTGCTTCTCTACTTATTTAAGTCCTTAGTTGAAATTAGCACTGTCTCTATTTATCCATACTCCTTCATACAATCTGTGGCCCAGCAGGGAAGGTCTTGTTGGAAACCAAAACACTTACTTCCCTCCTGACCACAGGGAATATGTACATGAGAAAGTAAGCAAGTTTAGACCAAGAGAGTCTAGTAGCCTGTGTACAGGTAAAATCCAACTCTGTCCCTGGGAGAGGAAGGGCTTATTGTGGCAATTGGAGACAAATGAGTTAGGGGCAAAAGATGAATCCTCAGCAGCAGGATCTCCACCTCAGGGCATTTTTGTGTTGTACTGAATTGTTGCTGCTCTCATAAGTAGGAAGAGAGACTAACCACCATCCTTAAGACCTGGTACCACCTGTCATAGAATGAAACCTAGGACACCTATTGTATGAGCTCTCCTGGGAATTCTTAGGGAGGAGAAAAATTGATAACATCTAGGCTTCTTCTGAGAACTCTATCCTTTGAGGAACCAAGTTCCTATTAGCAGGCTAAGATTTCTTAAAGAAATCTTTATTTTTTGAGCACAAGATTATTTCTTAATACAACCAGGTAGTGAATAACCTTTATTCTGTTCCCTTTGAGCAAGGCCCCACTGGTAAAATGTTATGTTCTGCTACTATCCATGTGCACTTCTTCATTGCCCTTTGGGTCACCCATGACTTTAATTCTTCAGAGATAAGTTTATTCCATGACTTACAGTCATACAGCATCACTAGAAAATTACTAGCATTGTGACCTTTGGTCTCATTTAACCTTTCTAGGATTCAATTTTCTTATCTATAAGATGAAGGAGTTAAATTAGTTGATAACCAAGTTCCTTTCAAACACTAAATCTTTGACCTATAAATCTATGAATACTACTGTTAAAATGATAGATCCAGGGAGAAGCTTGGTGTGATTAAAAATGCTGCACAGTTTCACCAAGACAATTCAGCCAACTCTCCTCCCCTCTTCAAATCTAAGCCCATTCCACTCATTTTGTACTTACAGGATCTATATAAGATATTAAAATAGATATATAGATACATGCATGCAATATATATGTGTATGTGTAAAATATATGTGCATGTATATGGATATATATGCATGTATATATGTGTCTACATGCATATTTATTTATAGCAGTATAGAGATTTCTCATCTTTAAGTCTATGTCATCTATATCTATGTATCAATATCTACATATGCTGATGGGCCACAGATTGCCCTTACAATTATGTCATAGTCTGCACAATAACTATTTTTCACACAGTTTTCCTGTGCAAATACTTGGGTTGACCTCATACGATTATGGATTGAACTCAGAAGGCCTGCAATGTTCTGTCCCTGGATACAATCAAAGCATAATACCATCTACAAACAAAAGCATGTGAACATCTCACCAACTATAGCAAAGGTTTTTTTTTTAACTTAGGGCTATGTTTTTTCCAATATTTTAAAAACTGCATTTAGATATAATTGATTTTCTTTACAATCTTATGTATTTTATGCAGTTCAAAAATTACTCTGGGAAAAGGTCCATTTGCTTCTCTAGACTGCTAAATAGTTCCTTGACACACAACAAAAAGTTAAGAACACCTGATCTATAAGGAATCCCTCTTGAATTTAGACTCTATGCTGAATATCCTCCATAATAGAAGAAAAACCATCTCTGGGGATCACCTAGGCTCATCTAGTATATCTTCCTCTTCTATGTGTTACTTGATTTTAATTTCACCCACAGGCCAAGCGATGTGCCTTGCCACCAAAGAGTTCTAGCTCTGGACCCATATAAATCAAGTTGAGTCCTGGGAAGGGGTAAGGTGATTGACTTCCGAAGGAAGGAGTTCAGGCTTGCTTGCATAAAGACCTTAATTATCCCCCTACCCCAGATAAAATTGGGTTGGGGGTAAATCTTTGAAACAAATCATGGGTTTCAACTTATATATAGGATTTTCCCAAAAGTGAATTAACAGGGTCCCTATTAGAAAGTCACCCAATGTACAAAATAAGAGATATCAAATATAAGATAGCAATTTCTTTCTTCCACAACTAAAGAAATGATTTTTTAAAAATTTGGTGAGCATGCATTAACAAACACTTAAAACATGAACTACTCAGTGGTAATCCTAAGAAGATTTCATTCAACTCAGTCTGCACCCTTCCAACAACAACTCAAGATCCAAGTCTTCTGGCCAGGCAGAACATGGCTTTGAATTTAGCCCTTTCACTTTAGCATCCTCCTAAAGGTAGTGTCTTTCTCCTCTGAGAAGCTATTGCAGAAGTCATCTCCTTTTGGGCAAGTAGTACCTAATCTATGAATTTTTGAATTCCCAAAGTCACTCTAACCACTAAGCCTAGAAACATCTTCATTAGAATTATTACTCAGTCACCTGTAGCCCAGGAAAGAAACACAGAACAGTTATTTATTTCTTCCATCACAAAAGAAATGATTTTAAAAAAATTAAAACCAAAAACCTCAGATACATGTTCACCTAGGCTCCTAAGAGGTATCCCAGGACTTGAAGGCTAGTTTCAGGCACATTATCCTTGATACCTTATAGTCACCATAGGTACTTCTAGGAAGAGGAAAGGAAGAAAAAAGCCCTCTAACTGATTAAAAAGTTCAAGGGAGAGCTGAAAGAGTATAAAGAATTCATCTCCCAAGAGAGGAAGAAAAAGAGGAAGTTGTTTCTTCTCATTTCCTTTGGTGGCCAAGTGAGTAAGTGGCTCTTCTTAGATTACTCTCCGAACAACTTTTACACAGTCCAAAAGTCATGGTGACCAATAAAGCATTGGTCTGTCATCCTAAAACATGTGTCCTTTAGCCAGGAGCCAGAACACATGTGGATCAGTAGAAAGGGTCATAGTATAGACCTATCCCCAAATATACTCCATAGGATGGCCCCTGATGCATTGATAATCAGAAAATCATCAAAGGTATCTCAATAGTTGCATATTTCAAGGAATCTGTTATGATTCTGGCATATGCATAAAAGACAATTTGTTGAAGTCTTTGCCATGGCATTTATTCTATGAAATTATTTTTAATATACAATAAACAATACTGAGGTAGAATCCTGAATGTTCACCATTTTAAAATTGATTTTGCGCTTGTAAAGATGTGTATCTACTGCAGGATACAATTTGCAAGACTGCTCTTTTCTTTTTCAAATTTTCATTTAGGTTGCCTTAATATGTTTGAATAATATTCCAGTAATGATTTTGCAGAGATGAATAAGTAACTAAATAGGTAGAGAATCACTGAAATTTCATCAGTCACAATTTTTCAGCAAAAGTAAATTAAGCTTTTGGTATCCTTCCCTCTTTTGGGTACCTAGAGCATCAATCTATCCCTTAATGCCACCTCCCAAATGTATCTGATCCAGTTTGTCTCCTCTGTGTATATTTGGTCTCATCCAGCTTCTTTTGCCATCTTTGTTTTCTTTAGCACCACTTCTGCTTCCTCACACAGCACATTGGAGACTGAGATTCTGAAGTCCAAATTTGGTTGCTTCTCTGTCATTGATGGTGAAAAGCTAATTATAGAAATCTTTACAGATCTTTTCTCCAGCCTATAGGAAGATATACTTTGGAAATCATGTGGCCTTTGTCTCCTCTGGGATAAGTGTACTTTATGCACATCAATATGGTATTTACACAACCATTCAAGGTTTTTAAAAGGATGGATTAATGCAAGAATTTCTGAAGACACTTTTGTTTAGTATTCATTTGTTTGGTTGGTTGGTTTCATATTCTTTTTTCATGATCTGAGAATATCCTTCTTAGAAATTAGGCTTTCTGCAGAAAGGTCTTCAACAGCAAACATCCCTTTTGCCATAGACTTTGAAAATGATAATTTGTTTTCAACACTCTTACTACTGTACTTCTCACATCCCTAAAATTATGTAGTATAATGGTGATAATTAGCATTGCTACAGGCAAACCTCAAGACTGAATGGCTCTTTTCATAGTACTAAATAAACATAGAGGGCCTATGACCTTTATTTAACTAACCAGGGGCATTTTGGCCTTGCACAAATAGTTATATATATTAACTGTTTAATTATAAGACTTTCCTACTTTTTACCCAGTGTGCTGCTGATATAGGTTCTGTGACATTGTAAGGCACTCCACAGTGACCTTAGGGGAGATGAAAGCTGAATCCATCTTCACCACCACTGCCCAGTCCCTCAATAGGCTACTCACAGCTGGATTCATCAAAGGAATAATAGCAGGTAGTTTTAAGAAAATCCAACAACTGAAAAAGCATTTCTATTATTTTTATCTTCTTTCAAATATTAATGAATAGTTCCAGTGATAATTAGCAATTTTCCACTAATTACAGAAAATTGGCACTTCACAAATAACAAACTCTGATATTATCTAGAATTGTGCCAGTTTTTATATTAATTTGGAGATTCAGCAATTATCACTAGAACTATGTAGGTTAAAGTGTGTCAGTTTCTGAGTAAACAACTTAAAATACTCAGCCACATTATGCTCAATGTCAGGAGAAAAAAGCTCAAGACTGGCTTTATTTTTTTTTTCAAAGAAAAAATGGTGTTACAGTCCTATGGGGACACTGTCTAGCTTCTGTCTTGCATCTGGCCATCTTGGTAATGACCTCAGCAGTAGATCCAGAAACAGTGTGTGTCAATGTCATTGCTGGAAAAAGAAATGAGTCATGTCCAAATTCTTGTAGTAGAAACCATTTCCCAAAAGCTTCACTTGAGAAAGTGCTGCTTCCATTCTCATCAGGCTCTTCTTGATTTTAAATGATTCTAAATAGCAGTTTATGGAGAAAGAGATGAGAAAGTCATCATTTTTCAACTCAGATATTTATTATAAGATGAATAATCAACAAATATATCTGTGATGTTCATAGAGAAAATTTTATAAAAAAATAAGTCATATGTATATAGGACTTTAAGATTTATAAAGCACTTTGTATACATTATCTCTACTGATCTTTTTACCAAGATTATATGGCAGAAACTATTATTGTGCAAAATTTACACAGGAGGGAAGAGATGCCTGGCACATAGTAGGTGATTAATAAGTATTTTTTATTGACTGACTGATCGAGATAGAATCTTATCAGGGCAGATTACATTAGAACTGTTGCCTTCCTAGTCCTGGACACTAATCTCTTTATGCAACCCAAGATTACATTAATATTTTTGATTGTCATATCTCACTTTTGCTAATGTTGAACTTTTCCATGAAAACTTCTATATCTTTTCAAGAAAAAAATGCTATCTATCCTCAATTACCAATTTTGTACATGCAAATTTGATTATTTTGAACCCTTACATAAGACAATATTTTTCCCTACTAAATTTCATCCTACTAGATTTGACTCAATTTTTTAGTCTCAGTATCTTTTTGGATCTTTACTCTTTCATCAAGTGTGTAAGCTATTCCTCTGTACTTGCATCATCTTTAAATCCAACAAACAAATGGTGTATACTTTTATCTAGGTCATGGATCCAAATGTAAAGTAGCAAAGGGAAGATGCCTGGCATGTTTCATTAGATCCTTACTTCCAGGTCATCACCAAACCATAAAACACCAATCATAGGATCATCAATTAAGAATTGAAGGGGGTTTTGGATATCATTTGGTCTAGTCTTCTTATTTTACAGATGAGGAAATTGAAGCCCAGAGAGATTGTGCCTTGTCCAAGTTTATAATGGGGAAGAAGTATTAGAGCTGAGATCTAAATTCAAGTCCTATGACTCTGCCTTTTTTTTATTATTTCATACTACTTCTCTTTGGATCTAGCCAATTAAGCAGTTATGAAATCAACTAACTGTACAATAGTTTGGCCCATGTTTGTTTATTTGGCAGGTAAGAAAAGCCTGAGAGACTTAGGCAGATTCTTTGCTAAAATAAATTTATATTTATAATATTTTTTGATATACTAATCTAGCAAGTCCACAATAACATGAAATGAAATTAGCATGGCATGACCTAACCATGTGATACTGGCTCTTCATGGTCACTACTATCTTTTATGGATAATCACTAAGCATCTTTTTCATATGCATTTTAGAATTTTCTAGGAATTGAATATCTCCTCTGTTCTACCCAGGGAAGCCTGTTCTTCTATCACTTCTTATTCTACACTAATTTCCTACCTTCATGTACTTACTGATATTTTTCCCTTGCCCAGCATAATATCCTTTTCCTTTCTCTTTCTTATCTAAATCTCTACAACCACTGGGTTGTATTAGGCTTGAAATGACTGATGCATAGGGGTGCATGCAAGTGGTAAGGATGGGGCTTTGGCAGCAATAAGATGCCCTTAAGTTTGAGGTTTTCAATCAAAGGAAATTTCCATCCAATTATTGAATAAGTGAACATATGAATAAAGGAAATGAGATTAAAAAGGGCTTTCTGTTATTTTTCCAAAATACAAATTAATTTTGCAAAAATTAAATCAGTTGTCATTTTCTTATATGAAAATGTCAAAATGCTTGGCCTCTTTACGAAGATGGATAGCTTACTTCCATGTTAGAATTTGCCAATGTTACATGCTTGTACCCAAATTTTTCTCAAGATGGCTTCCAAACACCACCATTTTGACTGGCATCTTTTAAACAAGGCTATATGATTAACATATGTAGATATAGATTTTATACCTCTACATTTATCTACATTATGCCTCATTATGGTTCTAATTATTGCATTAAAGGTAAATTTTTGCTAAAATTCAAAGTGTTCCAGAAAATATATAAACTTGACTCATTGACTATTTTCAGGAAGAGAAATCTGAATGAAAATGACTTATCTGAATAAATTTCCTTAATGGTACTTATATTTCAAATGTGAATCTTCTGTTGTCATATATTGCAAGTAAATTGCTCTGCAATTCTTTTCCAAGGTCATTTACATATACAACTCCAAAGTTCCATATATTTTATCTAACTGCACCAAATTTCAGGGCAAGATAGTTTTATTCATGGTGTGAACTTTTCTCACCCCTTCCTGTAAGAGCTAAATGCATTTGAAAGGAATGAGTGAAGGTCAAAATATCTGAAGTTTGAGCTTTGCATACATACATTTATATCTTTGTTTAAACAGTTCTTTAATATTGGGTTCTGGTCCTAAAGAATGGGCCATTGACACTAACCAAATGCAGGCCCAGATGTCAAGAAATTACAAGTGGGCAAAGCGACTTTGTAATCAGTGGGATATCCAAATTTGTGGATGGGTGCCTTTACAGAGTATTATACAGCATACATATATTAAGACAGCAACTTTTTGTGTGTTGGGAAGAGGCTATGGGCATTTAAATATTCAATGGCAATAGTACTGATTTCTTCATTAGGCTATGTTATGTCAATGTCTTCCATGTCCTCCAAATCCCAAATTGTCCTATCTCAAAAACAAAGGGAGATTTCAAACAAGAATTCTTGTTTCAGCCCTGTTTTCCCACTGTCCTTTTCCTCCCTTTCCCCAATTGCAACACTTCATCCTCTCTTGTCTAATTTTTGCAGGAGAAGATTGACACAAGGCACTCCCCAAGGCCTTTTTATCTTTGTACTGCCCCACATATCTTATAAAATGGAGTAGGTGGTTAGGAAATCATAAAACTTATGAGCACATTTAGACTAAGACATTTCATTATTTTGTAATTCTTCCTGGGAAATATTATGAAATTAATACTACTTTGCTTACAAAGGTAAATCAAAGGTGCATTAGTAATAAAAACCTTTTTTTCTCATTTTTAAACAAATAATAAATAACTTAGAATTCATTGTTCCAATTGATTTATTTTGCTTATTAATTTGAATATGATTATACTGTTAATTAAAATTAAAATATACTTTTTTTAAGAGGACATGAATCACTCTGAAAATAATTGTCCCTACAGATAATGTTCTTCTGGACTAGCTCCTATCCAACTTCTTCCAGTTCCACTTGACAGAAATTGTACTTCTGATTGATAACACTCAAGAACACTATTACAGTCTTACTGTTCTTAAACTCTGTGGTCCTTTAAACAGTGAATCAACACTTATTCCTTAATACTAAATTGAACTTAGATTTTTTTCAGAGTAAAATGTATTTCCTTGGCATAAGCTCTTGCTTCTTGGGCTGTTCCCAAATTTTCTTTATTGGAAGTTTCTATTCAATCAAGCTCCTGACAGTGTGCTAGAACTAGGGTCTGTGCAAATTGATCCCAATATCACGTACAAGTTTGACTCAGAAATGTACATGAATGTTTCAGAAATTTCCTCTTTGATTCACATCTTCTGAATACTGGCTTCAAACAAGGTGTTCACTAAGATACATGCTCACCAAAGACGTTTGTGGGCATCATGAAAGATGCCCAGGCTAAAGTTCAAATGAAAGATGTTCCTACTGATGGTGAAATTCTCCACATCTTTCTGTTCTCGAATGAAATAATACTAATAATAAGGAACCACAGAACAAAACAAGGCCTTTTCAATGAAATCCATAGGAAAGGAAAGAACTCTAACCTTCTGTAATAGAAAAAGAAGTTGGATGCTAAACATATATTACTTGTTCTATAAAATTAAATCAGTTCATGGATACGGACATTCTAGATGACTTATATAGATACTGAATCTTAAGAAAAGGATCATAGAATTGTATTCTATGTGGGAAACATCAGTGTACTTTCAACAGCAACAAAATAAACCTCACTGTTTCAAAAAAAAAAAAGTATGATTATTTCTCCAGTGATGCTATATAGAATTTCATGATCTCAAAAGAGTTTAAAAAAAACTACAAAAGAATTCAAAAAGCAATGCAAAAATGAATCATGTATATAAGTAGCAATGTATTGTATGCAAGAAGTGGAGTAAAATAGAACCCTGCTGTGAAAACAGTCATCACTCCCTCAAATCTCAAATTTCACTCAAAATTTCTTCCTATCCCTCAGAATCAGTGTCGGAGCCAGAAGGGATCTCAGAGGTTGTCATAAGAATTCTCTCAACAACATTTCCAAAAAGTAGTCATCAGGCTTCTATTTAAAAATTTCTAGTGAAGGAGGACCCACCATTTTCTGATGAATTTTGTTTTACTTTTCCATAGTTCCAAATGTTAGAATGTTTCCTTAAATGAAGTCTACATCTGCCTCTCTATGACTTCTGCCCATTAAACCTAGCTCTTCTCTCTAGGATAGAGGAGAACAAGTCAAATTCTTCTTCTATATGATAATCCTTCAAACACATAAACATGGCAATTATCTTGTCGACTAAAGGCTTCCCTTCTTCAATTTAAACATACCTATTTTTTTAGGTCCTTACTCTTTTTTTATTTTATTTTATTCCAAACTTGAGAAATGAAACATTTTAAGTGACAAATGTTGGAGTGGATGTGGAAAAATTGGAACTAATTCACTATTGGTGGAACTGTGAACTAATCCAATCATTTTGGAGAACATTCATATTTTTTAAACCAATGTTCATATGGTGTGATATTGATATGGTAGCCTTCTTCTGTATGGTCTCCATCTTATCAATGTTTTCCCTTAAATTTAGCAATCATAACAGGATATATTCCTCGAGATGAAGAATATTTCTAAATGTCTTGACCTAGCTTTGTTATCTCTTCTATAAAAATTATCTTCCTTGACTATCTTAAGGTCACAGTCCAATGGCACTGTCACCTTCCTGATCTTGTAAAAATGGCTTTCTTTATGAAGACTAAGTTTTAATTATTATTTTTGGCTACCATATCACACTATTGACTCATCTTAAGCTTGTAGGCCATTAAAAACCCAAGATTAAAGTACTATCTAATTTTAACTCCTTAAACTTGTACTTTTTAAGTTGATTTTTTTAGCAAAGAATTTATATTTATTCTTATTAAAATTCATGTTATCAGTTTTAGCTCCATGTTTTAGCTTGTCAAGATTTTTTAAAAATTTTTTCTGTCATCAATTAGCTTGGTCACCTAGATTTGTGTCATTTGTAAATTTGCTAAATTTATTTGTCTTTCTAAAAATAAAGATACTTATTGATATACTTTATATCATCTTCATTTCCAAATATATCCCTCTCCAATTATGTCATTCTACAAGCCATTGATAAAAATACTAAAACAATACTCTCCAAGATCACTAATAACTTTATTCTCAGTAAATCCAAAGGCTTTTTTAAATTCCTCATTTCTCCTTGACACTTCTCTGTCTTTTGACACTATTTACCAATCTGCTTTTTTGTACTTATTTTTTTGTTTCTGTGACACAGTTTCCTCCCAGTTTTCCTTCAACATGCATATCATAGTCACCTTGGATAGTTCATTTCCCCTTTCCCACCCATAAATGTGCATATCCTGTAAGCCTCTGTTCTGAGCTTTGTTATCTCTTCTATAAAAATTATCTTCCTTGACTATCTTAATCAATTCCATGGTTTTACTTAGTATCTCTCTTTATATGGTGCTTATTTTTTACTCTACATAAAATTTATGTGTAGTAAGTCCACAGGTGTATTATGATAGAAGGTGAGAAGAAATGAAACATATGAAAGGGTAGAAGATCAAGGACATTGGTGGTGAAATAGGGTACAAAGAAAGAAAGTTTTTGCCCTCTTCTGAAACCTGGAAGAAGCCAATGGAGGATTAGAAGTTAATGGAGACTCTCTATCTTCACTGAAGAAAATGTTGGATTCTATGCTATAGAACAATGAAGATCAATATGAAGTTTTGAAGAGAGAGAGAAATGGTATCAATTCTGACCTTTTGAACTACACAGAACCAAGGACCTAGACAGGATTTATGGGCCATGGTTTCTGAGAGATGACCCTTCATACTTGGGATTGTAAGTGATTTAGGATTTACATTCATAGTTGGCACTGATTGCTCAATCAGCATTCATTTTGTTTTATCATCATCACCATCACTATCATTATTGTGGTCGTGATTATTATAATCTCCTTAAAGACTACAAAATACTTAATCTATATCATTTCTATGACCTTCCCAATGACCCTCTGAGATAGGTACTTCAAGTAATGCCATACCCTCTTTATAGTTGAAGAAATTGAGTCCAGGGCAATGGGTAGAATTTGCAGACAAGCAAAATTGGGGTCCATGTACAAGGAAAAAATATCACAAAATAGCTCTATTTACCTTGAGGTCTTTTCAGAAATGTATAAAAGGATATTTTACAGGTTGAATCCCTCTCAATAAGTAGACAATTTTACTGTAAAGGGAGAAAAAGATATTTAATATGGACTAGCAAGCACATAGATTTTAGGGGATGACTCTAGTTCAGTATAATCATATTAAGCCATCAAAATAAGGGGATATGGAGTTGAGTTGAAAACAAAAGTCTTAACAGTCACCTTAAAGGTACAAGATACAGAAGCATTTCCACAAATAGGGTGGAATTGGATTACTTCTCTTGTGCCTAGTGGGGCCTACGTGAACACAAGGTCACATGAATTTGACAACTCTTAGAAAAGTGGGGGAAAAAAGACAGCTTGGTGTTTTCTCCTTTCTTTCCAGATAGGTTTTGGAGGGCAAATGAATACTAGTGTTTCTGCTAGACTCTGGGCTGCCAGGAAAGATCTTCAGCCTCAGAAAGAAGGCAAAGAGCTCCTTGGTGTTTTGGAGGAGAAGAAATGAGAGGACCAAGGGAGGCAACTGAGAGAGTACAAACAGCTAGTAGAGATGTTAGTTTTATAAAAACACAGTATTCAGTTAAAGATGCTATAGAGAAAGGAATGAAAGCATTTTAAAGTGGGAAGGGACCATAGGCATCATCTAGCCCAATCCCCTCAATTTACAAATTAAGAAGCTGAGATCAAGAGATGTGGAGTCTCTTGCCCAAGGTTATATAACTAATAGATGGCAAAGCTGTGGTCCTCTGACTCCAAATCTAACACTTTCCACTCCACAAAATTGTAAATAAAATAAGAACAAGAGACTATAATGGAGATACTCTCAATTCTCTCCATCAATGACCATAGGAACACATGGTTTACCTTGATAGATTAGGTCCTACCATATCATATCCAATTGTCATATGCATGCTGATGACTTTCTAGTAAGAAAGCCCTTCTACTACTTCTCCATGCAGAAATCTAGCTATGGAGACCAAGAGAGGCTGCACAAGTAAACCTATCAGACCCCAAATATTAGTACTTAAAAATTGCCCATGGCAATCTTCCTGTGTCCCTAGGACTACTACATATTTAGCTGTGAGTTATTTGCCCTTGGATTTCATGGACTAGATGTAGCTAATATGCATTTAGGTCTTTCATCTTTGTTCAAAAGGCTAACCAAGTCATGAAAATAAAGTTCCATCACCTCTCATTTCTTTCCCCCATTTATTTTCCAGGCCTTGAATCACTAGGATTACTGGGATTTAAGGCTGCCTTTTCCTCCTGACTTGCTGCTACAGTGTTAATTATGGAGGATCTGACACAAGAGGAGAGAAACTCTGGAATGTAGTCTGCTAGCCACAATAGAGAACACTGCCCTTCTCTTTTAAACTATGTCCTTTCAGGAAGTGTCAGTGACTGACAACGACTGTTTCAGAATTTACTCTGTTACATAAGAATTCCATCTTGTGCCTGTGCCCTGAATAAGCTGGTGCATTGGAATAATTTTATTGTGTTAAATTCTGGCAAGAGCAATCACAGGCTTTTGTGAAGTAGTAAAAGTGGACACAAAGATTGTGGGACCTCCCTAATAAAGTCATCATCTGCCAAAGATCAAAGTCTGTACCATCCAATTAAGACAATGGCGGAAGCAGCGGCTGTAAGAACTCAGGATCTTTGAGTGTCTTTGTTCTACGGCTCCTATTGTGTGCAATAAAGAGAAAGAGCCATGTGTGTGTTTTGGGTGGGTGGGGGGGTTGTGAAGAGATCCAAACATTAAGCAGACTTTCCAGATGGTTTTGAATGTCCTCAGCAGTATGTGTTTCAGAGAAATGGTACACCCGAATTACTGAGTGTTATTTACCCATTTTCTCAACTGTGGGTGGTTGCAGCCACTACCAGTGGTTAGTCCAAAGGGTCCTGGGGCAGATAGATACCATCCTTATCCATCGTGAGTTTTAGAAAGACACTTCCCTTGCCTACATTCCTTTATGACAGCAAAATATCCGTCATTTTCCTTTAGCTCATAGTAAAAACAAACAAATGAACAAAAATGAAAATATTTAGATGAAGCCCAGATGAAGTAAGGAAGAATTGTACATTCATAAGTCATATCACCGTTCAAAATGAAATAGCATTCTTTGGAGCCAAGATCTTCTAGTATGAATGAGAGTGAAAGATCAAGAGTAATGGAGAATATTAAATCTCTTGGTGAATTTTATGTAATTAAATTCTTCTTTCACTCTTGATGCTTCTGGGAAGGGCACTGGCTAGAACCCTGTGCCTGAGGAGGGCTCCTGTGTATATGGGGATGTACAGAGGTGGCTGAAAAGCTGCAGAAAAAGACTACAGGCCCACTCAGGGTGCCTTCCAGCTATGGAATGCTATAGTTGCAGCTACTTGATGGCAACCATCCAGATGCCTTCAACTATTCAGATGTGTGACATCATGCAAATAAAACATCTGGATACTTTGCTGAATTTTTCACTTTTTGTCTGGATGTTGAGCATCATGCAGATGTTAAAGGAATTTAAGTAAATCTGATCTTCTGGATTCTATTAACAGTTCTTCCTTGAAAAATCATAGGTGGGCATCTGCTTCCAATGTGTCCTTTAAAGGCATTTGGTGTAAAATATAGTGTCCTCTTTTCTTCTGTCATCCTGCGCACATCTGGCGATGGATGGCAGAGATAGCTCTTTAGAGTGCTCTAGTTTTCTTTCAAGAAAATATTTTAAGTATTTAAATACCTCCTTCAAATGCAAGTCTTTGATAAATACGTCCTAAAATAGTCATGCCAATTAACAATGAGCCCCAGGCTCAGAACTTGCAGACAAGAAAAAACTAAAAGTTAAACTGATGCAGTAAAAGGCAGTAGTGTTTACTCCGTCAGATTCATTTCTTTCAGATACCATGCTTTCTATTATGGGTAGTTCAATACACAGGATGGTTCAAAACTCCTGTTAGCTTGGGCCTCCAGCAGAGGCCTATATGTGCATAATCATTGATTTCATCAAAGGAAACCTCCATCAATGTCTACTTCCCTAAGTAGGTGAAATAGATGACTATTTATGTGATGTGATCTGCAAGGTACCAGGTAAACCCTCAAACACAAAATATCCATTCTACCAGCTGTCACTCAACCATTAAGCTTGGATCCTGAAAATTCTTTGACCTTCAGTATATATAGCTATGAATACATGATTTCCTTAGTCTGGGAACTCATTCTATCAACACAGATCACAATCTCTCTTTGCCTGTGTGAGTTACTGTGAATGGAAAAATGTATCCCCAGATGGTCAACCTTCTGGTGTGGAGCCTTTCTAAATTTAGTAAGACTGACCCTAGAATAATAGACACACAGTCCGTTCTCAGACCCCTACTTAAAGCTTTTCTTGTACCTGTTGGAATCTATGTTCTGGTGTCAGAGCTTTCAAGAACATCTGGTCACCTCTATCCCATAATGAGACATCTAAGGGGAACTGAAGTTTTTAATGTTTTCAAGATATCCCTATTAAAACGGAAAGAATAAGACCATAAGCTATTATCAGCTGAATGTGTTAGTCCTTGCTCTTAATTGGGGATTAAAGCACATCTAGATTTTGGCGAGATACAAGAAGTCCTCTAGGCAAAGGCTTATAAAGCACTTTCACATACATTGTCTAATTTCATTTTCCCAACAAATAATAATGACAATAACAAAAATAATAGTAATAATAATAATAATAATAATAATAATAAATTATTAGCATTCATAAAGCACTTTAAAAATATTATCTAATTTTATCCTCCCAACGACCCCGGAAGGAAAGTCTATTATTATTATTTCATAAATGAGGAAACAGAAGCAAAGTTCAGGTGACTCATTTAGAGTCATATAGCTTAGTAAGCACCTGAGGCTAGATTTGAACTCAGGTATCCCTAACTCCAGGTCCAGTACTTTTTTTTAACATTTTTATTTTATGTTAATAAATAAGCATTTATTAAACACATATTATGTGCCAGGAACTGTGTTAAGTGCTAAGACCTAAAGGTAAAAATGAAACATTCCCTTACCTCAAGGACCTTATATAATACAAAATGATGATTATAAGATATATAAGTGATTCTATATGATACAAAGCTCACCTATCTATCACATATATGCATATATGTAAGTGTACAATCATATACACACTTATATGTGTATATTTCTATGTTTATGAATATATGTGCATATATACATATTTATAAATGCATCTATGCACATGAGATACATAAAAATTTGGAACAAGGCCATCTTGAATTAATTTTTTTCTTTGTTTTCATGGTAATTTTTTTATTTTTTTTGTTTTCAACATTTACTTCCACAAGATTTTGAGTTCCAAATTTTCACCCCATCTTGCCCCTTCGTCCACCCCAAGATGGCATACATTCTAAATACCCCTTCCCCTAGTCTGCCTTCCCTTCCATCTCTCCTCCCCTTCTCTTATCCCCTTCAATTTTCCTGTAGGTCAGGATGGATTTCTGTACCCCATTTCCTGTATTTCTTATTTCCCAGTTGCAAGTGAAAACCTTTTTTTTAAACATGTGTTTTAAAACTTTGGGTTCCAAATTTTCTCCCTTCCTCCCTCCTCACCCACCCTCATTGATAAGGCAAGCAACTAAATATAGGTTATATTTGTGCAGTTATGCAAAACACTTCCATAGGAGACATGCTGTGAAAAACTAACTCTATTTCCCTTAATCCTATCCCACCCACCCATTTATTCTATTGTTTCTTTTGACCCTGTCCCTCCTCAGAAGTGTTTGCTTCTGATTACTCCGTTTCCCAATCTGCCCTCCTCTCTATCATTCCCCTACTCTCTTGTCCCCTTCCCCCCCTATTTTCCAAGACAGATTTCCACACCCAATTGAGTGTGTATGTTATTCCCTCCTTAAGTCAAATCCTATGAGAATAAGACTCACTCATTCCCTCTTACCTTCCCCCATTTCCCCTCCACTGTAAGAGCCTTTTCTTTTCTGTTTTTTTTTTTTTGTGGGATAATTTACCCTGTTCTACCTCTCCCTTTCTCCTTCTCCTAGTATATTCCTCTCTCACCCCTTAATTTTATTCTCCAAATATGACCCCTTCATTTTCAACTCACCCTGTGCCCTCTATCTATCTATCTATATCTATGTATATGTACATATAATTTTTTCCCCTCCAACTACTCTAATACTGACAAAGATTTCATAAGTTACAAATATCATCTTTCCATGCAGGAATGTAAATAGTTCAACCTTAATAAGTCTCTTATGATTTTCTCTTTCCTGTTTAACTCTTCATGTTCCACTCGAGTCTTGTATTTGAAAATCAAATTTTCTATTCAACTCTGGTCTTTTCATCAAAAATGCTTGAAAGTCCTCTATTTCACTGAATGACCATATTTCCCCTGCAAGACTGTACTCAGTTTTGCTGGGTAGGTGATTCTTGGTTGTAATCCTATCTCCTTTGCTCTACAGAATATTATATACCATACCCTGCGGTCCCTTAATGTAGAAGCAGCTAAATCTTGTGTTATCCTGATTGTGTTTCCACAATACTTGAACTATTTCTTTTTGGCTGCTTGTAATATTTTCTCCTTGACCTGGGAGCTCTGGAATTTGGCTACAATATGCCTAGGAGTTTTCTTTTGGGGATCTCTTTCAGGAGGAGATTGGTAGATTCTTTCAAGTTTTATTTTGCCCCCTGGTTCTAAAATATCAGGGCAGTTTTCCTGGATAATTTCTTGAAAGATGATGTCTAGGCTCTTTTCTTGATCCTGGCTTTCAGATACTCCAATAATTTTTAAGTTCTCTCTCCTAGATCTCTTTTCCAGGTCAGTTGTTTTTCCAATGAGATATTTCACATTGTTTTCTAATTTTTCATTCTTTTGGATTTGTTTTACAGTGTCTTGATTTCTCATAAAGTCACTAGCTTCCAATTGCTCTATTCTAATGTTTAAGGAAGTATTTTCTTCAATAATCTTTTGGACTTCCTTTTCCATTTAGCCAATTTTGCTTTTTAGGGCATTCTTCTCCTCATTGGCTTTCTCGACCTCTTTTGCCATTTGGGTTAGGCTATTTTTTAAGGTGTTATTTTCTTCAGTATTTTTTTGGGTCTCCTTTAGCAAGCTGTTGACTTGTTTTTCATAATTTTCTTGCATCACTCTCAGTTTTTTCTCTACTTCTCTTACTTGCTTCTCAAAATCCCTTTTGAGCTCTTCCAAGGCCTGGGACTGATTCATATTCTTCTTGGAGGCTTTGGATGTAGGAGCTTTGGCTTTGTTGTTTTCTTCTGGTTGTATGTTTTGATCCTCTTTGTCACCAAAGTAAGATAATATAGTCTGACTCTTTTTGCACTGCTTACTCATGATCCCAGTCAATTACTTGAGTTTTAAACTCTTTGTTAAGGTAAAAATCTGCCTCCAATGTGAAGAGTGTACTGTCTCAAGCTTTGAGGATTTATACAGCTGTTTTCAGAGGTACTTCTAGGGACCTGTAAATTTTCAGTCCTTCCAGGGTGGTATGATAAGGGGTGAGGTGTTTTCTCTCCACCACCACAACAAGCTCCACCACACCAGCATTCCTCCTCACCCCAGGACTGCCCCTCAGAACTGTGAACCAGATCCAAGTACTGGTAAAGCAAGAGATTCCTATCTCAGCACTGGCAAAGAGATCCCTGTAATCCCCCTCTGATCAGCCACTGGATTTCCCCTCAGTCTGTGGGCCAGAAGCTCAGGAAACAGCCATGGCCCCAGGTCACCCTCAAGACTTGCGGCTGAAACCTAGCTCCTCTCTCACCGCAATCACAGACTTTTCCCACTGCCCTTCTAAGTTGTCTTTGGCATTCAGGGGTTGAGAAGTCTGGAAACTGCTACAGCTGCCCACTATTCAGTCCTCTGAGGCCTGCTCCAGGGTCACTGCAGCCTGTGTGCCCACACCAACCTGCCCTCCTCTCCCCGCCCAGCGCAATATAACTTTCTGATCAACCATCCAGGCTGTCTTTGGCTGGAAATTTGTTTCACTCTGTCTATTTGTGAGTTCTGCTGCTTTAGAATTTGTTTAGAGTCATTTTTTTTTTTGGTATTTGGAGGGCTTTGGGAGAGAGCTCAAGACAGTCACTGCTTTCCCTCCGCCATCTTGGCTCCACCCCCTGGCCATCTTGAATTATAAGGCAAAGCATATAAGAAGATACTTTTAATAAGGAGGCAATAGCAGCTGTAGGTACCAGGAATGACCTCCTGCAGAAAGTGGTGTCTTAGCTAATTCCAGAAGAAAGCAAAGAATTCCAAGAGCTGGAAGTGTAAGAAAGAAGATTCCAGGTATGGGTGACAGTCAGTAAGTACAAAAGAAACTAAGAAGCTCCAGCACCTTATAGAAAAGGACCTTGTAAAAAGGGGTTGGCAATGGCAGAGATGATAATCATTTTACTGATGAGGAAACTGAAGCTTAGAAATTTGAACTGCTTTGTACAATGAAAATAAATTCAAGGACTGAACTGGGTCAAATATCAAGCTGTTTTGACTTTGTTTCTACTTTATCATCCTATCATGGTTCTTAAACTCTTTGGTCTTTTTGTTGTTGTTGTTCAGTCATTCAGTAATATCCAACTCTTTGTGATCCCATATGGGTTTTCTTGACAAAGATGCTAGAGTGGTTTGCCATTGATTGAGACAAGTAGAGGTTAAGTGACTTGCTCAGGCTCACACAGCTAGTGAGTATCTGAGGCTGGATTTGAACTCAGGTCTTCCTGACTCCAGGATCAGCACTCTATCCACTGAGCCATCTAGCTGCCTCTATCTGCTTCAGTCTTCAGACCTTTTTATCCTTTTGCCTGAGCTTCCAGCCCACAGACTGAGGGGGAATCCAGTGGCTGATCGGAAAGGTATTGCGGGGATCTCTTTGCCAGTGCTGAGGCAGGAATCTCTTGCTTTACCAGTACTTGGATCTGGGTCACCTAAAAAACATTTGTTCGTGTATGTTATATCTATTGGATTTTGAATATTAGATATTAAAATATCTTAGTTTTATTTTGACCTCATACATAGCCCCCCTGAAGGAGTCTGGGTTCCCCAGACTATACTTTAAGAATCACTATCCTACACTATAGACTTCTGTAAGAGGGAGAAGACGGACATCGATGGCTAGTAAGACAGCATCATAGATAAACTTCTGCTATTCCAAAACTTTTTTCAGGGTCTTTCTGGTTTGTTTAAGTTATTAATCAGAAAGGGAGCTTGTTGGCCTAGATATGAAATGCTATGGTGACATTTTTTTTGCAGGCCCAGAGACTTTTTGGATACATTTATAAGTATGAACAAAGTGGTTTCAAGGAGTGCAGTGAGTCATGATAATAGAAATATGTGGTCCAACAAAATGAAACAATAATAAATAAAAGTGTAACTATTCACTAGATCCTCCAGGTAATGCATAGAGCTGTATGACCTGTCACCTAGTTCTCACCTGTGGCTCCAAAAAGCTGTGGCATGCACAGCAGGCAACTCCAGTAAAATCACCTTGGAAGATGGGCTAAATCAGGTTGAGGGTGACCAACAAGCCTCAAACCCATCTGTGAATTAGGGGGATGGCTACTCTAAGCATGTGAAGACTTTCCCCAATGGAATGGGTGGATGAGGACAGTTTCTTCTGGGGGCCATGAAGGTAGTTGAAACAGAAGCTGTGAAGTGCTTAGAGCTTGGGCAGACATCAATGACTCTAAGGTCATCTACTCCATCCAAGGCCATTGCCAGTCATCTTAATTTTTCTGTTGCCACTAGACTTCAA
The DNA here is from genome assembly GCF_900497805.2 of Vombatus ursinus. Taxonomy (NCBI): domain Eukaryota; kingdom Metazoa; phylum Chordata; class Mammalia; order Diprotodontia; family Vombatidae; genus Vombatus; species Vombatus ursinus. The sequence continues at coordinate 9,325,105 of NW_020954590.1, read as the reverse complement.
TGACTCTGGAAGAGAGGGTGAGACTGATGACTTTGTGCAACTCTGCCTCACTTAAATTCAATTCAAGAACAAGTCAAGATATCGTCCTCTGATGTTATTGGTCCTTGATAAAGGAAGGAGGAACAACAATTGAGCTGTGTGTTCCTTGACTAGGCCCTGTTACACATTTTAGAATTGTATCAAGCTGTTCTAACTCCTTCTTTGTTCCCAAGCATAAATTCTTCCCTACTTGTACAGGTCATATTAAGAGTGGATTTATGTACTTTCTTTCCTAATTAACTTATGATCCTTAGTTACCCTTAATCATTACTTTTCAAATGTGGGCAGTTTCTCAGAAATTTTCAAATTCAATGATTTCTCAGAAACAGAGAAGAAACAGAACTAGTCAAAGAAATAGTTCAGCAAAATTAGTTCCATGTGAATGCTGCCTATCCAAGACCTACTCACCTTTCAAGGCCTAACTCACAGAATCACAGATTCTAAGATTTAAAAATTTCTATTTGATGTTTGAAAGCCCTTTCACAGTCTGGCTTCATCCTGCTTTTCCAGGATAATTGGACATTACGTTCCTTTGTATGCTCCATATTTTAGTCAACTGGTGTGCTTGCTGATCCCTGTACCCACCAGCCTCTCTCCCATCTTTAAGCCTTTGTATGCTTGGATTATAGAATATCCTCTCCTCACCTCTGTCTAAAAGAATTCCTGGCTTCGTTCAAGGCTCAGCTCAAGTACTAGCTCCCACAAGAATCCTATCCTAATCCTCCTCCCCAGTTGCTAGTGTCCTTCCCCCAGAATTTTCTTCATATTTACTTTACATTTTATCTTCTGTATTTGTTGTTTTCCTCCAACAGAATATAATAAACTCCTTGATGGAAGGGTTTCATATCTGTCTTCAGCTCTCCCACAACCTCATGGGTAAACCGGCAGACCACAAACATTTTTAGGTGCCTTCTATGTATCAGACACTGTGTTATGTGCGGGGGATACAAAGAAAGGCAAAAAAAAAGTTCCTGCCTTTGGAGAAGCTCACAGTCTAATGGGGAAGAAAACACGCAAAGAGCTATATACATACATAATCCATACAGAAGAACTTGGACATAATCTTAAAGGGAAGGCAATAACATTAAGGAGGAACAGGAAAGGCTTCTTACAGAAGGTAGGACTTTAGCTGGGGCCTGAAGAAAGTTACAAAGAGGAGAAAAGGAGGGAAAGAGTTCCAGACATGGAATTTCAGGCAGTGAGTGAAAAAAGAATGGTCAAGGTGGCAGCTAGGTGGCGCAGTGGATAGAGCACCGGCCCTGAAGTCAGGAGGACCTGAGTTCAAATCCGGCCTCAGACCAAACACTTGACACTTACTACCTGTGTGACCCTGGGCAAGTCACTTAACTCCAACTGCCTAAAAAAAAAAAAAGAATGAGCAGGAAATGGAGTGTATTATATGCAGAACAAGAAGGCCAGTGTCACTTGCTTGTAGAGTATGTGGAGAGAAGTAATGTGTAAGTACACATAAAAGATAGGAAGGAACCAGGCGATAAAGGGCTTCCAAAGCTAAAGAGATGACTCAACTTTTGATCCTGGAGGTTATCAGGAACCATTAGAATTCACTGAAAGGGAAGAGAACAGGAGACGTATGCTTGTGATGTGATCAGAACTTTGCACAATGCCTGCTACGTAGTAAATGCTTAATAAATACTTATTCACTGAATGAATGAATGAATGAATGAATAAATGGGAATTCAGAGGCCATCTTGTCCAACCTGTGTCTAACTAAGAATTCTTTCTACCACAAGACTTAGTTCAAGTGCCACCTTCTGTAGGAAGCCTTTCCTGATTCTTCACCAAGTTGCCAGAGCCTTCTCTTAAGGTTATTTTATATCTATTTTGCATTTCTTGTTTATGTCTATACATGTGCATATTTCCCCCCCATTAGAAAATAAGCTCCTTGAAGGCAATGAGAGTAATTTTGCTTTGTTTTCTGTTTGTCTCCAGTGCTTCTGACACACAGAAATTGATTAATAAGTGCTAATTGATTGGTTGATTGGGTGCACAATGAAAACAATTTTGAAAAATTCTTTGTTACTTCAGGGACAACCTATGAGCCACTCCTCCATTGAGCTATAGCTAACTTTTGTCTTCTGTTTTCATTTATTATGAGAACACTAATATTGCTATGAATCAGTTCTTCTAGTAATATATTATTTGTCATGGTACAATGATTTCACAGTTGGAGTACTAATATTTGTTAATGTTTATAATCTGGGCAGCTAAGTGGTGCAATGGATAGAATGCTAGGCCTAGAGTCAGAATCTTCCTGAGTTCAAATCTGGCTTCAGACACTTACTAGCTATGTGACCCTGAGCAAGTCATTTAAGTTGGTTTGCCTCAGTTTCCTCATCTGTAAAATGAGTTGGAGAAGGAAATGGCAAACCACTTCAGTATCTTTGCCAAGAAAACCCCTAATGGGGTCACAAAGAGTCGGACATGACCGAAACAACTATACAACAACCAAAATAGATAATCTAAACATTACTTTGTTTTGCTATGCCTCATCTTTGGTGGAGAAGTAGATGGAGGTTCACAGAACTGAGTCCATTTTTTCTCCTTTTACTCATGAGTTGTTAGGGCCAAAGAATCCATCGTCTATCTAGAAGCCTGCCTACTGGTAGCAAGATTTTATATACTTAGTGAGGTTAGTCCTTAAACATCAAACTTTATCTATCACTGGACTCACATCTCCTCTGAGGGTTTTGGGCTCTGCTAGCATAGTCTTGAAGAATCCAGGATCACTGCCACACCAAAATGAGACATCAAGGAAGGACAATGTACAACATTCACCTCAATGAGAGGGCCTGGAAATACCCTTATGTGGCAAGGTTTTTATCTCCTTACCAGGTGGAGATAGATGACAGCCAAGGTCAATATCGGTAAAAAATAAAATGTAATTTATAAAACAATACAGAGGATAGTAGGAAATTATAAGTATTATTACTTCATACAACAGAGAAAAGTAGAAAGAAAGTCTACAGAAAGTATTCTGTGAGGCCTAACTATGCCATATTAGTACAAGAGCACTCCAGGATAAAGCTGACAGGATAGGAACTGGACCTGTGATTGCATCTCTGTGAGATCAATGAGGAAACCTCCTCTACAGATGCAGATAGTACCTACTCTGCAACTTAGTTTTAGAGAGGTTGGTTGGTTGCTGTTATTTTCTTTGAGTGTTTCTCCTTATGTCATCTAGTCTGAAGTGCAGCAACCACTCACAAAACCTCACAAATCCTCTATCAGTCAGCATGGGAGTTTTGATTTGCTTCTTTTTCAGTCTGGGCCAGTTTGCTTCTCAGGCAACTTGGTGCTCCCCATCCACACTCAACTCCCTAAGGCACACTATATTGGTGCCAGACGTAGTATGGGCACCCATTTGGCTAAGCACACTGAAGCTCAGAAACTGCTAAGCTCAAGTGATCCAACAGCCTCAGCCTCCCTAGTAGTAGGGATAAGAGGCCTGGATCCTGTAAATGGGCTATGAGTTGGAACAATAATTGAATAGGAGTCAAAGAGCAATCTAGATTGAATTTGGGAAACTGTGCAGCAATTTTGACAATCCTAAATCCTTCTCCTGCAAAAAAATCCAATCTTTTCAACAAAATTTAAAAAAATGTTCTCCTAATAATACAGTATGGTTGCAAGTCTAAGAACATTGCAATGTTGGAGGGATAAAAGTTACATGTTACCCTAAGTGCAGTTGACACTGCAAGTTGGGTGCAGAGAGACTATGATATATTTTCAACAATGACCTATACATAGGAAGTAGCATAAAGAATATCATCAGGGAACTATATAATAGAAAAAAGATGCAAACCAGTCATGAAATGCAAAAAGATGTATTGGAAATCCTTCATAACACAAAGTAGATCCTCTATGAAAATTCTCTGAAAGAATATAGACAAGAGTCACTCAGGATAAGAAAGCCTAGATGGGCTGCAATCTGCTCTAATGAAGGGCATGCCCAGAAAAAAAAATAGTATTACAGATCCGTTAAAGTATGGAAACATTAAGTCATTTTAAGGAGATGTAAAAACCATTACAACAAATTCCAAAATATGGAAATGGTTAATGGAGTTTTGTTCGCTAGTTTTCCAACAAAGATGGCTCCCAATCATAGTGATTTGTTCACTTGGTTTCAACCATTTCATTGCAACAAATGACTTCTCTGTTTCTTATCCATGTAACAAGTACTCCTTACAACTATAGTAAGTAATAGTTTATTTCGTGTATGCTAGGCAAGAAAGGAGAAAGTAGAACTGGTTAAGCTGAAGCTAGGAAGTTTCAAATTCTGTAATTCTGCCTTTAAGTGGTAGATGCTGTTGAATTCCCCTTCTCTGTTTCCAGTTTTAACACTTCAACCAATATTTTCTCAAAAGAAAATGCTAGCAGCCACAGCAACAATAACAGCAACAGCAACAACTTCAACAGTACACCTGCATTAAATATTTTAAATGCCCATTAAAACTCAGCCATGTGACATGTACAAAGATCAGAAACTTGTATAAGGAAAGGATGCAACCATTATACTTTTCACATATTTACAAGATGAGTGCTCATGTGGGATATTTTGAGGGCTGCCAGAAAAGGACCTCCTTGTCACCAATTGCCTCTCCAGGTCTAATACTTGAATTTCTATCTTTAGAGACCCATTCCTTTGGATGTTAAAATCTCCTTGGATGTTTGAGAGTCCATTGACATTGCTAATTTTTGCCATTCAGTTTTGCATATTTCTTTTACTTACTCAGAAACTACCAGAATTGAAACTAAGAGTTCCAGCATTTGCAGGATATTCAAGGAGGTGGAATAGTGGTAAATGGAGACTTTGTGAGGGTCTCTTAGTGGTTATAATTGTACCAGGAGCAGAAAGGGCTCATTCCCTCCCCCCTCTTCTCTTGACAGCAGCTTTCCACTAAACCCCAATCCTCTACGCCCACCCATTAGAAGCTTCCTTCCCCCACAATACCTTTGGGGACCTGAGCTCACAAAGAACTTTAAGATATAGGACCATTGATCTCCAGATCACGGAGAGAATAAGTGTAACAGCTCTGACCCCAAGATGTTAGTTCCTGGGATAAAGCTCTACCTGGACTAAGCTAGTAATAGCCATTTCCTACTGAGAGGCTGGTCTTCAATTCTGTTTCCAGCTCCTGAAAACTGAAAATATGATTTCTAGGAAACTGCTTATTTAAATAATTTATGTTAATGGATGCTGCCTTAATTGGAGATAATCATCCATAGGACTGTCTAACCGTCCTAGATAACATATGGACATTTTAAACAATAACGGTTGGAAGACACTTCTACTGTGTGTTTGTTAGAAAGGAGGGGTTCTGCTGATGAGAATTCTAGGCCAGGTAGAAAATAAAAGCAGGACCACAATAAGCCAATGGAGTAGAAAGATATTTTCAGAAAGATAATATATCACAGCATTCTTAAGGAATGCTGTATAAGGGGCCACATATAGAATCTATATACACAGTTGCCTCTATTAGATACTATTAATAATTTATTAGAAAAATCATCATTTGCTCTTATCACGTTAACTTAGGAGGTTTTCTGACTTCCTAAATTTTCTTTCCTTTACATTTTGTATCCAAATTCTTCTCCATAAAGCAGCTGTATTTTCTAATAAAACCATGCATTTATATAGCACATTTTCAAAATATCTTTCCATTCCTTATCTTGTTTGAGCTTCTTTGTATGCTGTCAGAAAATTGGGGCAGACATTATAATTTTCATTTTTTAAGTAATGTGACTGAAACCAAGAGGGACTATTATAGAACCATATAATTTCGGGATTAGAATGTAAATTTATTGGGAGTAGAATTATTTCATTCTTTTTACTTATATCTCCAGTACCTAGAAGAATGCATAGTAGGCATGTAAGAAATACCTTTTGACTGACTGATTGATTGATTCATTAAACCTTCAGCAATCATCTGGTCCAACCCAGCTAAGTGTCCCTTCTAGAGTATCACCATTCCCAAGTAGTTATCTAGCCTCTGCTTAAAAAGAAAAGACAAATATGACCAAAGGAGAAAGGTATGCAATAGCTCCTTCCCTGATTACTATGAAGCCATTCATTATACATCTAGAATGTTTTATTTTTTCGGCTGTTATGTATTTGTAGACTGTTAACTTATGTTGTATTTACAATCTGGTAAAACCCACAGATATTTTTACCCCATTGGAACTATTGTCTCGCCCCACTGTCCCCACATTCTACTTATGGAGTTGATTTTTCCTTACACAAGTACAGATCTTTATGTTTATCCTTGCTAAATTTCACCATTTTTTGTTCCAGGTCACAGTTTTACCTAATCAAGATTTTGAAATCCTGATGTTGTTATCCAAAACTCTAACTATCCTTCCCAACTTCCTGCCATATTAAAATTTGGCAAGCATGCCAATTTATGCCTTCATCTAAGTCATTGATAATGTTGAAAAATGTAGAGACAAGATTTAGAGATACAACTGTGGAGGCACGCCACTGAGGAAATCCCTCTAAGCTATGTAGCAATAGTGAGGAATAGTAGGAAATCATTCCAAGCTAACCATGTAGCAATAGTGAGGCATATCTGATGGACTTCCTATATTTCTGGTGGATTTCCTACTAACTAGACTATGACTAGTGAATGTGGTGCTGATTGAACCAGATTTAGTGAGATGACTCCACCATCACCCGTTAGAGACAATATTCCTCTCCCCATGATGCTGAGTCAGAGAAGAAGGAAGCTAATTACCTCAAGAAGGGTAAGATTAGAGCAAATAGTTCATTTATAGTGAAGAGTCTTTGGGTCTGATCACATACTTCTGAATTATCTTAACTTTATTATCACCCAGCCCATATTTCTATCTTTCCCCACCCCCAAAAAATAGTCTGAGAGACTGTGCAAAATGCTTGCTAAAATCCAGGTGTACTATGCCCATAGCATTCCCCTGATATAGCATTCTACCTACCCAAACACTCCAATGGATCTGTCATTTAATCAATACGGATGTTCCCTCCGTCAATATAGATCACAATGCTTCCATGCCTACACATTTTGTATAACATTTATCCACATCACCCTGCAAGTTTGCCACAGGAGATCCACCAAACTGTTGGGGGCTTTCTTAATTTTCTTATGACATTGGGAGGATAAGCAAGAAGCACCTGGGCCATTCATCCATCAGATATACCTCACTATTGCTGCATAGTCAGCCCATCCTAAATGATGCATTTCTTCTTGATGACATCCTTTATAGTGATTCTTCTTGATAAATCCTCATTTATTTCATGACGTGGCCTGACCACACCTAACATATACTTTTCCATTGCCTTTTGAGTAATACTTATTTTTAATTTTCCAAAGAGACTACAATGTTTCATCATGACTCAGCCATATAGTGATGGTAGAATATAGGCTTTTAAAAGATGAGCTTTTTCCTGGGATAAGTTTAAAATTTTTAAAGGAGCTTTGCAATTTCCTGAAAGCGATTGAGCCAATTGTGCTCTTTTTAAAATTATAGGCCTAATTTATTATACATTTGCGCAATTTGCCAAAGATAGATAGATAGATAGATAGATAGATAGATAGATAGATAGATAGATAGATAG
>NW_020954590.1:9265447-9317447 GCF_900497805.2 Vombatus ursinus | reverse complement strand
TAGATAGATAGATAGATAGATAGATAGATAGATAGATAGATAGATAGGAAGGATATGTTGTTCCAAAATATTAGTGCAATTTTGACCTATTGAAGATTAAAACTTCACTAAGATCTTTGGAACACCCTTTGTACATACACCTGCACACATACACAAACACACACGCACATACACTTTGGTAGATAAGCTCTATAGGTTGGCATGTCATAATTTGGATGATATCATCATCTACTTGTTTATACTCCACAAATGTGGATGGATGGTTGGGCCAAACTCTTTTGAGCATTTTGATTCCTTCTAATATTCCATGGTTTGATGCAAACAGCATGAAGTCATTTACAAATTTAAGCATCTAGAAAACTTCACTGTCCACTTCAGTTTCTAGAAAACTTCAATATCCAAAAGGGATTTTCCCTTTTCAACTTGAACAGTATGATGGGTCTTCTCCATCACAGTAGTATTAAACAACTTTGTTAAACTTAAATCTCCTGTTTGATACTTTGGCTGATATTGATGAGTAGAAGTTAATAACAAAGGGTTTCACTGGTAAACAAGCATCAGAATTGTCATGGAGATGAAAGATTTCCCCCCCCAGAATCCACCAGCAGTGACACTGTGGGACTGGGAGGTTATAGAATTGAGATTTCTGGAAGAAATCTGCTAGAAAAGGAAGAGGCCAGTGGAGAGTGGGAAGTCACAATTTCTTTCTCCATCTTGGTGCCATGTGGACTTGCCAATATTAACCCCATGGATCTGAATCTATGACCCTCTGCTCTTTCTTACAAGGACTCTAAATTGTGTTCCAGCTTTTCCTGCTGAGGCTATTACTTCAGTTGACAACTCCCCTGAAGGGAGACTATGACTAGTGAATGTGGTGCTGATTGAACCAGATTTGGTGGGATGACTCCACCAACACCCCTTAGAGACAATATTCCTCTCCCATGATGCTAAGCCAGAGAAGAAGGAAGCTGCTTACCCCAAGAAGGATAAGGTTAGAGCAAATAGTCTCTGCTGTAGTTGGTGGTGTCCAGCACTGTCTATGTATATTTAGAGACTATTCTCCCTCTGATGTTCTGCTTCTTCCTTTGCTACCAATTTCCCATTGTTAGATAAAGAAATTAGTGGACCCTAAATCCTTGTGGTGTATTTAACACTAGCTGCACCAATATAGATTTCAGAGAATGAGAGAGGCTGGGGAGGAAAAGATGAGCAGACATCCAGCCTCATAGTGAGGCACAGGGAAACAGCCGAGTGATGATTGCCCCTCTGGGAAATCACAAACCCTTTTGGTCACTCCGTGATTGTATTCATTAGCCAACTTGAAGTTGATTTATAGGAGAGGATGTAAACAGAGAGAGTTTAATAACCTGAATAAAAAATCCCCTAAACTAGTAGAAGATCAGCCCCTTAGGGCAGATGTGCGCTTGCCTGAGATGAAGGAGGGGAGGAGGGAATGGAATTGCTTTCCATGGATTCTGCATGAATTCTCTTGTTGATTCCTAGGTTGGTGAATATGTTGTTACTCTTTTATACCTAGTTTCCCTTGCAGCAGCTGAGATTCTGGGTGAGGATATTTGCATGATGTAAAACTCCCTTCAGACTCTTCACTCACACCTAGCACTGGTATTTACCTTACATGTGTAGCCTTATAATTACATTTGGAAGCTACTTCTCAGAGAGTTATTATTAATGTCTCCCAGGGAGACCATTCTATCCAAAACTCACATGGAAGACTAGGGGCAACCCTGACTCCTCTTAAATCACCCTTAATTCATATTATATGTGGGAAGCAGGCTCTTATTCTTATTAAAATTGTTCTGTAGCTTTTAAGGAAACTTGAATGACTTGGTGTATGAATGGGTTACACCATGCTGTAAACTTTTAGGTGTGATTTTAATCTACCAAATCAATTGCTAGATATATTCAACAAACAATAAGCACAGAGAAATCCTATATTATCTACATCTTTCAGCCAATTGCAGGATGGCAAAGGTACAATTTATTGTGGCAGATATCTTTCAAAAAGATGCCATGTTTCCTACGATCCTCAAGTATATCTTTAATGAAAAAAATTGTCCCATGAAAATTGGATAGATGCAAAAATAGACATATAGGTTATTGGTTGTTGATGATCTAACACTTTTTATTAATTATGTATCAATTTATTATTTATGTATTAATAATGCTTGAGTTTTTTTATATCACTGATATCTTCTCTTCCTTTAAGTACCTTAGAAATTAATCACTTAACACTATAACACAATTTTGTTGTCTCCAACATGTATCTACTTTGTGTGCACTTGATTTAATCTAACTTGAGTTTTATCATCTTTGTTTTCTTTAGTATCTTTCCACCTCTTCCATGAGCACATCTGGGCATCTAACATTAGAGTCTAAGTGTAGTATGCCTATTGCTCTCAATGGCAAAAAAAAAAAAAATTGTTATAAATGTCTTTGCAGATCTTCTCCATTTTTTATTGTCTTTCTTATCCTTCTGTTTTCATTCTCAAAATACCTTGGTAGGCTTTTGCTTAGTTGGAACTTTAACCAAACTTACTTTAAATTGACTCCATGTTTCATTGCTTCTCTGTTTTTTGAGATGTTATTACTTTCTTCAGTCATCCTTATCCATAATATTTTATAAATGAGTTTATCTAAACTGATGTTATCTCTGGCTGACATATCTCTTCACTCACAAGTGAAGCCTGAGGCAGCTAGGTGAAATAGTAGATAAAGTATTATACCTAGGGTCAGAAAAGCCCAAGTTCAAATCTTGTTTTAAATACCTACTAGGTGACTATGGAAAAGTCACTTAATTTTTCAGGCTCAGTTACCTCATCTGTAAAATAAGGATGATAATAACTCCTCTTAAACAAGGTTATTGTAAGAATCAAATGAGATATTTATAAAGAACTTTGCAAACCTTAAGTAATTATAATGATAAATGCTATCATCATTATTATTATTCCAGCCTTCTTTCCTCTTCCTCTCCGTATAATCCTCTGAATAGGCATGCATATGCCAGCTTTTGAACCCTGTGTTTTCTTCCAGGCTCTGCTACATACTCTTTGAGTGATCATGGGCCTCTCTTTCTTCTATTTTACCATTAGAATATGAACTACTCTAAGATAGGGTCCATTTTTTTCACCCTTCTCTGTTCCTCTACTGCTTAGCACATAGTGGGAAGAACTTAATAAATTCTTGGTCAATTGGTTGATTTTGGATTGTTTGTTAGAGCAATTATTTTATATTGGAGGAATATATAAAATCATTATATATATATATGTATATCCATATATATATGTATTGTATATATATGTATCTATCTATCTATATATATATATGTATTCTTCATAGATACAATTTTCATCACAATAACATTTTAATGGATAAATATGATGTTGTTTTATGATATATCACTTTTTTTCCTTTTTATTCTTTCTTCTAGCATTGTATTAATTCTGATCTTTACTCTAATAAGTCAGTGGTCTGACTGTATACAGGCAGTTGATTCAGGAATGACTCCTAAATCAGTACATTATCATATGTTATCTTAAGTCAAGCCAAGTCAACAAGTATTATTTTTTTTTCTTTTTTGTGACATATATGGTACTTTATGGGTCCCAGAATCTACCAATTCTTTTCTCAAAAACAATATTCATGATGCATAGACGTGAGGTTCCAGTATAGTCTACAAGTCTTAGTCTCCCTCATTCCTGATCTATTTTCCAATATATTCTTCATTATCTTTATCCCCACTTATGCATTGATGTCAATGAACATGATAGGGCAGCTAGGTGGTGTTAGTGAATAGGGTGTTGGACCTAGAGTCAGGAAGACTCCTCTTTCTGATTTCAAATCAGGTATCAGACACTTACTAGCTGTATGAGACCTGGGCATTTAACTTAACCTTTTTTGCTTTAATTTCCTCATCTGTAAAATGAGCTGGAGAAGTAAATGACAAACCACTCCAGTATATTTGCCAAGAAAACCCCGAGTGGGGTCATGAAGAGTTGGACATGACCAAAAATTGACTAAACAACAACCCTGAATATCAAAGTATATGTCGATTAATTTATTGAGGGACTTACTGAGTTTTCTGTAGTATTTTTTCCTTATTCTATGCAACAGATATTGATGCACAATCTACAAATATTTTCATGGTGGTCTTTTTGCAAATACTTAGACACGATAACATGAGATGCCTCAAAAGTCTTATGAAATGATGTTTTAATTTTCTTTGAGTCCCCTATAAATCCAACTCTGCCAATTCCTTTATTTGCTTTTTTAGGAAAACCTGTGAAACATCTTTCTATTTAGTTATAATTCATTTCTTTCTTCTGTTTTGTTTATAGTCATAATTTCAAGATTTATTTGATTTAGTTTCTCCAGAAGTATGTCTACTCATTGTCAATGAACAAGGATTTCGGTTAAAGTAACAAAAGCTAAGTTAAAGTGGCATAGATTGTCTCAAAATGGGGAAATTCTTAGCATCTTCTTCCCCTAGTTTCTTTCATCCCTGTTACCATCACTGCAGAAGCCAAAAGGGTTTGTGTAGAACTGATGATCATTTTGGATTTTTCTATTCTACTGGCTGTCATGACCAAGGAATTTATCACCTAATGGTTATCTAGTTTATTGGCAATGAACTTCTCTATGCTTAGCTAGGCTGGTCCTCAAAATAAAACCCATTCTGTTGCTACGTCCATGACCAAACCGTTTCTATAGTAGTCTCCGCTGGTATAGCTTTTGATAATTCAGAATCACTTCCATATATTAATGAGGCATCATCATAGTACACTGTGAAGCACCAGTCTAATTAAGCTTCAAGGTAAAAAAAAAAAAAAGAAAGAAAAGAAAAGATCACTCCAGCTTATTTTGTTCTTGATGAACACCTTACCTTTCTAAATATTCAAAAGCCATTCCTTTGAAAACTTATTCCAGATTTGCTAGGAATAAAATTCAAGCTATATCTGGTAGACTCCATCTCTTCCTTTTTGTGAAAAACAGGGCAACAACCATTCTCCATTCCTTCAGTAAAGTCTGCTGGAGATCTCAAAGATCTCCAAAAGATTGCTGAAAATGAGTTAGTAATTACTTCTGCCAGTTCATTCAGTACCCTAGGATGCAGTTCTTTCAAACCTATGACCTCAGCTAAGTAAAGGCAGTTAGATATTATCTTATTGTTGGATTTCCATTTCCTGCTAAATGGTTTTTTTTTGTTATCTCCTCAATCTTAAGGTACATGCTCCATTTTCTTGGAAGAGAACAGAGAAATAAATAAAGTCAGACTTGAATAGTGCAGGCTACTTATTATAATTCATTTTCAAAAGCCCATCCAAACTAAGCAGTGGTCCTATCTCTTCACCGAACCCCCTTAGGGAGGAGATTTTTTTCTTGTTCCTACTGTTCCTTACCAGTCTCAATCTATTCTGAGCATTAGTGTTACTAGCATTATTCCTGCAAAGTCTATTTTTGTCTTTATTCTTATATGTTTACCCTTTCCTCTATCTTCTATATATGTCCTTTTAAAAATTATCTTGATTTAAATATATTTGGATTTTACATCACTTAATGTCCTGTAGACATCTCAAACTCAATATGTCTGAAGCAGAACTCGTTATCTTTTCTCACAAAACCTTACCTTTTCCTAATATAACTATTACTATCCAGGGTACCACCATCAACCCAGCCATGCAAACTCTTATCTTGGTCATCTTCCACTCCTCACTCATTCCACATATCCAATCTGATGTCAAAGTATGTTGACCTGATAGGTCAAATCTTATTTCTACCTTCACAATTTCTTTTATATGAGTCTTTGCACTCACACAGCCAATAGCCTGTTCAGGTTCCTTATCACCTTACACCAAGATTATTGCATTAATCTTCTGCTTGAACTCCCTGCTTCAAGTCTCTCCCCACTGCAATCCATATTGCCCTTAGCTGCCAAAGTGATTTCCCTACCAGGAAAGTCTGACCACGTTATCTCCTTACTAAATATTCTGTTGCATTCATACATCATAATTGTTTTTTTTCCTCAGTCTTTCCCCAGTTAATTGGCCTCCACCTTGTTTTTAGTTTTTTATTACCTAAAAGAGTGCTGCTATGAATATTTTGGTATAATAATGCACCTTTGTGCCTTTGACTTACTTGGAGTATATTCTAATAGTGAGATTCTTGGGTAAAAAGATACTGATAGCTTAATAATTTTTTTGGCATAGGGACAAGTAGAAGGTACAAGACAGCTATACTAATTCATAGTTCTACCACCAATGTATCAGTAGATCTGTGTTCTCATAGTCCCTCCAATATTGACTTTTCATATTTTTAGTCTTTGCCATTTTGCAGAAAGTGAGACAACACTGAGGTTGTTTCATCTGCATTTGACACACTATTAGTCATTGGAGCTATGTTTTTTTTCAGAAGTATTCATCTGATTTTTCTTCTTATTTCTTTTTACCACTTATCCTGGGGAATGACCATTGTTATGCATTTTAACAATTCCCTAAATAACATAAGTATAAAAGTTTTTCGGCAATATTTGAGCCAAATATTTTCACACATTATAGTTCCTTTTCTAATTATATCTTTATTAATTTTATTCATACGTACTACATGGAGCAGGAACCCTGAAAGGAACTCTCAGCTCACCTGACTAGGTTTGATCCCAAGGGTCCTGATTCCCAAGAGGTTAGATTCTTTCTTGGGTTTTCCTCCCACTCTGGAGTAAAACTCCATGGAAATATCTTAAAGTTTTGTTAGGGGTCATGTATAGGACTTATCCATGTGTGAGTGGCAGTGTCCCTTTTTGCAAAAGTACTCAATGTAGGGGCAGCCACTAGGGGGCACAGTGGATAGAACATTGGCCCTGGAGTCAGGAAGATCTGGGTTCAAGTTAGGCCTCAGATGCTTAGAAATGGAAAGAATCCACCAATCACTTTCTGAAAGAGACCCCCAAAGGAAAACCCCTAGGAATATTACAGACAAATTTCAGAGTTCCCAGGTCAAGGAGAAAATATTGCAAGCAGCCAGAAATAAACAGTTCAAGTTTTGTGGAAACCCAATTAGCATAACTCAAGATTTAGCAGCTTCTACATTAAGGGAGCAGAGGGCTTGGAATATGATATTCTGGAGGTCAAAGGAGATAGGATTACAGCCAAGAATTATCTACCAAGCAAAACTGAGCATAATCCTTCAGGTAAAAAAATGGACATTCACTAAAATAGAGGACTTTCAAGCATTCTTGGTGTAAAGACCAGAGCTGAATAGAAAATTTGACTTTCAAATATAAAACTCAAGAGAAACATGAAAAGTTAAACAGGAAAGAGAAGTCTTAAGGGACTTATTAAAGTTGAACTGTTTACATTCCTACACATAAAGATGATATTTGTAACTCATGAGACCTTTGTCAGTATTAGGGTAGTTGGAGGGAAAAAATACATACATAGATAGATACATAGATAGATAGATAGATAGATAGATAGATAGATAGATAGATAGATAGATAGGTAGGTAGGTAGACTGATAGGTAGATGGCACAGGGAGAGTTGAAGATGAAGGGGTGATATAAAAAATTAAATTAAAGGGTAAGAAAGGATTACACTGGGAGAAGGTGAGAGGGAGAAATATAATGGGGCAAATTATCTCACATAAAACAGACAAGAAAAGGCTTTTACAGTGGAAGGGAAATGGGGGAAGGTGAGAAGGAATGAGTGAATCTTATTCTCATTGGATTTGGCTTAAGGAGGGAATATCATACGCACTCAATTGGGCATGGAAATCTATCTTACCTTACAGGAAAATAGAGGGAAAAGGGAGAAGAGAATGAGGGAGGGATGATAAAGGGGAGGGCATATTGGGGGAGGGGATAATCAGAAGCAAACACTTCTGAAGAGGTACAGGGTCAAAAGAGAGAATAGAATAAATGGGGGTGGGATAGGATGAAGGGAAATATGCTTAGTTTTTCACAACATGACTACTATGAAAGTGTTTTGCATGACTACACATGTATATCCTGCATCGAATTGCTTGCGTTCTCAATGAGAGTAGGTGGGGAGGGAGGAAGGGAGAAAATTTGGAACCCAAAGTTTTAAAAACAAATTTTAAAAATTATTTTCACATGTAACTGGGAAATAAGATATATACAGGCAATGGGGTATAGAAATCTATCCTGCCCTACAGGAAAATAGAAGGGGAAGGGGATAAGAGAAGGTGGGGAGGAGATAAAAGGGAGGGGAGATTAGGGATGGGGGAGGTACAAGATGGGGAGAAAATTTGGAACTCAAAATCTTATGGAAGTGAATGTCAAAAATTAAAAATAAATTAATTAATAATAGATTATTTAAAAAAATATATAAATTCCTTGAGGGCAGACTATCTCTTTTACTTTTACTGTATTTATATTACCAGTGCTGAACACAGTGCCTGGCACATAGCAAATACTTGTTTTCATATCATATCATTTCATATCATACCCATTCAAGTGCCAAAGGTATTTTCCTAAAGTGTACTTCCAACCATATCATCTCCTTTACTCATTAAACTCTAGTCTCTATCATCTCCAGAATCAAATACAAAATCTTCTGCTTAGCATTCAAAACCCCTCAAAACCTAGTTTTCTTCCAACTTTCCAGTTTTCTTACACCTTACTCTCTTCCACTTACTCTTTGATCCAATGACAGAGGCCTCCTTGCTATTCCATAAACAAGACACTCCACTGTGACTTGTTCATCCAAGATACTTCATTGTGGACATTTTTTCTGGTTATCCTTCATGCTGGAATGCTCTCCATCCTCATCTCCACTTCCTGACTTGCCCAGCTTCCTTCAAGTCCCAACTAAAATCGCACCTTCCACAGGAAACCTTTCCCAACTCCTCTTAATTCTCACGCCTTCCTGCCTCTTAATTATTTCCTATTTATCCTGTATGTAGCTTATTTGTACATTTGTTTGTTTTCTTCCCCCCATTAGACAGTGAACTCTTTGAGGGCAAGGGCTGTCTTTTACCTTTCCCTATATTCCAGTGCATAGCATAGTACTTAGCACATAATGGACTTTTAATAAATTATTACTGAATGACATATATCATAGTACAGCAGAGTATATGATATCCTTTCTCTTTTGACAAGGATAAGGTCTACAAAAGGCATTTAAATTATCATTAAGAATTAAATTATCATTAAGGCAACAAAAAATCCATCAACTTCCTTGCTTTTGGCATTGAAAGAGCTTCACCAGATGTCAGAATGGTTGATGTTTCCCATCCATATCTTCTCATACCTCTGTCAGATTTGTGATGTTTTCCAAACTCATTGTCCAGTTATTTCTTTCATGGTATATACATGATCTGTGGCATGCTGCGCTAACAACATTACTTCTTTATCTTCCTGCATTGATCCTGACTCAAATGCTCCCTACCATGCTACTCTCTTAAGTTATTAATAACACATTGTTCTCTTCGGATAGAATAAGGATCAGCAAACTGATACTTAATGTCTCTGATAGATAAACATTAGCTCAATGGTGTGTATGTGTGTGTGTTTTCCTCTCTTCTTCTAAGTTCACCTAGGATACCATTCCTGTCCCACCCTCACCCTTAAAATTACTTTGACTTTTGACTATGTAGAATTTACCCATTCTCTCTTCATACATTGATTCACAACCCCTAGTGTTAGCCACAGCCAAACACTGCTCACCTTGCTGCCTCACTGCATGTCTGTCCATCTTTGTGCTTTTAAAGGAAAAAGAAAATTCAGATGGTGTTACTTCCAAATGTAGTCTTAAAACTGCTTAGCTTGGGGATATTACTTAGAGAAAATAGTGCTTCAAAAAATGTTATGAGTCCAGTTGAAATGGCTGGATTGCTGTCAGGAGATTTACGTTTAAAATTACGGGATTTCACCCTGTCTCCCATATGTCCTAAAACCAGCTTGCTCAACCAGACCTGAAGAGGGAAAATTCTGTAAAGCTACCTTCACTTCATTCCTGTTTCCTCCAAGTTTTTTGTATGTAAAAGATAAATAAGTGACTCAACCCCCCAAAAATATTTTGTATGCCAAAGATGGTGTGTTATAGGGGAATAGAAAGCTGAATTCAGTCAGGAAGTATAAATCCTGCCTCTGACACATGCTGGAATTATGGCCCTGAGCAAGTCATGTAACCTCTTAATACCGTAGGTTATCTTATAAATTGTGGAGCAGAACATGATCTGCATCAGTAGAGGGAGTTTCTGCATTGGGAGTCCCCCATACTAATGAAATCACAGATCTGGTTGTTTTTTTTTTGTTTCATTTAAACAAGCACCTCTCTACCATTAGAATCTAAGATCCTTGAGGAGATAGACTTTCATTTGTATCACCAGAGCCCATCACAAAATAGACATTTAATCAATTTTTTTTCAGTTGAATTGCATTAGCAGCAGTAACAATACTTCCTGTATTCCTATAGCAAATAATTGTTGACAATATTTTGGAGGATTCATAATTAAAGAGTCCTGGACTCTTTAAACTGTGTACATACATGCCTGAGACAGGTTTAGTAGTGATGAACTCACTGGCTCATCACACCCCACTACAGTAGAAAATAAGCATCTTGAAGCCAGAATCGGTATTATTTTGATTTATTTTTGGCTCCTTATCACCCATGACAGTGCCTTGAACATATCAGACACTTAATAACTGTTTGTTGAATTAATTAAATCGAACAGAAAATTCAATTTACAGAAAACCATGATGATTCCTCTTTAGTGTAGCAAAACTTGCTTGTATCATAATAAAAAGCAACAAAAGCCATAGCAGAACAGTTACCTACTTGCATAACTGCTTTTGTGTATTCGGACCTCTCTGGTCCAGAAACCTCATTTTGTTCATCTATTCTATAATGACAAGTTATCTGGCTATAATTAATTTGTACTTGTTTTTTAGGCTAATGGCTTTACCTAATTATTGGGCTATAAGCCAACTAACCAGAAAATGCTATATCCTAAGGATACTTAAGGATATTTTGATATTAAAAGGCTTAGCATTAAATGACTCTATCTTTCATATAAAATAATACATGTTATTTTATATAAAATAATACATGCCCCTTTTCCTTAGTTTCTTGATAGCAGGAGCCAAACAGCTCCTTTAAAACAAACAAAGGAATGTTTCCAACAGAGAAAAGGAAATGAGGCCACAGATCTAAATTGAGACAGGAGAGATCTAGCAAGCTATTTAGAGGACACTGAGGAGATATGAAGAGTGACTGAGGTGAGGCCGGTGAGAAATACATTTTATATACATACACATCTACATATTTAGGAATTATAGAATCACAGATTTAGAACTGGGAGATTCCTTAGAGGCCATCATTCTCTTTTTTTAAAGATGAGGAAACTGAGGCTCAGACAGATTAAGGAACTTTTCCAAAGGGTACACAGGTAATAAATGGAAAGGTAAGGATTTGAAACTAAGCCCTTAGACTTCAAATATATTTCTACTTCCATTCTACCACAATTCCCTCCCCACCCCCATGTACAATTTACACTTAATTGTAAGTGGACTAAGAGAATGTTGTTTACAGAACTGTTGGGTGATAGTCCCATTTCCAGGCTACATGCAAAAGAAAGGAATGTATTCTGGTAATTCTAGTAAACATTTTCTATTTTTCAAGGTTTCTCATTCTTTGGAATATATTTAATGTTTTCCTTATGAACATAAATATATGTTTCTGTATATAGTTACACAGAGTTAATACAGACTATGTTTTAGAAACTGAACTTCCCTTTAAAGGTTTCATACGATTCAGCACTGATGACAGCATCTTAAGCAACATAATGATCAAAAGATATCAAAACAAAAACAGACGTACAATAGCATTTTTTCATAGCCACACTCTTTCTAGGAAAAGCAGCTTAAAGGGGAGAATCTGACATTTCATGCAACACAAATACACACAACAAAATTTATTTAGATAAGGAATGGGCAGTAAATAACTACATCATGTTTAGTTGTTGTTGTTGTTTTTTCATAGAGCCTCTTTTATTCTGAATTACCTTCAATACTGATATCTACACATGCGTCATGAAGTTCCATTTATGAGCAAAAGAGTAGTGGAAAAATAAGTAGGTTAAGTATTCCAATGCTTCAGGGATCTATGATTTCATGAAGATGAGCCATCTCTTCACCTTCTTGGTTAGCAACTGTTCTGTTTCTTAGCCTGGAAGAGTAGCTTTGGCTGAAATAGTCATCAGTATCCCATAGGCAACTGGTGATGGGACACTTTGAACTTAGCCAGGCAGCTTCTCATATGACTTTCAATTATAGGCTCATAATTATAGATTGAGATCTGGAAGATAGATGGAGATGGATAGAGAGATAGAGATAAAGATGGATAGAGATTATATAGTTTATTCTTTCCTTTTATAGATGAGGACACTGAAAGTTCAGAAAGAAGTGACTTGCATAAGGTCACACAACTATCAAGTGGCAGGGTCAGGATTTGAACCCTTTATCTCCAACTCCAAATCTAGAACCCTTTTCATCATATCATGTTGCCAATTCTATCAGTGCTTGGACTGCACTGGAATAACCTTTGAAAGCCCGGAGTCACTTCTATGGCACACTTCTCAGTACATCTTCCTGTAATGTCATTTACCTGGCCTCTCCAATTGGGCTCCTGGGCTCCTCACTGGTGAGCATTCATGCTAGCCCAAGTGAGGAATGGCACACTTCTCTCCAGCTATCTTCATGCCACATTGCTATATGTATAACCTGCCTCCCCTTCCTCTTACTTCCTCTAGCTCTCAGAACAATAATACAAACAAGACTACCATTCTTGGAAAGGACATGCCAATCAATTGCTCATTGCTGCACTCAACATCTTTTGTAACTTCCTAGACCCAAACATCTCATCCCTGCCTCCTACTTTTCCAGATGTGTTGTCTTCTCCCATTAGACTGTAAGCGCATTGAGGACAAGGATTGGTTTTATTTTTTTATTTGTATCACCAGTGTTTAGCACAATATCTAACACATAGTAAGAATTAATAAATTCTATGTTTCTTTTATTGATTCACTCATTTAATGAGGCAGCAAAGAAGGCCTTCATTGGAGGAGGGTGTTTCTGGTGCCATGAAGCAGCAAAATAAAACCCTACAAAGATAACCACTCTTGTAAAAAATTGATTGCTGTATACAGAGTTTTTTCTTGATCATCAGATACTTCCCAACCCTGTAATTAGAGAAACTCTTCAAAGGCAAAGAGACAAGGTGAGATAAGTTGCTACCAGCTACTCTGTCTTTCTAAGCCTGGTGCTATAGGAGATAATATATTTGGGATATCAGAAATGGAGAAAGGAGGGTCACTGACTGTTCACAGATATGTGGCATTCTGTACTCTTAGTGCCAGAAGATTCTTTAGGTTGCTATTAGTGGGAGGGTCAGACCCAAGTGAATCTCCAGGACTCTGAAAAGACATGGTCACATTATCTGCAAATCCTTGAAAAGGTTTCTAACATCAGAATGCTTTTGTGTCTCTTTTCTGGTGCAATGACCATCACTGAACCAACCAGAAGACAGGATGTTGTGTCCACATGTCCCTTCCCCGGGGTCTTTTAGTGCTTCTCTTGTGGCAAGAGTTGCTATTATCAATTTTCCAATGAAAGTTGAATTTATAATGAGGTCATTCATTTTCCATTTTCTAAGACAGTCAATGGTCAATGAGTATTTGTGAAGCACCTACTATGTGCCACCCTAAGGTCATGTTTAACAGATGGAAACATATCAACAACGGGAGGCAAGGATATACTGGTGACATTCTCAGGATGGAGATAGAAGAAGGGCGCAGGGTTATCACTCTGAGAGGGCTCCACTTTCACTTCCATGTAAGTATCCTGCTTGGCCCTTCTGAGGAAGATCATTAAAGTTACACATCTGCAGATATCCAGTAATAGTGAGGAATCATGGGTAAAAGTAAATATCTTATGTCTAACCATACCAGAAAAAATCTTTCTTACACATGGATTTGGCTGGTTCACTCCTCTGCATGAAAGCTTAAGTGACTCCCTGTTGCCTATTCAATAGAGTTCTAGCTCCTCCTCTTGGCATTTAAGGTGCTTCAACTTGGCTTTACCTATCCTCTATGTACTCTAAGCTACAAAGTGATTAATCTACCCTATAGCCTATACTCTCCTGCCTTTGCACTTTTGTTCACATTCTTTTCTTTAGGTATGATGTCCTTACTATTCCTTTTGACCTTCTAGATTCTATCTTTTCAAGCTCAGCTAAGACTCTACCTCTTGCAGGGTATTTTCCAAGATCTCTTGGTTAATAATAATGTTACCTTTCAAATTTTACAAAGTACTTTGCTCTATTTCTCCCCAAAGCACTTGCATAATCATGTATATTAGATGCATCTATGTATTTATTTATTTTACTGTAGTTCAATGATGGAAGGAGCTCAGCTAAATTTTACATCTCCTGAAGTGCTTGGCATGCTTCTCTATACACAGTAGATGCTTACTAAATGTCATTGTCATTGTTGTTCTACCTCCTTAAATCTAATCTGAGTCTCTAGCCTTATGAGAAAAGCAAAAAGACTAGTGAGTTAGATGGACAGAATTCTCTAAATCCCCTTCTATGAGCAAGGTACAGAGTGTGGATACAGGAGAAAAACTGAAGTATATAGATTAGCTGCAGGTCTTATAGGAATGTGGATTGAGAACATAGATGCAGCAGCATACCTATGGATGTCTATCCATGCAAAACAACTAAGTATAAATCCACCAAACAAACTAATAACATAGCATCTATCCATCCAGGAAATGTTCCTTTACTTGTTGTCTGAAATCAATGGTTTCTGTGGCAGACTTGAACAACTGTGCCTTCAGAGTCTGAATTCCTTAGTTTGAGTGGCTCTGGAACTTAGAAACCTTCTGATTCGTGGGTCAAAGGAACATGTATTTAGGCTACTAGAAAGCTGCTCTGACAAGAGAATGCTACTTCCTATTATGGATTGTGCCTATTATGATCTTTTAGACTTTGGACAAAAATAAGTCAAGGTTCTGAGTATTTCTTTCTGGGTCTTTCTCTCTAGGCTGCTAGAAATGGGAGCCACATCTTCATAAAAAATAAATTCTGGGGAAAGGGACTAGATCTGACCTTCTATGAGATTCCTACCAATATAAGGCTCATAAAAATTAACTAAATGAGCCAGCTGAATCTCTGTGAAATAAAATGGAGAATGGATCTATTTCAGAGAGGAGCCAAAGGTCAGTCTACACTGAGGGAGTGAGTATACCAGAAAGTGCATATAAAGTCATGAGTTTCATTTGAGATTCTGGTCCCCTAATTCACATATCTATTCATAACCCATAATGAAACAGTGTTGGAAGTACAGTATTTGGTCATTCAACCTTTGGATAATGTTGTGGGGTTTTTTTGGCCAAATTACACCATAGCATCATCCTATTAGATTAGGTAAATTCTCTGTGGTTAATGGGCACTTTCAAAGGCACAGTGATTCAAACTTTCTTTAGAGGCTTTTATGTACTTTAATGAGTTGCTCCTAGCCAACCTTGAGCACATTCATCATTAAAGGAGAATTCCAACAAATGAATCTTTTCCAATCCAAACAATTATATATTTTTCTAAAATCTATTCAGTTATTGTATGCAGTGTAGGTTTATCAATTACCTATCCAAGCTGTCTATTATCTATTTTGAGAGTATAATTTGTTTCCCACATAGTGTACGTGTTAACAGCATGATGCGTTTTACATTTGTAATTAATTTTGAGCTGACAAAGGAAGGTAAGAAAAACTCTTCCATAAATAAAAGTAATGATTGCAAGTATTTGAACAAAAGGGCCCAGTAATCCCTAGCAACTTTAAAAAAAAGAAAACCCAGAAAACTATACTTTCTTTTAAACTAAAAGTATTAAGAAATCTTTTGTTCCCTCATTATTGCACTTTAGAAATCTGGAAAGTCTAATGTCAAAAATGGAATAAATACAAGTAGGCATACCACTTCAGAGCTCTGAAAAAGAAATTAGTCACTTCCCAATAAACTCATGTGCACCAGTTTCATTGTACATGGCTAATTGGCTAGTTCCCACAAAATTTTATCTGAAAATAATTTTTAAGAACATACAATAGCTTTCTACCCATTATTTAGCCAAATATTTTGCTAAGCACAGTACTTTTAAAGTGATAGAGGGTTTTAAATTAAATTATACTAAATGCTTTTATATTTATTTGGCATTAAACCTTATTTTCCTTACTGTCAATCCTGCCAGTGTGATATCATGTGGTTGAAGAGGGATGCTAATGCTATTTATATTACGCTGCACTGTCCTCTAATTGACCTTGTTTGTGCAACGGAACGGCTGCTTTTCTCAAGCTGTCGGCCCTTTATTGCTGCATTTTGACCATGCACTAGTGGTTCTTTGTGCTGCTGCTGAGTTCAGGAATCAATACTGCCTTCCCCACAGCCAATAAAGGAGGCTGACAGCATGAATTAACAGAGTGTGGCCAGTTGCATGGAGGGCCATTGTCTTTAAGGAAAATCCGGACACGATTACCAGCCTCCATCACTGAGTGGAGACTTTAATGCAAAGAGCGAGGATGCTGTAATTTAATTTTGGCCAGCTGCTCTGACATGCTCCCCTTTGCCACCTCTTCATGGAGGCCAAGCTATTAATGACTACAGACCAAAACACATAGAGAGACAAAGGCAAATACAGCAGTGCTGGGGCAGCAGTGTCGTCTGATTTGTCCATAGCTTTCTAATAGTATTTACTGAATTGGAAGATTCTCCTTTTTCCTAGGTTTTCTTTAGTACTAATGCATAGAATATAAGTGAAGTTAAAGCAAAAATTCTTCTCATTATGACTCCTATGTCTAAATTGTACATCATATGGGCCAGAGGAGAAAAATCAAGAAAAATCTCATTGTTCCCAATAAAACTAAATGGGCCACTAGAATTATCCCCAACAAAATTATGTACTTCTTGGGGAAGGAATTATTCTTTTATGCAAATCCTAAAAGTCCTAGCACAATGGTAGGCACACTGTGCAAGACCTTAAAAAGGCACACTCTTTTTGACTTATCCATAGTGGAATAAGGAGCATGATGTGGTGGAATGGTAGCTGGATTTATGTGCAGGAGACCTGGGTTTGAAACTTGCTTCTGCCACTAACTATATCCCTTCAGTTTCTTTATCAGCACAGTAGAGTCAGACTTGTTGATCTCTAACATCCCATGCTGAATGAGGAAGTTTTATAGCAGGAGTTATACATGCACTCCCACAAACATTTAGAGACTGATAACAAAGTTGGCACCATTTCCATGACTAAAAGGGCCAAGTGATTTGCCATTGCATGTGTGATGAAAAGAAATGTTTGTCCTAAAGAATATTGATACAGAAAATGTCAGGTCTGTTTGATGCTCAATGTTGGTGGTTGGAATTAATTCAAGCACAGTTATTCAAGGGATAATCTGTTAGACACAAGCTATTTAACTTGAGCTTTTAACTGATTTTTCTAGCTGACTCTTAGGGATTTATCAATGAAGTACAGTACCAGTTGATAGCAATGCTCTCTATAAATTGGAATAAAGCTTATGTTTGAGAAGCTCTTAAGTTTACAATACAAAAGTATCAGACATATTTCTTTAGGGATGTGCTTCAAAAACCAAGGATATCATCAGATTTGGTCATTATAACCGATTTCCCTGCATATGTTGACTAGGTTCTCATGTATCCTTAGGAAAAGTCATTCAGTTAAAAAGCATTTATTAAATGCTTTCTATGTTCCAGGCACTGTGCTAAGTGCTGGGGATACAAAGAAAAGCAAACACATAGTTGCTGCCATCCAGGTGTTAATATCTTAATGGTAAGAAAACATAAAAATAACTATTTATATACAAGAAACATATATCATAAATAGAAGGTACTCACAGAAGGAAGATGCTTTGGGAGATGACCAGAATTGGAACAAATGGGAAAGAAAGGTCTCATGCAGAAGATGGGATTTGAGGTGAATCTTAGAAGGAAGCTTAGAAGTAGGGATGAGGAGAGAGAGCATTCCAGGCATGAGGGACAGACAATACAGAGGTCCAGAGTAGTGAGATGGAGTGTCTAGGGGGAAGAACAGCAAGTGGGTCAGTGTAGTTGAATCATTGAGTGTATGGAGGGGAAAAAGTATAGGAAGATTGTAAATGTAGGGAGGTAGTTGCTTATGAATGTAATTCAATACTAATCAGACCAGAGGATATTAAATATAAGTTTCCTGCTTGGAGAAAAGAGATGATCCAGGACATGCACACAGCCATTGACTGCTAGCCTCCAGAGAAGGTGGAATCTGAATGACAAAGAAAATGCTATAGCAACCTTGGTCATCAGTCCTTTCCCAAGGCAGCCTACTGCAAAGGTGGAAAATACGTATGTCCTTAGCATTGAATGAGTATATAGGTCACCACTATATGCTTGGATGGAAGAGTCTTCAGAGATATGGTATGCCATTAGTTGTCTCATGTTTTTTTTCCAGGGACACAGAACCTTCAAAAGTTTCATGTGTCAGCAGTGCTGTGTGGGACACTACAATGTAATAACTACAACATGCAACATAAGCCTGTGTATGTTCCTCCAGGCCTGCAATACTTTTCTTCTTCATCACTTCTACTTCCTGGATTCCTTGGTTTCCTTCAAGTTCCAGCTAAAAATCCACCTTTTACAGGAAGCTTTGTCCGATTCCCTTCAATGCTAGTATCTTCTGCCTGTTGATCATTTCTAAATTATTTTCTAAATATTTTTGTATAGAGTTGTCTGCATGTTTTTCTCTTCCATTTGATTGTGAGCTTCTTTCCTTTTTTTGGAGGCAGAGTTAAGTGACTTGCCCATGGTCACACAACTAGTAAGTGTCTGAGGCTGGATTTGAACTCAGATCCTCTTGACTCCAGGGCCAGTTGCTTATCCATAGTGTCATCTAGCTGCCCCAGATTATGCGTTTTTTGAGGGCAGAAACTGTTTTTGCTTTTCTTTGTATCCCTAGTGCTTAGCATTAGTGTCTGGTCATAAGAACTTAATAAATGTGTGTTGACTGACTAGAGGGTGATTGGGTCCTGGGTCAGTCAATCCTCTCTTTCTCCCCTACTCCCTTGGGTTATGTTATAGCATCTCCATGTATTTGTGTACATGTCTTCCTTTCACCATCTCCAACCCATAGATGAAACAGCCAATTTTTTTAAGTATGACAATTTTGCCAATCCTTAATATTCTCATAAAGTCATAAAGGAAAGTCTCTGATGATGACATAGGCACCTTGTAAAATCCCAGTGCATCAAAGGATTTAGAGCTAAAACAAGTCTTAGCCATCATTTAGTGCAAACAATCAATCAATAAGGTTTCCTTAGTACCTACTATGTGCAGGCACTATGCCAGGTCCCGGGATACAAAAAGAAGAGAGAACTATTCTCTCCACTCAAGTATCTTACTTTTTTTAGTGGAGAGGCCACAGGTACATACATAGATATATACAAAACAGAGACAAAATAGATTTGAATTGATGGAGATAGAAGGCACTAGCAGCAAGGGGAAGAGGCAAGTCTTCATGTAGAAGTTGATACTTGAACTGAATCTTGAAAGAGACTAAAGATTTTAAGAAGAAGAGGTAAAAAGGAAGAGCATTCAAGGAATGGGGTGCAGTCAGAGGAAAGGCATGGATATAGGACCAAATATTAATTGCTCTGATTATCATTTCAAGTCCTTTCATCTCTGTCCTCAGGTGAACCTTCACTTTCCTGTCTTAAAACACATTATTCCTCTTCTTGTTTACTGCAGTCTAGCCAATTTTTTTTAATTGTTTGTCATAGGACAATCCATTCCTATATCTATGCCTTTCCTCTGACTTGAGACAGGGAGGTTAGGGACTTTAGAAGAGTAAAGGAGGATGAAAGCAAACTTTCTTCCTTCCAGAGAAAGTAGCACTCTACACATTTTGAGGGCATTGTGTAGTTTTAAAAGGATTTCATTGCAATAAGAAACTCACAAATGAGGAAACTCTTGACTAATACAGATCAGGATCTTCCTTGCAATTTATATTCTTTGAGAGTCACCTAGAGTGCTGACAAGTTAAGTGACTTGTACTGGGTCACACAGTCACTTTGTGTCAGGGGGAGGATTTAAATTCAGGTCATCCTGGCTTCGAAACCAGCTTTCTATGCCCTATGCCACATTGTCTCCCATAGGGGAAGAATTAAATTGATTGTGTTTTTTTCCCAAAACCCTACTAAAATAGTTCCATTTGATTATTCCTACTTACCTGAAAATGAGATTATTTTTGAGATTATATGTGAGTAATTAAAAAGAGGTACATTGATGGACTCTCTTACAGCTTAGAACATACTGGGTAAGATAGACTTTCACAGAATTTTAGAGCCAGAATGGATCTAAAATTGTAGTATTACCAAAGAGTTTCTGAGATTTGTTTTACCGTTGTGCCACTTTCCCTCATTGTCTTACTAAAAATATGATAAGGTCCAGCCTCAGGAGAGATCAAATTCTCACTCCAGTTCAACCATTTAATTAAACACCCATTTATTAAGTGCATTCCACTCAACTTCTCTCAGCCTGAGTTTGCTTATATGAAATGGGCATAAAAATAGTACCTACCTTAGAGGACAAAATAAAAATAGAGATATAGATAGATATACTACATATATATATAAATATATATATATACAAAATATATATAGTGCTTTGCAAACTTTAAAGTGTTATGTGGATGCTGGCTATTACTATATCTGTTTTGCTTATGTACAGTATAGATAGGGTACACTGACATTTGGTGGTATGGAAATGGTTATGTGACTTTTTATGGCATATGACAAAGATATTTAACATTTTCTCAACCTTTAGCCATGTCTTAAAAGGTTTATCTCCCCCTCTTCACCATTCCCCACCGCCACCATCAGGCAAAGAAAAATAATCAACTTTGAGTTTCTATTAACTAGTCTATTCAACTGTTGATGCTGGGTTTTGTTTTGTTTTGTTTTGTTTTGCTTTGTTTTGTTTTGTTTTTAACCTGTGAGGGATTAGTCAATCACCCAGCCATAATGTATGCAGTGGGCACTCATACCCACTTTGAATTCTTGGTGATATATGAAAGATATATATGGTATCAGCTGGGAAAACAGAGCAGCCAACATCAGAATAATCAGAAATGACCTACATGTAATAATAGTCTGTGTGACAGTGAGGAGATGACACTGGGAAGCAGGTGGTCTGGATGACAGAGGATCAATACTCCTAGAGAGGGAATAAAACAGATACCAAATGGAAAAGACACTTGGGGAGAATGCTTACAGGAAGACAAGAGAAGCAGAGGAACAATAAGCAAAAACTTCAAGGAACAATAAAACAAGGAGAATGTGAGGATATGTGTTGTGCCCACAGCTAGTTTTCCCAATCACAGCTAAGAGTGCTGTCCAAGGTACTCAATAACAGCAGCTTAATGTATTCATCTCCATAACTATCAATGGGGGCAATGTGTAGCATACAGGAGCTTAAGCTACCCAAATTAGCTTAGATTTTCCACCTTCTAATTTAACATGCTTAAAAAAGCATTTCATGATTTGTGAGAAATGTTGACAGCTAGAAAAAAAGTGGCTTTGTTAGGGAGGCCTACTTTTCAGGAAGAAAACAAGGACAACCCACATTTCATTTCTTTTTCAAAATATGTTATTTCGATTAAAAAGAGAGAGATATGGATAGAGGTAAACCTAATTTGCATTATTCAGCTCAAAAGAAATGTTGCTTTGATGCGACGGTGGTGTATTTGCAGTGAACCCTTGCTCTCCTGGGAACCCACGTGTATTAACATTCCATTCCTCTTTTTCATTATTGCTATCACATATATTAAACACATACATAATATTAGTTGATGAAACCATAATAGCAACCTCAAATATGAGAATTTTTGCCAGGAATGCATTGCTAGACATAAATAAAACTAAATACTAGAGGAAATGCTAATAAAATTTCTCTAGATAAACAACACATTGAATTTATGACTTTGTCCAACTCTGGGCTATGTGTGTATGCTTTCAAGGTGTCACAGTGTGCTAAGCTATTACCTATTTTGATAATGAGATAGGGGAGAAACAAATTTAAACTCTAATTCAAGCAATGTAACCCTGTACTTAGTTCTGACTCATTTTGAACCCCCCCCTTTTTTCTACCAGAGCTGTCAATGCATGTTCCCATGTGTGGAAGGGATAATATCCCCTTGTGAACCCCATCCCTGACAGGCTAAAAGAAAGCATTGCTCATTAGTCAGTGGCAACCTACTTAAAAACATGGAGAAGAGCCTTGTGTTAGCCTTTGTGAAGGCAGAGTTCCCATCCTATGTGAAAGTCTCAATACTATCCTTAATCCTAAACTTTCCAAAGGGATGTATGTGAATAAACACTTATATCAGCCTACCACCCAGGGAAGGATTAAGCTTTTGATTAAAATATGGGCTCTGCTATACATAAGCTATAACAACATGGCACCTACCTTCAAGGAGTATCCTATCTAAGTAATAATCTAGGGTAAAAATAAGTGCTATTACTCAAATGTAAGGAAATGAGAGAAGAGATTTTTAAATTCACTATTTAAAATACAGGTCATCACCCAAAAACTTTATGAATTTTCCTCTTTTAAGATTGGGGGGGGCAGCTAGGTGGTGCAGTGGATAGAGCACCAGTTCTGGAGGCAGGAGAACCTGAGTTCAAACCCAGCCTCAGACACTTGACACTTACTAGCTGTGTGACCCTGGGTAAGTCACTTAACCCCATTGCCTAGCCAAAAAAAAAAAAGATTTTTTTATTTTTATAGTTCTATCAATTAATAAAAATTTATTAAGTGCTAAGTGATGAATAGGAGGAAAAGCAAAGCAGTCCCTGATCTCAAGAAGCTTGCATTCTTTTGGGGGTTGTTATTGTTCGGTCGTTTCAGTCATGTCTGACTCTTTCTGAACCCATTTGAGGTTTTCTTAGGAAAGATACTAGAGTGGTTTGCTATTCCTCCTTTAGTTTATTTTAAAGATGAGGAAACTGAGTCAAAGTCAAGGGACTTGCCCAGGGTCACACAACTAGCAAGTGTTTGATGCCAGATTTGAACTCAGATCTTCCTGATTCCAGACCTGGAACTCTATCCACTTCACCAGGAAAATAGCATGTAAATTCAGAGTGTATATATGTAAACAGAGAGGAATTTTGGAAGGAGGGTTATGGGCAAAAGGATAAGGGGGCACACATATTCAGGGAAAAGAAGAGGTCTGAAAAAGAGAAGTGTGGGAGTCTTGGAGGAAAAGAAAGCCAAAAGGTAGAATAAGAAAAGGAATAAAGATAGTAGTCTATCTAAATCCAACCTCTCCTTGAAGGCTAATTCAAGTCCACACTATCTCATGATGTATGTGTTCCTTAACCACTCTGACATCAGCTGTGTGACCCCAGGCAAGCCACTTAACTTCTTAGAGACTCAATTTCCTCATCTGCAAAGAACAGACAATAATACCTGTACCAGCAACCTGACATGGCTGATGTGAGGTTCTATTGTAATAATGTGCATAAAGAACTTTAGGAAGAGTGAATCAAGCACCATATGAATGTGAATTATTATTATTGGCTCCCCCTCAAAGCCCAACCTATTTTCTATAATGTGTTGGGGCCAGTAATGACAAGGTAGAGAAAATCTAGCCAAGACGTGTAGTGGAGATTTCATGTATGCTAACTTACTGTGACTGTGACAACAATGAGAATAACGATAAGAGTAATGATTATATTATTATTTTTACCACAATTGATAACAAGGAAGAGGAAGAGGATGGTAATGATGATGACAATGGAGACAAAAGTGATACTGACTACTATTAGTACTATATTACTATTACTCCTACTAATATTTCTGCTACTAATATTAGGAGGATGAGAAAGAGATGGAAAAGGAGAAAAGATGATAGTGACTATTATTAATAATACTACATTAATACTACAGCTACTACTATTTCTACTGCAATGATGAAAACAATAACAACTCCTACTATTATGACTATTTTGCTCTTCTTATCATCTATAGCATTTGCATCATCCACCACAAAACTGAGCAACAATTACCTAGAATTTTATGTTCTTTGATTCTTCATACATATGAATCTTGTTTAAAGAAGACCAGAAGGTCTTCAGACACTTGAGCTATGTCATCTGATTTTTTTAACCCCTTAAAAGAATTTTAATGAGCCCATTCTACTCTATTACCTCTGTATCTCTGAAAATAGTTTATGCTTCAAGGATGGGAATGTTAAGGGATGAACTGTAATAGAGGGACCCAGTTGAATGAATGGCATTCTTATGAGCCAAACAGAAGTTTCCAGACTCAGTATGGTCATTTGTACCTACCCAGTACAAGTCACAATGCTGGTATCCAGCCAATATTTCTCTTATTATCCTCATTGTGATCATGGGCCTTCATTCACTCAATATTTATTAAGTAAATAAATTTATCTCCTTAGCCATCCATCAGTTACTTCATCTGTAAAATGAAGAGATTGAACTAGATTATTTCTAAGTTCTCTTCTACCTCTAATATATTTTGTGATTGTTTATGATTTTAATTCTTTGACATGTACTGTAATATTATGGCCACTAGTCCCTGCTTGCACAGCTCTGCTGTTCTTATCTCCCTTCTGTCCATCTTCTAAGACTTAAATCCGGCAGCTTTCTTAGTCCAACCTGTCTGTATGTAAAAGGCCATGGGAGATTGTAGTCATGCATTCTAACATTCCAACTTCTTCCAAAACTCAAAGCCAAACAGCTCAATTGCAATGTTACTTTGATTCACTGCTGGCTCAACTGCACTTGTCAGAATTCTAGTGAGCCGGGCTCCAGCCGTTGTCATCCGCACATCTGCTGCATTGTAAGAATAGTCCACATTTTTATAAAGTCTTTCCTTTAGGAAGATCACAAACCACTTTATGCCCCAAGCATCTCGTCATTCAGGCCCAATATCACTGCTCAGTTGTCTTTCCATGGGTAGTGAAGAACTACAGGGAGCCTTAGATAAGGAGGCTGTAATAACTCTAACTGGAATTTGGCAAGTACATAGAGGGTTACTTTGTCCTCCAACAGAAAGTGCCATATGTTCTCCAGCAAGCACAAGTCACAGAGGCCTTGGATTTATTTCTTCATCTGATAGATAGTTAAAAAGGGTAGTCAGTTACTTTCAGTACTGAATTCAGTGACATTTTTTTCAGATGGGTATCTGGATAATTAGGAACTCTAAAATAAATAAAAATGAACTTACATCTAGTTGCCCAAGCATTTCCAAAGCTAACAAAAAAAAGAATACTTTTAGGTAGATGCCAAATGCAAAGATGTCCTCTGATAATAAGCCCAGCGGTAAACCCTTTAACTTTGTCAGCTAGGTGTTTTAGTCGAGGACAGGGGAGAAAAAAATACAGCATCAACAACCACCTTGTCTTCTTTTAAGAAGTGCTACCAACTCTTCTTTATAATGGAAACAATACACAGTAGATAGAAGAGAAAGAATTAAATTTGGATGCTGCACAATGAGACAAATGAAAAGAGTCGTATAGTGCTTCTCATGGGCTCCAAACTCCAGCCTTCATTCATTCATTCTGAGCAGGCTTTAACTCTCCTACTGCCTCCCCAAAACCTAAATTATGTAATCTCATTCTCTCTGAAACACCCAGGGGCACGCTCAGTGAGTGACCCTTGGACTTCCTAGGGAAGCTTCAAACATATTTAATAGGGAATGCTATTTTGCTGCTCTTTGGAGGAAGTCTCAGACACAAAGGAAATATTTTGCTGTATTTCTGATGTCTGAACCTATGGACAATTCACCTAGGTGAAGAAGGAAGCTGCTCTGCCTTGATTTCTATGCACACTGTGTGCTCGCTTGAACAGGTGGTTTCTGACTGCTATATACAAGTGTGGAACTTGGGAAATTTTTACTGTTCCTTAGGTTCATCAACCCCCAACCTGATTCCTGAATAAATAAATATTCCTGAAGAAAAATGTGGAATGGCTTCTTACCTCTGCCTATTGAACAGAGAGCTATAAAGGCTTCAGACTGAACAAGGGAGCATCAAAATGAAAGTGTGTAATTGTTATGAGTTCTCTGAATGAATAACAAAATTCATCCCAGCTGAAAATTAATATCTTTTAGATACAGGCTGATTTAATTTATTCTCTGAACCCAAATGGTAAGAAGTTCAAGTTTGTCTAGTCACCTTGGTATCCTTCTGGCTCCAATGGATTTCTATTGTTCCCCATTTCT
Organism: Vombatus ursinus; assembly: GCF_900497805.2. NCBI lineage: Eukaryota > Metazoa > Chordata > Mammalia > Diprotodontia > Vombatidae > Vombatus > Vombatus ursinus. The sequence goes on along the minus strand of NW_020954590.1, from coordinate 9,291,130 downwards.
GAAATTGCATTTGTTTTAATTAATCCCCCCCATTTAGGTCTTTGAAAGGAAAAACAAAAACAAAAAATTCCAGTAGTAGTGAAAACAGAGCCAGGATAATGATCACCTCCAAAGCTGTGTGGTTAAGAAAAGCAGTCATTTAGTCCTACTGAGCATCATTTTCTTTCTGTGTGAAATGCAAGAAGAATATTCTCCATAAAACTGCAAAACCATCAGTGTCCCACCCCACTCTTTGTGCCTAGAGCTATCAAACATTCTGAAAGAAAACTCTTAATGTTTTCATGAGATCTCAAGAAAAATCATAGAGACATTTTCTGAGAATTCCATGTTAAAGTGACTAAGAACATTAAAGTCATCTCCAAATATTCCACAAAGATTTCTGAAATATGTCATTTGATATAATTTGCAGATTCCCCTCTCCCACTCACTTTTTGGAGTGCTTTGAATCTAAATGAAATATTATCTGATTTTTAAAAGTTAAAGTCAACAAAGTACATTTTCATTTAGAATTAGGCAATGTGAAGTGAGTAGAACTGAGAGAACAATTTATACAACAACTACATTGTAAAGACACTTCAAGTGATGCCTCTAGCCTAAATTTGCCAAGGCTTTTATTACTTATGTACATACTGGTGGTCAAGTCTATGGTAAGTTTCAAATCATCTGTTAGGAATTGTTCAATTTGCTATTATATCAATAAATTCTAAATAATATAAATGGAATTTGATAACTCTTTCAATCATATTCTCTTGAAGATTCCTTTCAGCTCCAATATAATTTTAGTAGATTACTATGATAGAAGAGTGAGTTATATATATAATACATATATACATATATTTCATATAGCAGGTTTGTCTATGGGTGCATAGCCCATCCAATAGGTTAGCACATGGTGCTGCTAAGGTAAAAAAACCATGCTTCTTACTTGCCCCTTTCCTACCTCCCCTTAAAAAAAGGAAAGATTCATTTTTGCCTTGGCTCAATTTTGTCAAAACTGCTGTACAGGAATACTTCCTTCATTTAGCTCTTCTGAAGCTAATTTTTTTTTTACCCAATTGTAAGACTTCATGTTTATCCCCATTAACTCTCAATCTATTAGAGTTGGTGCCATGTTCTTTTTTTTCCCATGTTCTAACTTGTCAAGATTTTTTTTAATCCTGACTTTTTTTAATCATGTGTTAGCTAACCATTACAGTTTTGTTTCATCTGAAAATATGAGTGCCATTAATGCCTTTATCCAGCTCATTGATAAATATTTCAAACAGCACAGGTCCAAGCATGGATCCATGAAGCACTTCACCAGATGTTTCCTTCAATGTTGACATTGAACTATTAATAACCCTTTGGGTCTAGCCAATTACTCATTTCCTAAATTCACCTAAAAGGACTTTCATTTCTGTCATAGGGTTCCATCCACAGGAATAGCAGGCTGGACTTTATCGAATGCTTTACAAACTCCAGATAAACTATATCTACAATAACACTCTCATCTACAAGTTTAGTAACCTTATCAAAAAAAGAAAATATTTCATCTGTGATGACTTGTTCTTGATTAAATCTTTATAAAATAATTATTTTCTTTAATTTAAAATAAGGCAGTATTAATCTTTCTCATAATATAAATGTTTGGCTAGTCATTTATTTGATCTTTGAAAGCTATAGCTTTTGTATAAGGTGACCCAGCAATATAATAACTCAGTAAATTATTTTGATTGTCAGTATTGATATTAGTGTTTAAAAAATCCTCCTATCTGATATTATAAATTAATTCCCATTATTGGGGTTCAAAAATAGAATCAAACTTCTCGCAATTTGAACCCATGATCCCAAAAAGTACAAAACTGAACTAAATTGGGCTGCCATTGAATTCTGAAGGGTCTTCAGATAAATGCTGAAGTTGTGAGTATAGAGTATATGGAATCTAGCACAATGTATTGTAGTTAGTAAGAATTTTTTTTAAAAATGTTGAGTCACACAATCTTTCCAAAGTACAATTTCAGTAATTCCTTGAATAATTTTAGAGTTTCTAGAAATCCCTAGGATTCTCTCTTTTGTTCACCCTTTCATTTCAATTTTTTTTTCTTGTGAAACCATAATGAAAGGAGATATTGATGTTATGTCAGCTACATTTACAACTCTTAAGCTATTCCCAGAACCGGAAGGAAGTTTCTAAAGCACTTTGTAGATTGTTGTAGAGAAGTTATGGAAGATCTTAGAAGAAAATCCCACAGAACAGAGAAGTGTGAATGAGTGGAAATCATGAGGTCATCTTAATACCTAAATACTTGGGGGAGCCTTACAAGTTTTTGTGTTATTTTATTGTCTATCCCTCTGTGTTGTTTGTCTCCTAAGAAGAGTGCTAAAATAAACCTGGGTGGGAAATTGTATCATTTTTGGTTTTGCCTAGAAACATTGCTTGGAAAGCAGCAGAACATACTGTCTAAAGCAAAGTGTTGATGAAATGCCTTATAGGGTAAAACTAATGCTCATATTAAAAACTAACACCCTGCATGCACCAGTAATTCCTCACAAACCCTCATTTTATGTTGGGTAGGCAAAGCCTTAATGGCAAGTTAAAACTGTGTGGTAGGGATTGTTTTTGAAAATTGGGGGCCCATTAGACACAAATCTCATTTTTATGGAGCTAGATAAAGCATCAATGCTACTTTAAAAAATAATAGCATAAAATGCCTTACCACAAATAAAACAAAATACAATAAAACACCAGTCTGACAACTTGGCAGCTAAATTTAGTGTGCTGCCTTTGGTGCATATGTCTCTCTGATCTCACCAATATTTTATTAAAGATGTTTTAATTGGGAGATGTGGTAAGAAATAAGTCCAAGCAGCATGTTTTTTTTTTTAAATAAGTAAACAAAGAACCCAAATTTACACATAGAATGAAACTATGACAAAATTTCAAGGACACACCATGTATCTAAATGAGCACATTGGGCCTGTGTCTCAGGAGGGAAGGAAAAACCTACACCCTTTTACCATTGACATTTTTTATGCAACAAGGGAAAAGCAGCATTAGCAAACAAAAATTGCTTTTCATTTTGCCAACAAGATAAATAGAATGAAATTTCAATGAAAATGACTGAAAATGTACATGATTGATGCAAAATTTGCAAAATTCCAAAGATATGGGTACAATTTGTCATACAAATGATACAGAAATCATTTTGTTTTGTCACAAAAATTATACAAAGTAAAAATTGCCAATCTTCCTTTTCCAGCTCTAGTCTTTCCCTGTTGGAAAATCTGTATTGCTTTTCAAAAAGAAAAGATGGGAATGCTTTCTATTTCAAACTCTGTTTCACTAATCACTAGGAATGTGTTAGCAGGCATGCTTCCAAAGGCTTTATGCATATTGAGATGGAATCAAGTCTGTCCATTTATTGAAGAATTATTCCTATGCCTGTGGCCATATTGTGGTTCTTGGAAAGAAGCAAGGTTTTGAGGAGAATGAGAACTTCTCTAATGGCAGAGAATGAAAGCAAAAGGACTTTGGAAGCAATCATAGGATCACAGCTTTGAAACTGGAAGGGATTTTACAGATTATTGAGTCTAACCCCCTCATTTTGCCAAACACAAAACTGAGGACCAGAGAGGATAAGTGACTTATCTAAGGTCACACAGAACATAAATGGTAGAACTGGGATTCAAACCATGGTGCTCTGAATCTAAAGATGATTTCATTTTCTTTCTGTTAAATGAACTAGATCTCTTTTGAGATTCTTTCTAGCCCTAGCTCTGTGAACCTATGAATTAGAAGTAAAGGAGAGATAAAAATGAGGAGTCATGTTGGAATGTCAGAGTAGAAGTGATAGAAGAGAAGATGGTTTAGAACAGAATGATAATGTGGTCACTTCTGGGAAAAAAGAGAGAGAGGAAGAAGGAGGGTATCAAGGCTTGAGGGAGCAGGTTAAGTCCTGAATCCAGCACTGGATAAGAATGTTTAGCCAAATAGAGTAGAAGGTTAGAAAAACTAATAAGATCATAGAATGTTAAAATAGGAACGGCTATTAAAGGCCACCTAATCAAGCAAGCAAGCATTTAATAGATACCTGTTATATATTACAGGCACTAAGGATACAAAAAAATCTAAGCACTGAGGATACAAAAAATAAATAAATAAAACAGTTCCCACCCTCAAGGAGCTTACATTCTATCAAGGTAGATAACTGGATTGGATTATATAAGCAAGCATATGTAAAATATAAATATAAGGCATATAAATATAAATAAACAAGGTAAACAAATCGGTGGGGCAACTAACTAAGTTGTGAAATGAATGGAATCCCAGGTCTGGAGTCAGTAAGTCTTATCTTCTTGAGTTCAAATCCAGCCTCAGACACTTACTAACTGAGTGACCCTGGGCAAGTCACTTAACCCTGTTTGCCTCAGTTTTCTTAACTGTAAAATGAGTTGAAGAAGGAAATGCCAACCATGCCAGTATCTTTGCCAAGAAAACTTCAATTGGGGTCATGAAGAGTTGGACATGACTCTGAAAATAACTGAACAGCAATAAAGAGCATTGGGGAGGAGAGAGACCTAGCTGCTAGGACATCAGGAATGACTTTATTTAGCTACATAAGGAGATCCTTGAACAGAATTCTGATGGAATCAGGAATTCTAAGAGTCTGAGGTAAGGTGGGAGTGAATTCCAGCAAGGGAACCCAAAGTGTAAAAGAATGGAAATAAAAAATGGAGTCTCATATATGAGAAACAATAAAAGAGGAGAGGGGCAGAGAAGGGAATAACTATTTATTAAGTGCCCTATATGTGCCAGGCACTGGGCTAAGTGCTTTGAAAATATTATCTCTGACTAGTTTGGTTGAACTATAGAATGCAGAAAGGGGAGCACTGTACAATAAGGTTAGAAAGAAAGGTCAGGAGCAGGTTGTGAAGAGCTTTAAAAAGCAAACAGAAGAACTTATGTTTTATCATAGACCACTGGAATTTTCTGAAAAGGAGAACAATGTAGTCAAACTTTAACTCTAGGAAAATCACTTTGGCAGATATATGAAAGGTTAGATTGGAAAAGGAAGAGATTTGGGGAAAGGATACTAATTAGGAGGCTATTGAAAAAGTTCATGAGAAGTAATGAGGGTCTGAACCAGGGTGTTGGCTATGTGAAGAGAAATAACAGGGATGGATGAGAAAGAAGAAGTTCAACTCTTTCATATTGCAAATGGGGAAGTTGAAGCCCAGAGGGGCTAAGCAATTTGCCATAGGTACTACAAATTGTTGGTGGTAAAACTTGGGCTATAACCATTTCTTCTCATTCACAGTCAAATGGTATTCCCCCTATTCCATACATATCATCCTTTTTTTTCCCCTGCAAAATTATCTATTTATTTGAAAAAAATTCTCATGGTATTTTTAAAGCATAAGAATGCATAATATTAAATTCAAATGCCTGTGTTCTTTGTAGAATGTAAATTCCTTAAGGCCAAGGACTACTATTTTTCCTCTGTGTCACTAGTGTCTAACACAGGGTCTGGCACACAGTTAGCATGCAGTAAATGCTTGTTGAAATGAATTGAACTGAACTGATTATATAGGGATTTAGTGTAGTGTAAAAGCATGTGTTTGGCTTGTTTGGCTTGCTGAAAATTTTAAATGAAATTATTCTGTCTCTTTTAGTTATAAAATAAATTTTAATACCTAATTTTTTTATTAAATGTAAAGAGATTTATAAATAATTTCTACATTGACAAAAAGAAAGATTTGTTTTAAAAATACCTCTAGTTCAGCCCACTATCTTCAAGAAGGACTAAAACAAAACCATCCAGAAGTATTAGAAATCAATATTAATTAATAAGCTACTAGAATGTTGATGTGATATTATGGACATTGTCCTTTCAATAAGAAATCTCTAATCACACAGTCTTTGGGAGTGTCCTGGTCCTTAAGGAACTTAAAGTCTAGCTGAGACAAAACAAAATTCCCTCCTCAATCTAAAAATAAAAATCTACAACTCCAAATGAAAAAAAAAATGATGTTATTGTATTAAGAATGTTTAAGAGGGTTATGAAGAATGGGTAGTATTTGGGGTCAGGGGAAGGGCCTTCAGGGTTAGGACACCAACTTTTTCAATGGCCTCCTAATTGGCCTTAAGAAAATAAGAAACACATTTATCTATCCTTCATCTTTCCTACACTAAGAATCTCCAGGGGGAAAGTCCGGTTCTTTTTTGTCAAGAAATTCTTTGTGTTTTTTGTTCAATCATTTACATGGTGAAGACATTTGAAAGGTATCCAAGACTTCTTTTCTTTAACCTGAAAGAGTCCCACCTCCTTTTGCAGTTCACCTTCACTTTCAAAGTTCTTGCTTCCTCACAAGTCTTTAATTATTTTTCTTCCCTTAATATTTATCTTCTTTGGTTCTTTATCAGTATATCCTTACTCTCCTTAAATCATAGATGTCCACTTTGATTTTTTTAAAAAAAATGATGAGTCAAAAGGACAGAGTTCAAATTACTCCTCATGAACAAACACTTTCGAGGAAAAGACTCTCTGGAGTAAGAGCTTGATGCAGTCCTGAGCTAGATTTTACCCAGTCATCATTCAGGGTGCTAGTGGTCTAGCCATCATCTCTTTCCACTGCAGACTAACCATTCAGAGAAGAGTCTGATGTTTTAAAGATTTTTAAAAGGCAGTTTATAAGTAACTAATCCATAAATTATCTGTTTCAGAAGGGGAGGAGAGAGAAGGAGAGAAGAGGGGAGGAGAGGGGAGGGAAGGAGAGGCAGGAGAAGGTATTTCTTTTTACATCTCTCTATATAACTATCCTTTAAGTGTTTGTTTGTTTGTTTTGTTTCTGGTTTTCTGCTATTTGTTCTTTCCAAAGCTCACAACCTAGTCACACTGGACCCTTTTGTCTCCATCACTCTCACTCCCCATACTGCAACATTTTTCCAAGTCTTGTCAATACTGCTTTCATAGTATCTCTTCTATCCATTTCTCTCTCTCCACTGACCCAAACACTTCCTAGTTTGGATTCTCATCACTTGGGTCATAAGAAGTCATGTTTTCTTGCTTTTCTTCTGTCCTCTTAGCTTATGTTTCCCTCTCCCTCTCCGTCTCTTTATGTTTCCCTGTCTCTCCCTTTCTCTTCTTTCACTGACATCTTTGCCCAAATTAATCCTTCTCTCTCCATCAAGTGACCATACCTTTTCTGTGCATAGGTGCCAGGTTAATCTGTCTAAAATCCTACTTTGAGCCTACTGTTAACCCTTCAAGTGTTTCTCAAACCAGTGTTTAGAACTCTCAGGGGAATCTGGGTGGAATTCCCAGGGAGTGGTGGAGACGGGAACATCTGTTTTGTGGTAGCAGCCTCTCAGCTCATTAAAGTAATCTCCTCCCTGCACACTATCAACACTGCTCTCTTTTTCTTGGCCACTTTCCCTGCCCCTCCTTCTCATTACCTTGTCCCCCATTATCACCATTATCTCCTCATTCCCTTTCTGCTTCTCCCTATTAGCCTTTCCTCTCCAGGGTTAAACAAAGACAAGATGCCACTCTTGCCTTTCTTCTCCTTTTCATGATTCTTTTTATGAGGAAGGTGGACAAGGGATGGTGAGGGCTAGGCAGAGATCATCAGAAGAATTTCCCAGTGGCATTATGGGATGAAGTGAACCCATGGACCTGCAGCTATATAAGATTTAAGTTCTTTAAGTTCAAGCAAATACAATTCCAGAACAACAAATATTTTGTTAGGGTCCTTGGAGATTGAGATCAACAGAAAATCTTTTTTTTCCAGACTCTGGTACCACAAACATCACAGGGATAATGTACAGATATCAAGAACAGTATAATAATTAGTATAAAAACTAAGGGACTTGGTAATCTTAAAACAACACCAACACCAACAACTGTCATCACAGCATCCCATCTGCTATAGATGCTTTTAAAGAGATCCTTTCACTTTTCTTTCTAATCATTCTAATCATTTACCAGTTGCTTTTTTTTTACTGTACTTTGTAAAATTCCACGAGTTTTAATGCTCAGAGCATTGCAGACCCAAGTACTGTAGCTTTCAGTGAGCCAGGCTCCATATGACAGGCAAAGCTTCCCCCATACACAGTTCACACACACACACACACACCCCCAGGATTTCAAGCTTGCTAATCCTTGAACTCTATTTTTAAGGTGTAAATCCAGCATATAGGAAAGTGAGAGACAAGCAGCTTAGACTGAGCCAGGAATACCATGATCAGATCCCATGCAACATCACCCACAGAGCTCAGTAAATGACCTCTGACCTGACAGGTGTTGTCTGCCTCCATTACCATGTCAGTCTGCAAACCATTTCCCGAAATCTTACAAGAAATATCCAGGAGAGCTTTACAGGATTGACCAGCTCATTAAACAACTTCAGTTTCTGTGTGTATGTGTACATGTGTGTGTGTGTACACACACACACATGCATGTATATACATATGTGTGTATGTAAACTATGTTATCATTTAAAATATGATTAAGGTAAAGCCAGCATATCCCATGCAGCAGTATGACTTTCAATAATGAATCTGGGGAAAGTATAAGGATTATTCCTAGGTTGTCACACATAAAACCAGTTTTCCCCCAAGAAAACTGTCATGAAAATCCCTATCCCAGAAGATTTAAATTAGACCTTAAATGGTTCCTGAAAGGATGCAAGATTTATTTTTATTATTCACCAAAGAAATATGATTGAAAACTCAAACCAAAAGTAGTCTTGTTAAGAATCAGCTCACAAAAATGGGCTTCTCATTTCTAATTATACCAGCAACACAGAAGGACACTCTATCTTTCAGAAGATTTGTCAGAAATCTTCCAAGTTAGGGATTTCAAGGAAACCACTAGTTTGTCTTCAAAGGCCTAGTTTGCCTTAGTGTAATAGCTGTCTGATTAAAGGCCACAACCTCGGTACAAGGTAATCAGTAGGGAGACATTATTATTATTTTGCTAATTAGTCAAAAATCATTGAATTTCCTGTGGCTTCTTCCTGCTGAGCAATCATTTGATCTTGCTTATGTTGACAAACATGCAAGTCACCAATTCTGCCTCATTTATCATTTGACAGGGACAGTGTTTGCTTCCTCGGGTGTGAAGGGGAGAAGACTAAGGGTAAGCAAATAGGCAACAGGAAATAGGCTACAGCAAGAGCTCATTTTCCTGTTTGAAAATACAAAGCAACTAGAAAGAGTGCATGCCTTGTTTTTCGACTATCCTGCTTTTATCTGCTTTGACAAGTGCTAACGGAGAATTCTTATCCCACAAGGATGATGCAAAGCAAAAAGTGAAAATTGGTATGCCCTATTCTAAGAGAACATTTGATAACTTGGAACAAAAACTAAAATCCTTCTTAGGAGTCAAAGCTTAGGAATTTTCATTTTTATGTTTTGCTCAGTGAACTAAGTATATGAAGCCACAGTGTGGCCTGGGGAAGGAAAATATATGCAATCTCTCTCTCTTCTCCCTCTATCTCTCTCTCTCTCTCTCTCTCTCTCTTTTTCTTTCTCATACACATACAAGCAGGTGCAAACACACACACACACACTCACATACACACATACACACACACAGGGCTAAACTGATAAAGCAGAGAGAGATTTTGTATAGCAGAGAGTCTCAGAATTCAGAATGGTTATAATTTAAAACTCTAAACAGGCTGCTTGGATTTGGCAGATTTAAAGTCAGGGACCAAAATAGTAAGTTTGCTAACAGTTTTTCTCAGAAAGGTACATGTGAATATGTTATCAGGTCTGTAGGTGCAAATAGCAGATTAGGTGATGGATAACCCAGTCTTTTGAACTATACTCACAAACAAGGGGGAAGCAACTGAATGTCTGATCTGACTGATTTTGCATAAAGTAACATTACGATGACTGAAAAAGAGTAGATTAAAGGATTACAAGGTGACACAGGCACACCTGCCTGCCTCTATGTATTTGTGTGTGTGTGTGTGTGTGTTTGTGTGTGTGTGTGTTGCATACCCACAGTCCCAATTAAATTAGGCCATACTGTTAGATTGTAATTCATAGTTAGCAGAGTCAGAGCAGGAATGGACGTTAGAGATCATCTCGTCCAGTGCCCTCATGTTACAATGAGGACTGATTCACATTCATACTTGTTTTTGTATCCTGGGTACTTTCATTTCCTGACACTTAGTAGATACTTAATAAATGCTTCTTGACTGACTGATTGATTACTAAGATAATCTTATGACACTCTGCATAGTCATTCTTCTGTACCTCAATATTCCCATCTGTAAAATGAAAGTTTACATTCCACACTCATATTAAAAGTTAGCTTTAATCCAGTCACAAAGTCTTAAAAATGCAAAATGTCTGGTTTTAAGAACAGTAAGTGTTGTATGGGTGTTAAGGAGAAAAGGAAACAAATTGGAAAAAAAGATAATTAATAATTTGCTACTCCTATCTGAGCATTATGGTACAATAAAATATATTACATATTCTTATCATTTGAAGCCATATTCTATAAAGGAAACAGGAATTAGGTTGCAAAGGTCAAACTGAACTTCTGTTGTTGCTTTTCTCCAAGCTAAAACTGCCTGCAGTAGTCGCTCAATCTCTTCTAGGTGCATTGAAGAGAGCCATGGATTGCATTTGGGGTGTAGGAAGGGGGAATTTGGCATAGGGGAGAAAAAAGGACCAAAAAAGGAGCTTTCAAAATACTCACAACTCTGTTCTTGCATAGATTTGTGCCACCACTTTCCCCCTAAATTCTTTTAAGTATCCTTCCAAACACAAGAAAACACCTTAAATTCCTTTATCCCTATATCACAAAACAAATAATGCTTACTTCCAAAGTAAAAAAAAAAAAAGAAAAATCAGAAAGAGGAGAAAAGCCCATAGAGGATTTCTTGGTGGGGAGTGGAGGGAAGAACAGGAAGCAGATGTGTAGGAATATGTTATTGCCTATTGATATTGAGTTTTTATGTGATGTCACTGTACTGAACTTACATGACATTGATGGTTATGACATTAAGGTGACCTAAATGTCAGACTTTCAGGTAGAAAGGAGAGTTGTTATTGAAATAGGGGTGGGGTGGAATTAAACTGGTTGTCCAATGAGAATATATGAAAAGAAAAATCCTCATTTTTGCCATTTTATAAGTAAAACATTTTCTATTCTTAAGGCTCAAAGAAAATGATATGAAATGCATGTTTTTGGTAAATCATTATTTCTCCAGAAAATAGTAAGAATAATTTATTTATATACTATCTAAATGGTCTCTTTAATATGCATCCAATGCTTTTCATTTAATAGTCTGGGTTGATTTATTGAATTATTTTGTATATATTTATTGATTCCTAAAGTATTGCACAATAAATAAAGCACCCATATCCTTTTCCTTCAGCTGCCTGCAAGTTATACTCAGTGAAATCTATTTTTTTAATTTTCCCTGTGCTTTTTGAAATAAGATTAGCCCCTAAAGAGTGACAATACTGGATTTGTTCTTAGTGTTCGATGATGTTAAAGAAAGAAAAATCCCTACTTTTTATTTCCTATTTAAAAATTAAATGCTATAGGGAGAAAAACTGCCCCAATTTCTAGAAGGATTCACAATGTGTTAACAAACAGAATATTTAAGGCTTAGCTTGAAGGAATGAAAACTAGTTCTGGATCTCATTAAAATAGGATTTTAAAGTAAGGGCACAGTGGCTCATTGGTTCTTTATGTGACTAATGTGATAAAAATGGAAGGGGAGGAATTGAGGAATAAGTCCAAAAAAGACTAGTAATTAATAAAAGTCCATTTCTATGGTCTGAGGAGAACAAGATAGGGAATGGTCACCTACTCTCCACCCCCACCATCCTCCAGCCTCTTCCCCAGGCCAATGAGAAGAGGTACATGTCAGTTCCATCTTTAGTAGGTCTTGCACTTGAGTGCTGAAATGATGGCGAAGGGCTTTAGTGAATCAGTGAAGCCATCTATGGAAAACACCATATGTCTCATGGGTTAGAATTCACGATAATGGCCCTCCCCACATTTCTACTTCACATTATAATTTTTAAGTTTATGTTAAATGAATCAAAGATCATAATCCTAACCATTATATAAGATTGCAGATACTCTGGGAATAGGAGAAGGTCATAAACTATACAGCCTCAATATATTTCCTTTAACATCCAACTTTACGCTTGTACAGCCTACTTGCCTATTTGTATATGACCTTTACTACAGGACTTTGAGAATATTTTATAAACCCTAGCAATTTCCTCCTACCATACCCCTATAGTGTATACTTGGATATCTACCATTTTACAAATCCAAATATAAAAAACCCAAAATGAGAGAATTCCCGAAGGTCAAAACAGCCAGTGGCCAAAAAAAAAAAAAAAAAAAAAAAGGAGTTTTTAAAATGGTTCCTTCTTCATTTTGCTGCTCTTATTAGCCCATGTTTCATCTCCCTCAACAGTGTCATAGCCTATCTATGCATAAGCAATGTGACTTTTTACAGCACAGTACGTATAGCTCGTATGCAGATAGACATGATGCTGGTATGTAGAAAACTCAAAATAGAAGCAATGCAATAGCACATGAATTTTTAAGCACATATCTAAACCCTTATGTTAAAAGCTACCACATGTTGGGTGCACTACCACAATTGTTAAAACTTGATATGTTATTTGACCGAATATGAATAAATCACCAGAGTGTCCGTCCTGGGCAACAGTGGTCTACATACCACAATGGTCTTAACCCAGGGTGCTTAAATACTGTGTCGTATTTCTCCAGCCGAAGTCTCGTTTTTTCCCTTAACATACAAATATAAAAATAGTATGTAACTGGAACATTACCTGGTAAGCTAACAAGTCCTCTCATCTTTTTATAGAAATTTATTCTTTTAAAATAGATATATCTTTGGCACTAAATTGAGCTGGACAAGCAAAAATAACTAAATAATATAAATGAAAAATGCAGCCTATCTCAGAATCTTTGAAGAAACTGGGGTGGGGGAAAAGTGGAGGGAGTTAAGCTGTGCAGTAGCTATAAAGTCTCCTTGTTTCTCAGTCCTGGAAGGCACTGATCCCTGGAGGCCCCTTGGTTGGATCTTTCTATCTCTGTTCTTTGGCATTGCTTTGCCCTGCCTCCCTCTGTCCAACGTCAAAATCACATGCCAGGGATAGAAGAGAGTTATCTGCATTTGCAGTCAGTGTGAGCGGCAGCAGCACAGTGAGGCTATAGTGAAATGACTGGGGAGATTTTTTTTTTTAAATCTCCAATCACTGGTAATTATCAAGAGAGGCCCAGGTAAATTCTGCCCTCATAGCCACACACCCCAGGGAGGTAGAAGTGGGAGGTGGACTGGCGGGGAATGCAGTGCATTCTCAGGAAGCAGTGTGTGCTGAATATTTCCATGTTCCCTGTTTTATAGCCTTTTTACTGTTGACGATCAAATTCCCATCTCAGGTTCATTTGAAATGGATGCCTTCCAAGGCAGGAGAATATCCTTTTCAAGAGAGGGCACTGAAATCCCAATGGCTGACAGTTAATATTTTGTCTCACTTTAATTAAATGCCTAAAACGCTAAAGGCATCTCCAGTATTCATTCTACGAGTTATTTATCTAGATAAACTGTGCATTAGTGTAGGTGAGAGATTATCATTTTATCAAGTTTTATAAATTATACCTGGTTCTCCATGCTTGCATTTCATTCCTTCATTTATCCCAGCAGTTGCTGTAGATGTAGGGAACAAAAGGATGCAGAATTATACTCTTCTGATGCTGTATGAGTGCTGGATTTGAGAAATCTGCACTACCCAATTTTTTTATTCCTATACTAGAGAGACTATGGAAATGTATTCACTTGGACGGTTTAAAATGGTAGGTGTTTTGCTGCACCAAAATAGATTGACATCACCGCATATATGCGTACAGGCTCGCTGATTGCAGGCTTATGTTTGAAATGCATGAAAAGCCTCCCCATGTATATGTGTGTGTGTGTGTGTGTGTGTGTGTGTGTGTATATCTCACTATATAGACACAAATATTTTTTGCTGCCTTCTAGCATTCCAAAAGGCAGAAAGATAATGCTGCAACCGTCCCTTTAAGCCACGAGGCAGGTGCCTGCATATCTGTGAAAGATACTGCAGTGTAGGAGGGAAGCAGCTGAACCCTTCCCAGAATGAGGGAGCCGCCATGATTGGTCCAATTGATCACTGCAGTCGCTTGATATTACATAAAAGCTTGGTGTTGAAGCATATGGATTGGATAATCATCAGAGTTGTTCTGACATGGCCTATTTAATAATTCAAAAAGGAAAATTTGAAAATGATGCTGCACTGAGGCTGCAGCACCCGGTTGACACTTTATTTATCCCAAACGCTCTGCGTATACTTTTGTGAGCAGTACAGGTTGCCGGCTTCTCCCAGTTATATTTCTAAGGTGTCAATAGCCAAATTAATCAGCTTGGGAACAATCAGATGAATCACTCGTCATTGTGGCAGGGACAGGATGCTTGGTTTGCCTCTGCTTAACCCTATACACTGCGATGGGAAGGAATTAAACTAAAGAAACAAAGGTAAATTCTCCCCTTTATCATACTGAAAAAAAAAAAAGGAATGAAAGGTTCTGCAGAGAAAAGGTCCAAACTGGGAAAAATCCATTTGATAACCCTCAGATGAAGTCAGAGACGTTTTATTAATAAACAGTGTTTATTGATTCACTTTTTTGTTAAATTGGGCAAAGGACTAGTTAATCTAAACTCCTCCCATATAGGCATGCTGTAGAACTGTTTTATTAGTGAAGGAGACAGAGAGCGAGCGAGCGAGAGAGAGAGAGAGAGAGAGAGAGAGAGAGGGAGAATATTCCTAGTTCTGCCAGCTAAAACACACCAAGATGGGGATATATTTCATCCAAATTTGGAGTCAAAAGACCCAGAATGCAATTCCATCTCTGCCACATAATATCAGAAAGCTGGGTGGCTTTGTTTTCCTGGCCTCATTTTACTCATATGCAAAAAGAGCAAGTTAGACTATATGATGTCAAAGGTGTCTTCCAGCTCTGATAATCTATGATTTTATGATCTCCCCTGACTACATTTACTAACCTCTGTACTTTGGTGTCTTCAGTGAACTGCCTTCTGGTCCCCACCATATTACTACTCTTTTACCTTTTGTAGACCTCATTTTTCAACAGCTGTAACATGGAATTAATACTGCTGTATATCATGGAGTTACTATGAGAACAGTATAAGTAATAATGAGAATTATTAAGTATTTAAAATAGTGAAATATTCTCTATAAATAAAGACAAAAGTAAAATTCCACCTAAGCCAAAATGCAATACAGACCATCAATGCTCTGTGATTCAATTCTCTTATCTCCAAGTTTTTAAAAAATAAATCAGAATGTAAGCTTACCTTCCCCTAAGTCACACATTTTGTAATATATAAATAACATGCCTACTACACAAAGTGTCAACACAATATACTTAAAAACAATTCATTGGGACCACTTTATTAAAGTATAAATATTGACTCTGCTTTATGCGATTATCTGCATTTTTAGTGGAAATTTGTAAACTGGGACAAATACCCTACATAGAATTATAGGATCTTTGAATTGATAGGAATAATGATAAGAATATCATAAATCATTTAAAAATCTATTTATATATAATGTACATATATATGTATATTTGCATGGTGACAAAGTTTTTAATACTTACCTCAGACAGTTCGATGGGTGCAAATGATATAAGTATTATTATTATTATTATTATTCCCATTTTACAGATGAGGAAACAGAGGCTCAGGGTTACTAAAAATCACACAACTAGTAAGTATCTCAAGTAGGATCTGGGTTGATTCATTTCAAGTCAAGCACTGAGCTTAGAAAGAACAAATGACATGGTCCATGGTCTAATAAGAACAAAAATTCACATTGATTTAGCATTTTATATACATTATATCATTTAATGTCCAAAACAGGGCTAGTGTTAGTATACCTACTTAAGAGATGAAGAATCTATGAGGAGTACAGAATGAATAGCTCCAAAGACAAGACTTCATTCCAAAATATAATATGTCCAGTAACTACACTATTTCTTCAATTAAAAAAAAATCCATCCTCATCCAAAAGGCATATAGAGTCATCATCTCTGTATACTGGTCACTTATAGAGCAAGCTAAATAAATATGATTCTTGCTCCCTACCCCCACCTCATTGCTTCATGGAGTTAATGGAAAACACACCTAACCTTCTATATCTAGGGAGCAACAGATTGCTTCACATCCCATTCATCCCTCCACCAAGAAAGTGCCCAGCCAGGCCCTATCACTGCCCCTACTTTCTCCTTTCCTGAAACAATAACTCTATAGATTTTAAACTCTAAAGACTAGACCCCTTACCCAAGTAAATCTATTCGTCTCTGCAACTTTGCATTGGGGTTGATATGTTCTGATTGGTGGGTGAGTTAAGAAAAACTCACCTAACTCATTTTATCAAGCTGGCTCCAGACCAAAGACATCACCTACTTATGCATTACTAGGGCACTTTGCCATTTGCTCTGCCTTTGGGCACTTGCTTGAAACAAACAAAAGCTTACTTGACTGTCCACCATTATACTATGTGTTGTATATCCCCCATTAGTATAATGTAAGCTTCTGGAGAATAGAGATTTCTTTACTTTTGAACTTTTTTCCCCAGTGCCTGGCACATGGCAAGCACTTAAAGCATTTTGAAATTCATCATTATTTTTTAAAAAACCAAGCACATAATTGTACTTGGGCCTATTAATCAATATGCTAAAAATATCTGTTCTCCAATAATTTATGATATAGGGCAGACAGATGCCAATAATCATGTAAAGAATTTATAGACATACAAATAGAAATAGAAAAAAGTACATCACTTAGAGAGAACTACTGTTAATAAAAATGGACTTCTTTTCTTCAGAATCTTTCCACTGTCCCATCCAATCATTCCTTTCAATTTCCCCAAAGTTCTTCTTTAAGCCATAATAATCTCCTTCACAGCCTACTCACTGCCCCCTCCCCAATACATTCATTCAGGAGAAAGTATCCTGTCTCTCCACCCTGAAGGCCTCTGATCCCAATACACAAACTATTGGAATCTATTACAATCATTCTATGGTGTGAAGTGGAATAATGATGGATGTGATCCATTCCTCTTCAGGAAGGCTCTTGGGGCCTCAATCCAATTGGCTAATTTCTGAGTTGTTCTAATTAGAAGTAGTATAGGTAGGATACTATAACTTTTGAGTTACCTGCCAGCCCTAAGATTCTGATATTTTAATAACTTGGTACTATTTTTTCTTGGTCTAGGATAGCTTTACTTAGATCCAGCCATCTCATAAATCATCATCATCACAGTAAAAACAAGCGAAGCATTATGTTTGTGTGTGTGTGTGTGTGTGTGTGTGTATGTGATAATAGATTCACTCATTCCCAAGTTTATTTATGGGGTAAAGCCTTTGCTATTTGGGATTCATGTGGATTAGAAGTGGAGATAACAGAGGAGAGGCTAGAATATTTTGGATTTGGACCAAGAAGCTACCAACCCCATCAGACTCAAAATCATGGAATAACATCCATTCCAATCTATTAAGCACTGGATATGCAGAAATTAAACAAACAGCAAAGACCCTTCCTACCCTCAAAGACCTTACATTCCATCAAAAGTTAGAGAATGGAATGGGGTACAACATGCCGATAGAATATAGAAAACAAGGAGAGAGCACTAAGAATTAAGGTGATCAGGAAAGGCTTCCTAGAGGAGGTGACTGGCACACTAATTCAGCCTTGAAGGAAGCTTTAAAAGCAATATAGTCATAGTTTTCATCTTTTTTCTGTATGTATAGTTAGGTAGTCCATCAGAATTATGACTTGTCACCACCATTTCACAGATATGGGGAAAAAAAGTGGGTGGAAAAAGTCCTTCCCTACAGTCATCTGCCTCTTCTCTGATTTCTTCATGCCAAATAAGTGAGTGTCAGAGAGGTAAAGAGAGCACAAACCATCTGAAATCTTCTTTAGGATTCTCTGCAGCACACCACAGTGAGGGGGCATAGGTGCACTTTCAAGATAATTACAACTTCTGAACATTCATTTATCTATCACATGTTTTCCTGTTTTTCAAATTGGGTCATATTTTAGATTCATGAAGGTACTTTGCCAGGGGTATGCTAGAGCCAGCTTGTACTAGCTTGTGACAGTTGATTGTTAAATTTTCAGTGTGAGTATTTACACCTCAGAATTTGGCAAGCACTATGAACCAGAATTTGGTTTATTGTTTTGTTGATTGCCTAGGTTTATGAAAGTGATGGAGAAAATGCTAACAATGCAGATTAAATATAATATAAAAATGTGTCATATATACAATTCAGAAGATCCAGTTGTTAAACATTTATCAGCATACACCTCAATGTTGCTATTTAAATGAAGCTTGAAAATTAACTGCTTTTTTAGCTCAATAGTCTTTATAATCTGAATAAGAACTCTCTAACTCAAATGGTTAATAAGTTCAGTTGTCTTTACACTGAATTTTCTCAAATTGAAGCCCATTTATAGTTTTTGAAATTGAGCAAAGCACAGCTTTACATGGGTAATTGATATATTGTTTGCCCTCTCAATGAGTGAAGAAGGGAGAAAGGAAGAAAATTGAGGATTCAATAAAAATAAATAAATGTTAAAATAAATGAGGTATAATTATTTTTTAAATAAATTGAGCAAAGGAGTCATTGAGATATATTTCAAAAAGAAAGAGCTGAGCTGTCAGTAGAGATCTGAAAAATGATTGCAGCATAAAGATTTCATTGACTTTCAGACAGATTCCTTCATGTGCTTCAGAGGCTGGTAATTTTTTTTTAATGAAGTAAGCAAACACCTCTGTTTATGTCACTAGTCCTTAAGCTAGTTTTGTTAATGATATGAATTTTTTGTCAAACTTTCATAAATAGATGGCTAAAATTAGAAAATAGATCATCACTTAATAGGTTTCAGGATCAGTACATCTGAAGGGGAGTCAATTACTAATGTACATATAAGCACCATTTTAAGAGTACTTTCAGAAACAAACAAACAAAAATTTCCTGCTTTACATTGAAGAAGCCACAAGTACTACATATTTAGGCCTAGCAAAGAGGATGTATAATAATGCTTACAATAAAGCTAAGTAATGTCTTTTGAAAAATGAAAATTCTTCCTATTGACTCTTCCTCATATTTACAGAGAACTACTACATACAGTAGATAACTAATGAAAGAATTATAGTGTGCAGGTTTTCTGTAAATATAGCTAGAAACTTACTTTTTTCTCATCAAGCTTTAACAAATAGGAATGATATTTAGTTGCCTAAATACAAAAATCAATAAAACACTTTTTCTACCTGTAATATCTTTAGTGACTCTCCCAAATCTAAAGTGTGTACTGATATTTATTTATTTTTAATAATAAATCTAGAGTATATACAGGATGTTTATTAATAATAAATCTAGAGTGTTTCTAGATATATATTTATTTATTATTAATAATAATAAAAACCTGACCTGCAGTACATTCTGTTTCAGTACAGAAGCATTAGTGCAATTTGTCCTTTCATTCTGGAGAAATTGATCAAATGGCTTGGGTGGGGGTGGGGTGAGGGTTCACAGCACAGTGGTCATAGGAAAATGCAAATAAGAATATAAGCCCAGCACACGGAAATATGTCAGCCCCTGGAATGAGAGATAACAGGATCAATAGGGAGGTAAAAAATGAATGATTTAGAGGGGAGCCACAGTTAGGTTTAGGGATTCCCTGAGATTACAAACCCTTTTGTGGTAACCAAGTAGCTGCAAAGTCTTCTTGTTGTTTAGAGAGCTATTGTACTTAGGACACTAACCAGAGATGGTTAATTTTTCTCCCCAGTCACCTCTTCATAGACCTGATCAGGTTATGCCACAAAGATTTCCCATAAAATGCTGACTTGCAGGACAAAATTTGCAGAAAAATTAATGCCAAATAATTCCCCAGTTCACGTGGGAAGATAAACTTATCACAGATATTATGTACCTTCCATTCGCAAGTATTGTAAACTATGGAGCTGGGGGAACTAAAGTGTTCTCATTGTGCATAATATACCTTTATATATCAGCAGGAAGTATGAATCATTCCCTTCCCTGCTGCTCAGTACCCAATGATTCCATATCTTCTGTATTCATTTTTTGAACCAGACCAGTGCCCTTAAATGCTATGCTGCTGTCAATTCTTGGATATCCCTTACCTGACTACCAAAGAGAGGTGCTTATAAATGTAGTTCTTGTTTTGTTAGCAAATGTCTCTTGGTGGTGGTATAGCCTGATAAAGTTTAAGGTATAGACAGTAATAAAAAAAACTGCCCTGGATTTTCCACAAAATTTTATCCTGCAAAAATGAACTTCTCAATTCATTTTTTAGACTGAATAGACCAAGGATGAAATAAAACAGATACCCTAGGTCCCAAACTATTATAATGCTTCACCTAAGTAATTCTCGTCTATAAACACATTAGAAAATATGATAGTTATTCAGAAACAAGACATAAGATATAGAGTTGTTCTTTTATAATATAAAGGCAATAACTAGTTCCTCAGTCTTCTATTTTTCAAGATAGGAAGTACCTAACCTAGTTCTTTTCTCTTTCCCTCCCCACTAAAAAAATGTGTTTCTATTATAGGCTTGTGACTGCTACATTAGAAATCCCCACAAAAATCAGAAATTTGAGCTTAAGAGTTAGAGCAATGGTCAATGAAAAAGCAGTACATTTACCAGTTTGCCAACTAGAAATTCCTGCTGTATATACTTCAGTTTATATTGTTATGTTAAAAACAACAGAGAGCTGAAAATATTTCAATAAAAATAACAGATATGCCTGTTCAGAACCCTTCTGATGCTAAATCTCTGCCAACCTTTCTCATCTCAAAGACACCAGATTCCCATTTATAGAAAAATTCACTAAGTAATATAATTTGGAGTTGCAAGCATAGAACAGAAGGGGGGAGGCCTGGTATAGGGGAAAAGATCTGGGTATTTTAGCATGAAATTGACTTGAATAGGGTGTGAATAGGATAAAAGTACTTGTAAAAACTGACACTGAAATATAGATTTGTTTCCTCAGGAAATTATTAATTTTACATGATTGCTCCTTTGCTTTTTATGACAAAAACAAAGGCCAAGTTAACATTAGCCCCACTCCATCTTCAATCGCATTAATTCAGTAATATGTTATAATCAGACGATGGAAGACTAGGGTTTATTTACATAAATATAAGCAAAAATGAGCAATTCAAGACACTGTATCAAATCAGTGCTGAGGTCAGTAAACTTGGGCCTCCTGGATATCTATAGGAAAAAGAGTCTTGTCTTAGGGATAGAAACAATCACTTCTCTGTCCATGGTACCAGTTACACAATGGAATGTGCTGAGAAGATGGAATAGGATGACCAGAAGATAAAATAGCAAGAATATTATCATCCCATCTTTGAGGCCTAAACTGAGTCTGATCTTAATTTTAGGCAAAGGAATAAGAACTTAGGACTCATTAATCTGCCTTTGCTTGTCAAACCACCTACCTATGACTGAGTGTACTTGTATTCATGTTTTTTTTTCAGCACTCCTGAAATTTAAAATGAAGGTTATACTTTATTAACAATTAGAAATCTGGCAAGAAAGAAGATGCTACTTTTGCTACAACTTACTTATGTTTTCCTTAATGTGAAATGAAATTACACTATCCTGTCATAGATTGTCATGTGTTAAGAGGATATTACTCCATCTCCTATTAATGAATAATGCAACCTACACCTAACTCTATCCATAACTGCTTTTAGAAATTGGACTAGACAAAGAATTTAGATAGAGGAAACAGAATTTTTAAAAATGTTTTGTTCTAAAACAAAAATGGTATGGTTATAATTTCCCAGCAAACACAATATATGGACAGTGTTTCCAATTCAAACCTTTCTATAGCAATGCTCTATATTCTTCAATAACTCAATTAAAATCAAATAAACAAATATTTATTGATTCACTACAGATTTAATAACTTAATTTAAAGTTTTAAATTCAATCACAAATATGAAACTATCTACTATCCTTTAGCATGTTAGTAAAATGTATACAAAGGAAAAAGTACCTTAAATAGGGTTTTCATAAATTTGTGATGATTCATAAAAAAGTTATAATCTTTTTTTTAAAAAAATCAAGTACATTAAGTGATTTATCCAGTATGGAAATGCTATTTAAAATAAAAAATGGTGCTGTCTCATAAGAAGCAACTATCTAAATATATATATGTAAAGAAATAAACACATATTTAAAAGATTGATGATAGAAAAATATAAATGAATTTTACTGTACTCACCATCTACACAAGAGCCTTGTCTAATGATAGTTATAATGCCATTTATGCTGAAATTATCCTTCTTACTATAAATATGGACATTTAGAATTCAGGTGACACCTACCTGACAGTCTCAGGAATACACCCTAAATGAACCTTGTATAACAGAAGGTTTGAGTTGGAAGGGACCTTAGAAGCCATCTAGTTCAATCTCCTAGATGATGCAATAATCCCCTTAATAACATTGCCAGGAGATTATCTAGCATCTGTTTGAACATTTCCAATGTCAGAGAGCTCACTACTTTGCCAGGCACCCTACTCAAGTTTCAAAAAGTTCTTATAGTTATAGAATTCTCCTTTAAATTGAGCCAAAAACTACTTTGCATACATTTTTCTAATTGCCCTCTCATTCTACCTAAACATGATATCTACTTTCTCACACAGTAGACTTTCACATATTGAAGACAGCTATCATGGCATCACCATCCCTGCTCTCAGGTCTCTTCTCTAGGTTGAACAGCCTCAGTTCTTTCAATTATATACATACATATTTGTGTGTGTGTATATATGTATGTATACATGTGTATATATGTGTGTATGTATATATATATGTGTGTATGTATATGTGTGTATACATATCTGTATATATAGAGAAATAGATATATATAGAGAGAGAGAGAGAGAAATATATATATAAATGAATTGATTGATGATTTCCAGGATTTCTGCTCTCTTAGAACTGAGTTATGGACTTGAGGTCAGAAAGAAATGAGTTCAAATCCGGCCTCAGATATTTACTAACTGTGTGACCCTGATCAAGTTAATTAACCTCTGTCTGCTTTAGTTTTTTTCAACTGTAAAATGGGGATAATAGTAGCATCTACCTCACAGAGTTGGTATGAAGGACAAAATGAGAGAATAGTTGTAAAATGATTTAAACCATAAAGCTCTATATAAATGTTTGCTATTATTACTTTCTTTGCATGTGATCAAAGCTGTTGGTCAATAACTATCTTAAACTGTGATTCATAGAAGTGAATATAATGCTGTATAGGTGGTCTGATCAGCATAAAGTGAAGTGATACCATAAGCTCCTTTCATCTGGATGATGCATATCTATAATTCAATTAAATATGCAGCTCTCTTTCTGCTTTCTCTCCTTGCTCTTAGAAATATGATAACTGGATATCCTTCAATAGTTAGCCCTCATTCTCTTCCTATCTCAAGACATTGATACCCCAAAGAGATAGTTATCTCATGACATGAAGTCCCCCATATGTTTCATCTATATCCATGCAATATTTCTCTTATCTTATTGCTTTTCAAAGTTTCTTCTCCCAGTGCCACTTTACTTTTTGGTTTCCTTTGTTGTCAAAACTACAATCTCAGTCACTCGGTTAACATTGTAGCCAAATCATATCACTATGTGGGCATACTTTTCTGGGAAAGTGGGATAGGTCTTTGAGTATAGAAGAAAGCAGAATGGCACTTCCCACTGATGTTTAGATACTAGCCAAGGTTCTTAGCAAGGCCAAGTGGAACCCTTTACAGAGAAAAACCTTGTAAAACCACCCCTTTCATACAAAGGCTAAAGTGAAGGGAGGGAATGAAGGGTAGGAAGGGAATAAGCAGGTATAAAGCTCCTATTATGTGCCATTTTACATATATTATCTCATTTGATTCTTACAACAAACCTGGGAGGTAAATTCTATTATTATCCCCATTTTGCAGTTGAGGAAAATGAGACAAACAGATATTAAATCATTTGCCCAGGGTAACTCAGCTGGTAAGTGTCTGAGGCCAGATTTGAACTCAGATCTTCTTGACTCCAGGCCAGACTTCTATCTACTGTACCTCCTACCTGCCGAAAGCAGACACACTTCCCTTTCAAAAAAGGTAATATATTGTCTTTGTCTTTTCAGGTAGATTAGTATCCCAGCAAAAGCTCTGTATGATACTTTCCCAAAAAATTGTACCCATATGACATCCTTGAATCAAAACAAATTGAACTCTTTAAACACAGTAGGATAAAATAATAGAACCACCCCAAGACACATGCTTAATTTAAAAAAAATCTTTCAACTATAGCATCTTATATTCTCATTAGTCTCTCTTTGAATATACAGTTTGACTTTCAAATTTGTTATTTAAGATAAAAAATACTTCTCAAAGTGATCATCCTTAGATCATTGACACAACCAACCTTTATAATATCTTTGAATTTACTTTAGCAGATGTTAGTCCACCCTATTTATTGAGGACTTTAATTTAAATGTCATTGCATGGACAGAGATGAAGCTTATGGGGGCTTGCTGTCATGAGATAACTAACTCCATTCTTTTTCATCATACATCTCTCTTATGATACCCTTTAAGCTCTTTCCCCTACTTATTTCTTTGTTGTTAAATGTGGGAACATATTCTCACACACCACATACTTTTCCTTTGTCCTTGGTTGATCTGAAATGTCAATTCCTTAAAGATTATGGGATTATATGACTCATTGCTATAGTTTTACCAGAAGAATAATGATGTTTAAAAGATGGATCTTTATTTCAGGAAGAAGCTTGTTAGAAGCATCACACAGTTTTCCAAACTCAATCTTCCTTGTTCTCCTATTTAATTTGAAACCTATTTTCTATCCACAGTGGCTATACTAAATTTATGCACCAGTTAAAGAGCTGTAGGGTTTGTAAATCCAACTGCATATTTTAGGTTGAACAGTGAGTATGTTTCATCCACTTGGTTTTTCTTGTATGAGTAGTCAAGCTGATTCCTTTTGAATGATTATGAATATCAATTAGGAGGTTTCAAAACTTCTCAGGGCTTGACATTAGTGCACATAATGTCATCCACAAACAGAAACATGATTATTTTAACCCTTGAATAATCCTTTAAATTTAAACATTTAAAATTCATAAATATTTGAGCTTGTGAGCTTGTGATAAGGTGAATTATTCCTAGTGAAAAATAATTATTTTTGTGAAAACTAACAGGCAACATTGCTATTCTGATAATGTCACAATTAGTAAATGAAATTCAAAAACATTTCCTAAAAAATTGTCTTTTGTAGGCTATTTGACATGTTAGAAACTAAATAACTCTAGCAATTTCTTCTTTAAAAAAGTTTCCTGAATTAAGTGAGAGTTGAAGTATTCTCTTTCACCTTCAAACTTTGGATTATATTCAGAATAAGGGAAGGAAAATAAACTATTCAACTAATTTTCCACTGTTTTTATGTACTTTCAAGAAAATCAATTAATAGTCCTATTATCAATGATGTATTTTTTTGCTTTCAAATACATATATATATATATATATATATATATATATATATAT
>NW_020954590.1:9236686-9265437 GCF_900497805.2 Vombatus ursinus | reverse complement strand
ATATATATATATATATATATATATATATATATATATCCCTGTTCACTTTAATTGTCATATCCATTCCTTATGTGAGAATTTTGCCTCTTGGACACTTACCACAATCTATTAATCTTCTTCACCCTCAACCCTTTCAATTTAGACTTCCCAGTTCAAGAGAAATACTCCCAAATGGTTCTCTGCCTATAGTACGGTATGTACATTGCTTTCTCCCAGGGAATCGTTGTTCTCATTCCAGAAAACTATTTCCCAACTGTGAGAGCTGTGTCAGTTTTCTATTTCAAGGCAATGCATCTTTTTTTTTTTTTTTACTGAGCATGCCATATGTGCCTCTTGTCCTTATATTACTTAACCAAAGTTTCAAAATCCAGAAAAGAAGGATGTGAAAAGCTATGTATGATCATCTTTTGTGTTGGATGAGGGCAATAATACAGGTATTAGTAATCATGTATGTGAAACTGATTTAAAATACATGGGATATAACCTCCAGTTTTTTCCGTATGGAGGAGAGCTCACAAGGACAATTCACAGTTACTGTGCCATGCCCACTTCTTGGAAAACCTCTATCTGTTTATAGCTTTGATTTGCTATCCCTGTCAGGAACACATGACTATTCTGAATGCTGCTACACTGTCCTGGAGCTCCATAATTGTGCCACATTCCTTTAGACATGATTCAGTCGATCCACATTTTTTCCTTCCCACTTGCTTTTTTCTTTAATGTTGCCTTATCCCTCTTCTCCCACACACACTATGTCCTACTTGCTTGTTGTTGTTTTTTGCCCTTCATTTTTGAAAAGGACTAATGACATCATGGGTGATGTCTTGATTGGGTGAATTGGATTTAAGTGAGGCAGAGTTACATAAAGTCATCAGCTTCACTCTCTTCCTAAGTCACCCAAGTCTAGTGGCAAGATAAAAATCAGGACAACTGGCAATGGTCCAAGATGCAGTGGAAGACCTTGTTGTCTTTAATATCTGACAAACCTCTGAGTGCTCCACAGTACCTGCTTTGGCCACCTTCATAGCCATTGGAACAAATTGTTTTTATCTACCCATTCTGCTGGAAAAGTCTTCACATGCTTGGGGTAGACAACCCCTTAACTCACTGACAAGTTTGAAGCCTGTAGGTTATCTTCAACCTGGTTCACCCCATCTGCCAAGATGGTTTTATTGGGGTGTGGCTGCTGCACATGCTACAGCTTCTTGAAGCCACAGGTAAAAGCTGAGTGTCAGGTAGACACCAAAGGTGGATGAGCAGCCCTGAAAAGGGATCATTAAGCCTTCACATCAGAGGTACTAGTTCTCCTTCAATATCTCATACACCCCACCTCAACTTGTATAGGGAATATATTGTACCTTCATCAATTTTGGGTAATAGAAATGAGTATAGTGTTGAAAAAGTGAATGAGTTCAAAGGTCTCATGATATTGATCATTTGATTTAAAACTTTCTGACCACACACATACACATATAGGCACATATATGTATGTATGTATGTGTATATGTATATGTGTATATACACATATATATAACATATATAAACACACACACACATACACACACAAAATGTGTATGACATTCCCAATAAGTATCTTAGGGAGGGATCAAATTTAATACTTCTTTGTAAATCTTCTTTTTTCCTATGATTTTGACAACGATCAATATAAATAGTGTGTCCCAAAAGTCTTAGTGAAGATTTAATGACTTATCAAAGCTTAAAACTTCACTAATACTTTTGGGATATCTTTTATTAGTTCTTCAATATGATTGATCTTCACCCTTGTCAATTCCTAGATCAAAAAAAGCTTTCCTTGGCTATGACACCTTCTTCTGTATTATCTTCTCCTATTAGAATGTAAACTCTAGGAAGGTAGGAGTTATCATGCTTCATGTATTTGAATTTCCAGTGCTTAGAATACTGCCTGAAATATAGTAAAGGCTTGAGAAATGTTTATTTTTCATGTTCATTATACCTTCATAATATAGATATACCTCACTGTGCAAAATGTAAGTAAATCAAAGTTTTAATTATTAAACAGAACTAGCTATTTAAGGTGATTTGGTGAAACAGATAAGAATTTGGCAAAGCAATTATCCTCTAATATATCTTTTTGGAGAGTTTTGTTGTACTGCTTAGTATCTGATTGCTAACTCCATCAGAACAACTGAAATGTTAAGCATGAAATTCCAATCTATGTATAAAGTGTATCCCAAAAGTCTTCATGCAGGTTTGTTTTAATAATTTTGGGATACAATGTATTTATTTATGTGTGTTTGTTTATAAATTATATGCATTTATCACTGTACTACTAATTGTAGTAATTGAGGGCAGCTAGGTGGTCCAGTGGATAGGGCAGCAGCTCTGGAGTCAGGAGGACCTAATTCAAATCTAGTCCCAGACACTTGCTACCTGCGTGACCTTGGGCAAGTCACTTAACCCTATTTGCCTCAGTTCCTCATCTGTAAAATGAGCTGGTGAAGGAAATGGCAAACCACTCCAGTATCTTTGCCAAGAAAACCCCAAATGGGGACACAAAGAATCAGACACAACTGAACTTAACAGTACTAATAATTATATACATTATAAAACATACAAAAAAGAATTATAAAAGAATGTAATAACAATGAAATTACATTTGATCCTAGAATCAACAGGGAGTCACTGGAGTTTAATGAGCAGAGGAGATAGATTTAAGTTTTAGAAATATCAATTGGCAGCTATGTAGATGATTGATTTGAGTGGGAAAAGACTTAGGCTAAAAAGGAAATGAAGAGGCTACTGCAATAGTCCAGGAGAGAAGTTATGAGGGTTTGAGCTAAGATGGCAACTGAGTCAGTGGAGAGATAGGGATGGATGTGGGAAATGACATGTAGTCAGAATTAGTAAGACTTGTCAACTGATTAAATGGAGGAGGTGTCAAGGATGACAATAAGGTTGAGAACTTGAGTGATTGGAAGGATGGTTATGCCCTCAACAGAAATGGAGAAGTTTGAAAGAAACCTGGATTGTGGGGTAAGAGGGAGATAATGTAATGAAATCTGCACTATGGGTAACTCATCCATACCTGTTTACTTTGTGTGAATCACTGTCTCACCAAAAATGAAAAGGTGGAGAGAATTATGCCTACAAAGCTACTAGTGTGATGCCTCAGTTCAAGTTAGGTTATGAATGAACAAACAAAGCAGGAGAGAAAAGATTGGGTTCTTGTAAAAGGGATAGAGTTGGGGAGGAATGAGCAATAATGGTTAAAAAGGTGGAAGAAAATGTACTCCCTCCTTACCTGAACTTCATAAGAGCAAGCAAGAACTTATATAGAGCTTCAAGATTTGCAGACTTGAGGGGTGGGGGGTTGAGCCAAGATAGCAGAGAAAAAGCAGTGACTTGATTGAGCTCTCCCCCAAATCCCTCCAAACACCTATAAAAAATGGTTCTAAACAAATTCTAAAGCAGCAGAACCCATAAAAAGACAGAATGAAATAAATTTCCAGCCCAAGACAACCTGGATGGTTGATTGGAAAGGCATATCATACCTGGCTGGAAGAGAAACGCAGTTCAGCAAGGGTACAAAGGAAAAACAGGTCTCAGCAAACCTGGAGCAGGCATCAGAGGACTGAATTATGGGCAACTGTGGCAGTTTCCAGACTTCTCAACCTACAAACACCAAAGACAACTTAGGTCAGTAGAAAAATCCATGACTGTGTGAGAGAGAAGCTCAGTCCCAGCTCCAGTCCAGGCACAGCCCTGGGGTGGCAGCTGCTTCTGGAGCTCTCAGCCCACATACTGAGGGGGAATTGAGTAGCTGATCAGAGGAGGATTGCAGAGATCTCTTTGTTGGTGCTGAGGCAGGATTCTTTTGCTTTGCCCATACTTGGATCTGGGTCACAGTTCTTCATGGCGGTCCTGGGGTGAGGAGGAGCAGTGGCGTGGTGGAGCTTGTGGTGGTGGTGGAGAAGGAATTCCCCCTCACAGTTCCAGGGCAGAAAAGGGTGCTTGTGGTCACTCATAGACCAGAGTTCAGGCTAGTAAAGGAGTAAATATCTCACCCCTGATCGTGCCACTGTGGAAGAACAGAAAATTTACAGGTACCTAAAAGTACCTCTGAAAACAGCTGTACAAAAACCCCAAAGCTTGGGACAGTACATTCTCCAAACTGGAAGCAGATCCCTACCTTAACAAAGAGTTTAAAACTCAAGTAATTGTCTGGGATCATGAACAAACAAAGGCACAAAAAAGTCAGCCCATAGAATCTTTCTTTGGTAACAAAGGAGATCAAAACATACAGCCAGAAGAAGACAACAAGGTCCAAGTTCATACATCCAAACCTTCAAGAGAAATAATGTATCAGTCCCAGGCCATGGAATAGCTCAAAAAGGATTTTGAGAAGCAAGTAAGAGAAGTAGAGGAAAAACTGGAAAGAGATATGAGAGTGATACAAGAAAATCATGAAAAACAAATCAACAGCTTGCTAAAAGAGACCCAAAAAATACTGAAGAAAATAACACCTTAAAAATGGACTAACCCAAACAGCAAAAGAGGTCCAAAAAGCCAACAAGGAGAATGCCTTAAAAAGCAGAATTGGACAAATGAAAAAGGAAGTGCAAAAGCTAACTGAAGAAAATACTTCCCTAAAAATTAGAATGGAGTAATTGGAAGCTAGTGACTTTATGAGAAATCAGGACACTGTAAAACAAAATCAAAGGAATAAAAAAATAGAAAACAATGTGAAATATCTCATTGGAAAAAACAACTGACCTAGAAAATAGATCCAGGAGAGATAATTTAAAAATTATTGGAATACCTGAAAGCCATGATCAAAAAAAGAGCCTAGACATCATCTTTCAAGAAATTATCAAGGAAAAGTGCTCTGATATTCTAGAAGCAGAGGGCCAAATAGAAATTTAAAGAATCCATCAATCACCTCCTGAAAGAGATCCCCAAAGGAAAACTCCTAGGAATATTGTAGCCTAATTTCAGAGTTCCCATGTCAAGAAGAAAATATTGCAGGCAGCCAGAAAGAAACAATTCAAGTATTGTGGAAACACAATCAGCATAACATAAGATTTAGCAGTTTCTACATTAAGGAACCTGAGGGTTTGGAATATAATATTCCAGAGGTCAAAGGAGATAGGATTATAGCCAAGAATCACCTACCCAGCAAAACTGAGTATATCTTTCAGGGGGGGGAAATGGACATTCAATGAAATAGAGAACTTTCAAGTATTCTTGATGAAAAGACCAGAGCTGAATAGAAAATTTGACTTTCAAATACAAGACTCAAGAGAAGCATGAAGAGGTAAACAGGACAGAGAAATCATAAGGGACTTATTAAGGTTGAACTGTTTACATTCTTACATGGAAAGATGATATTTGTAACTCATGAGACCTTTGTCAGTATTAGGGTAGTTGGAGGGAAAAAAATATATGTATGTATGTAGATAGATAGATAGACAGACAGACAGACAGATAGATAGATGATAGATAGATGGATAGATAGATAGATAGATAGACATAGATAGATAGACAGATGGCACAGGTTGAGTTGAAGATGAAGGAGTGATATCTGGAGAATAAAAACAAGGGGTGAGAGAGGATTATACTGGGAGAAGGAGAAAGGGATAGGTAGAACAGGGTAAATTATCTCACATAAAACAGACAAGAAAGGGCTTTTACAGTGGAGGGGAAATGGGGGAAGGGGAGAGGGAATGAGTGAATCTTATTCTCATTGGATTTGGCTTAAGAAGGGAATACCATAGACACTCAATGGTGTATGGAAATCTATCTTACCCTACAGGAAATAGGGGGGAAGGGCATAAGAGAGCAAGAAATTGATAAAGGGGAGGGCAGATTGGGGGAGGGGGTAATCAGAAGCAAAGCCTTCTAAGGAGGGACAGGGTCAAAAGAGAGAATAGAATAAATGGGGGTGCAATAGGATGGAGGGAAATATGCTTAGTTTTTCACAGCATGACTACTATGAAAGGGTCTTGCATGACTACACATGTATAACCTGTATTGAGTTGCTTGCCTTCTCAATGAGAGTGGGTGGGGAGGGAGGAAGGGAGAAAATTTGGAACCCAAAGTTTTAAAAACAAATGTTAAAAATTGTTTTCACATGAAACTAGGAAATAAGAAATAAAGGAAATGGGGTATAGAAATCTATTCTGCCCTACAGGAAAATAGAAGGGGAACAGTATAAGAAAAGGGGGGTGGAGATAGAAAAGAGAGCAGATTAGATATGGGGTATTCAGAATGCATACCATCTTGGGGTGGGGGAGGGGCAAGATAGGGAGAAAATTTGGAACTCAAAATCTTGTAAAAGTGAATGTTGAAAACTAAAAATAAATAAATAAAATCTGAAAAAAAGATTTGCAAAATGATTTATATACATACACTCATATATACATACACACACACAAATGATTTATATACATACACACACAAATATATATATATGTATATATATATATGATTTCATTTGACCCTGAAAACCACCCTGTGAGGTAGATGATATCATTTTTTCCATTTTAAAGATGAGGAAATTGATGCTCAGAGATTAAACAATTTGCCCAGGGTCACACAGCTTCTAAGTGCCTGAGGCAGCATTTTGAACTTGGGTCTTTCTGATTCCAAGTCACAAACTCTATTCATAGTGCCCCCAGCTGCCTAAAAAGCTTTCTTCAAGGCTCACCTGAAGTTCCACCTCCTATTAGAAACTTTTCTCAATTCTTTAATTTGTTAGTGCTCTCCCCTTCCTCAAATTACTATATTTATCATTGTTGATGTTGTGTCCACGTCATTACCATATGCCCCAAAGAGAATGTAAGCTTCTTGAGGACAGGAGCTGTTCTCAGTTTAGTCTTTGCTTCTACAAACCTAGCAGAGTATATTGCACATAGTAGATATATAACAAATATTTGTTGAATTGAATAAAATTGAGTGATACAAATCTGGGAGACACAAATCTGGATGACATAGAATCAAAAATAACTTCACAAGGCTAGAATGTTGAGCTGAATCTCACAAGATAAAACTTTAGATCAATATATCAGAGTTTTGGGATTTCATGATTGTGGGAACAACCAGTTTATAATTGTTGGCAATAATGATAACAACAACAACAATAGCAGTTATTTACATAGTGCTTTAAGATTTGCAAATCACTTTATGAGTACCATCGAATTTTACCTTTACAACAACCCTAGGAGACTGATGCTATTGGCTACTGTTATCTTTGTTTTACAATTGGAAGAAACTGAAACACAGAGAGGTTAGAGAGTTGTTTGCAAAGATTACATTAATTACCCAAGATCATACAGTGGTGAAATTTCAGAGATAGAATTTGCTCAGTCTTTCTGATTCCAGATCAAGCCCTGTTTCCACTATAAAACATTACCTGTCAAGGTGAAACTTAATAAGGATAAACCTTATACATTAGTTCAAAAGTCCAACCATACAAATAGATTAAAGAGATGTTACTAGATCCTGGCTTATCTGGAAAAAAAAAAAAAAAGATCTAGGAGTTTTAGTGGCCAGCAAGCTCAATCCCCATCAATAGTGTAATGTGATAACCACAAAAACTAATACTGCCTTAATAGAGACATTATGCCTAAGACTAGGAAGGTAGTATTTCTGCTATATTCCATCCTGGTCCCTCTCCATTCAGAGGATTGTGTTTAGTTCTGGTTTTCAAATATTTGGAAAGACATTGATAAACTACAGAGTACCCACAGGAAAGCCACCAGAATAGATAGTAAAGGACCTTCAATCCATGCCATATAAGGATCTTTTGAAAGAGCAGCAAATGCTTAGCTTGGAGAAAATTTAGCAGAGATATAATAGCTATGTTCAAATATTTAAGAAAATGTCAAATGGAAAAAAGATTAGATTTCTTTTGCTTAGAACTAAATGACAGAATGAAGAACATTGAGTCAAAGTTGAGGATATAAATTTGGGTTTACTTCAAGTAAAAAAAAAATTTGCAATAATTAGGGCCATCCAAAAGTAGAAAGACTGCCTCTGAGGGGAGTGGGTTCTTCCTTACTGGAGATATTCAACCAAAAGCTAAATGACTACTTTGGAGTTATCTTATGATGGCAATATCTTTGAGGGTATGATTTGGAATAATTGCCTCTTCCAATTTTGAGATGATGTGGTACCAGGAATCTGATATAGGACTCACCAAGGGGAGGAAATGAAAATTCATAACTCTAGATAGAGCTAGAGATTGCAAAAATATGAAAATTAAGCTTAGAATCAAATCATTTTAAGGGTTTAAAATAATAATAATGTCACATCTATTTAGTGTGACTATATAGCGATCTCTTACAATAAAAACATATTTCATTTCAAAATGATGTTTTGTTGTTTGAAGAAAAATTAAAAACTACTTTTTGGATGGAGAACTGTGACACGAATTTTATCTACATTCTAATTTTCCTATTTCCATTCAATCAAAAGAAAAAAATATGCTGACATAGTATTATTCTTTTCTTCTATTTTCCACAGTTGAAAAAGAATTTTGGTGCACAGTGCTAAAATGTATTCTATTTGATTAAATACCCAGGAGATGCAATGAAAAAAACTTAACTTCATATATTTTCTCAGTGTCATATTGTCTGATGTCGGTAGTAAAAACATAGAGACCAGCCTTGTGTGTGCTCTTGTATTCTAAACCACTATAACATGAACCGGATGAAACACTACATATCAGTGACCAATGAACACTCCAACTCATCTTGTTTTCATTTCACAGTATTGCAGTTATTGTCTGAAAACCACCAAGCTCATTTTGGCACCTCATCATCTATAACTTTGTGTAATAATATATCACAAATTTTACTGTTTCCATGACCAAACTAAATTATAAACTGACAAATGTAGGAATTATGTCTTACTTTTTTTTGAAAGGAGGAGTTGAAGGGGATGAAGTATATGATGGCGGAGTGAAAAAGAATATTAGACTCAGAATCAAGAAGACAGCTATGACCCACACTACTTAAAATCTGATCACTTAAAATCTGAAACTCAGTTGGTTTGTTCATATGTAAAATAAGGTATAATAAAACTTCTAGTATTTACTTCCCAAGGTTTACATGAGAGTGAAAGGGGATTACATATGTAAAGTACTTTGGGAACCTTAAAGCATTATGTAAATGTCAGCTATTTTTATTTGTATATACTTCCAAACCTAGCAAAGTGCTCTGTATACAGGGGAAACTCAACAAATACTTGTTGAACTTATTATGTATGTACATATGTATTTGTTATTTAATAATTGGTTTATTTTCTTCTAAGATTTTCTTCTGAGGGGAGTAACTCTAACTGAGAAAATTGGGGAAGTCAAATTGTGATTTTACACCAAGAAGAAACTTTCAGCAAATGTTTAACCCAATCAAGAACACATTTTAGATGCTTTGTACTAATTATATTTTGCTGACATACGCCAATTATATTCTGCAATATTGTTCTCTCAGGCTGTTGGGCCTTGTAGCAGCCTGAGAGAACAATGATATTGAATTAACAATTGAAATGAAGCTTTTCTTTGAATTCTCTTACTCGATTAAGAATTGACAAATTCACCTGTAAGTGACAGTCATTTTCTGAATTTTAGAAATTTCATCAAATATCTCCATTTATAACTATTGATAAAAAAATTCACATGAATAATTGTCTCCGTGTTATATATATATGTGTGTGTGTATGTGTGTATACATACATATATATTTGTAATACTCTCCTTTCACATTCAATCATCATATCCATTTTTTTTCACCATTTCAACATGTAGCTTTTATGGATTAAGTCACTGCTCCAAGTCCTTGAAACTAATTTAGCAAATGCAATTTGCTATGAGAATAGCCAAGTAGTAGTGTCCGGTTACTATATGGTCTTTGGTAAATCACTTAACCTCAGAAGTGATTGTAGCACTATAATGATTCATTCTATAAATTGAATGAATAGAAATACCAAAAGTAAGCCAAAATCAAAATATTTTTTAGCATCTACAAGTAATAGAAATATAAATAGCCCTATTTCAGGTGCAGTAGTTGTTCACATATGTATCTGAATATACTTGTGCTTCAATAATCTAAGGACCTCTGTTTTTTATCAGTATGGGTATTCTTTCCAGTAATACAGATCATGGTTCCCTGAATTGATGTGTGGTCTTTTTGAGTTACTGTGGCCTGAATAAAAACCATCCACTTGGGGTCCATAAGCCTCTTGAAACTCAGGTAACCTAGTTAGTGCTCAGACAATAGCATTACAATATACTGGCAGATTCATATTCCTCATTTCCTTTCCATTCCATTCAACAAACATTTATTAAATACTAGTGTGCTGGGCAGAGATGAAATATCCTCTGGTCCTCAAAGAGCTTACATTGGGGCAAGGAATAATATATACACAAATAAATGCAAAAATTGTATAAAACGAGTACAAAGTTACTTCTGTGGTGGAAACAGAATAAGAACAAGGAGAGGAATCAGGAAAGGTTACTTATAGGAGGTGGCACTTGAGAATCTGGGTGTTAAAGGAACCCTGGGATTTCAGAGTATTGAGATGAGGACACAGAATATTCCAGGGATGCCTGTACACAGGCATGGATACCTAATGAAGGAAAACATACATAGGCTAGTTTGGCTAAAAAACGTAGAACATAAGAGGGTAAATAATGTGAAATTAGTCAGGAAAGATAATTTGGAGCAGAAGTGACAAGGGCTTTAAGTGCCAACTAGAGGAATTTATAATTTATCTTAGAGACTATAGAGAGTCATTGCAGCTTCTTAAATGATATGGTCAGATCTGTGATTAAGATTAAGATTAAGATTAATCAATTAGGTAGCTATATAGAGGATAAGAGGAGAGGAGAGAAATTTGAAATAGGATGAAATTATTGCTATTATAATAGTTCAGGCAAAAAGTGGTGGCTAGGTGAGTGGAGAGAAGCAGATGTAATAGATGATATAGAAGCAGATAATTTAATCAATGGGATCTGACAGCTGATTGGGATCAGGATCAGGGTAGGGGGAGATAGTGAAGGAGAACAAGGAATATTCAAATGTTATATTGTTGTTCAGTCACTTTAGTTGTGTCCTACTCTTCATGAACCCATTTGGGGTTTTCTTGGCAAAGATACTGGAGTAGTTTGTCATTTCCTTCTCCAGCTCATTCTACTGGCAAACAAAGTTAAGTGACTTGCCCAAGGTCACCCAACTAATAAGTATCTGAGGCTGGATTTGAATTCACAAAGATGAGTCTTCATGATTCTAGGCCCAGCATCTCTCCACTATACAACCTAGCTGCCCCCAAATGTATTACAATCCAATACTTTAAAATTCCATGTTTTCATTAGTATGGGAATACCCTCTACCACTGAAGATCAAAGTTCCTCTACATAATTAGTGTTTTTTATGAGTTGTTATAGACTGAAAAAAATCATCACCTAGTGACCCATATGTCTTTCCCAATATATGTAGGCTGACTCTAAGACAGTAGGCATCTAATTCACTCCCAGGCCCACACCTAACCATTGCAACTTAGTTGAACTTGACAGAGTTTATGCTCTACTAGCTTTATCTTTAAGAAGTCAGAGTCAGCTCAATCTTTATAAAGTATATTTTTTAGGACTACATGTATAGTTTAGATCCACATCATAATCACTATACTTTGTTCATTCCTGAGAAATGGTATGAATCTGCCATCTCCTTTTTGCAGATGGAAAAACTGGGATATAAGGTGGATATCATGATATTCAAGATATTATGTAGGAAGTTATTTGCAGAACCAAGCTCCATCTGAACAACATATATATCGTAAAATAATACAGAAAATCATAAACATTGAATTTATTATATAATGGAAAGACATGTTTATATCAAGGTTTGGATATGCAAATATACTGCTAAGTTCTAAAAGTATCTATGAGTAATCCTTTGATGCATTCGCTCACATCTCAGTGGCTGTTGTTTGACTATAATCTCCTGGGAGGTAGAAACTCTGTCTACTTTGCTTAACAGGGATGTAGCAAAGGGTCATATAAGCTTTAAAGATGTGGTTTGATAATGATAGTGATGCATTTCTCATCCATATGCCTGTACTTCAGTCATCAAACCAATATTGCCTACTATAATACTAAGACCTTCAGTTTGCTACATGCCAGACATTCACTTTCTTTAAAAAAAAAAAATCTATCTATTACCATTTCCCCACTCAAGTGTGTTAAAATTAGCCACTTTTTAATGATTTTCACATTTTAAATGCTCTCTGTTTCCAAGTAAGACACATTAGGCTATCATTATATAGGGTACAATATTAGCTCCTTGAAGGCATTGTAAAGTTCTCTGTATAGAATGAGATTCCTATCCAATTAGCTCTTAGTCTGTAACAGGAGGACTTGAATAATTTAACAGGAAATTTGGGAAAAGCACGGGTGGTTGTTTTCTTCCCCCCTTTCACAAGGAACATTTCTACTTACTTGCCATCTTATCAAGCAATACTAAGTATTTATTCTACTTTCAAAAATATGGTAAAGGTATAGATTAACTGAGCCTCTTTCCTTTCTAAAGCCATTTTCTTTAAAAATAAAATAAAAAGGAATTCATGGCTTCTACTTCAGAAATCAATCAGAATATTTATATGAATCATGTGTCCTCTAAATTTGGCATCATTTATGAGCTGATTCTTTGCATTCCAGATGAATGAAAAGGTTTTAAAATCTTTACTTGATTGTGCATCTTGACCTTGACCTCCATACTTCAGGAATGAGCTCCTTCCGCGTGCCAGGGACCCATTGTCCACAATCTTTCCTTTCTTTTGATATGGAGGAGACTTAAAGGTCATGTGATACATCCCTTTCTCAGACTCAGCATTTTGGCCGTGCTTTTTCTCCTGAAAAATAAAGATAGATAATGGCAGAGAAAAATGACATACAAACACAAAGATGAGTATAGATACATCTTGATGTGGTTATGGATTTATCTAGATATCTAAATATATCTATATTTGGATATATTCATATCCACATCTATATCTATATCTATCTACGTTTATATCTATATATCCCCCACATATCTCTATATACATATACATATATATCTCTATATCCCAGCATGAACTTCTTCTCGGGACAGGATTGCAATATCATTGATTCTTCTTCTCCTTCTCCCTCTTTCCCATTCTCTTTCTCCTCCTCTTACATGCACACGTCCAGGGTGCGCTTGCGCACTCATGCACACACACTCACAGGAAAATCTATATGTGTCAGACATTCAGCAAGGGAAAGACAAAGGCACTGAGTTAATTACCCATCATTTACTGCTGCTGAGAAGAACAGATGGCAGCAGACGATATGTAAATGGCAAGGGGCAGTGAATTATTCGATTTTTTTAGATTAATCGTAGATGACAAAGGAAGTGATTACAGGCTGTGACATTTATACAAATGTATAAAGTACATAACACTAAAAAATAGAGCTTAATATTATTATGAGGATGTCAGGCATACAAACACTACTGTCACAATACAAACCAATGAATTTTGTGATAATCTCAGGATTTGCACTCTCCCTACCTAAAAACTTTAGGAAGTCTGGGATAGTGAAAAGATATGAACTCAAGCCTACATAAACCTCAGGAAATAGACTCTGCAAAGCCACTTCTAACAAGAGGTTCTCCACTGTAGGGAATGCTCTACAAAGGAAGATGGTGTTTATTGGGACATGAAATCAGACAGCATCGTTTGCTTACGACAGAGCTGGCACTGCATCAGTGAGAAGACTGTAAAAGAGAAAAGGTGCTAATAAAATACAAACTAGAAATAGAAATCAAAATTAAAGGTGATGTTTTGTCTGTAGGGCCCTTTTAGGTGGTGTGGAGGAAGAAAAAAAAATGAGAAGAAAAAGACTGTTCCCATTTGACAGAAATTTTCTTCTGTCATCCTCAATCCCACCTCCCCCCAATCTTCCAGTATCTTTCAAGGTCAGAATGATAAAATTTCCAGGCCAGGTTTCACTTTGCATTAACACACAAATGCCCACATGCGCGCGCGCTCGCGCGCGCGCGCGCACACACACACACACACACACACACACCATAAGCTGCCTTCCTCTTTGCAAGAGGGGAGCCCAGTAGTCTGTATTTTCTGTTGCATAAATAATTAATTAGTACACGAGGAAAACAGATGCTTTCTTTTGTAGATCATAGAAACTGCTCCATCATCAAAATGTCTTCAATCACCCAATTATTAAATCTATATGGCGCTGATATTACTGGGAAGAGAGGAAGCCCCTGAGCCCCAGGCTGGCTCCGTGAAAGCCCTCCAGCCTCAGTTCTGTGGCTGCCCATTTGACAGAGAGCTAGTCCTCCGCCACATGAAGAAATAGAGGAGAGAGTTAAGGCCACTTTTATTTAGCCCCTTCAGAAAGACTTTCCAAACATGCGAGGCAAAACAGCGCCCCAGTGACGGCGGAACCCTCCTCCATTTAGGCATTTTGTGGCCGGGGCGGGAGGTCAGGGGATGTGAGTGAGGGTGGGTGCCTGCCTGCCTGAGGATGGGGGACTGGCGGGGGGAGTAGGTGTTGGCTAGAGAGAGGACGGGGGGGAGGAGCGTTCTTAGTCAGCAGCCTCTCTAGATAGTGCATTTGAAGTTGGCAATCCATTTTGAATGGAGGTTCAGAAATAAAGTGCAGGCAGAATCAATCTGCCCTGAAGAAAGAAGCATGAAATGTTGCAGAGTGGAGCAAAATTTCCAGTCGGGCTTCATTAGCAACCCAAACGGGCTGAGGCTGAAAGCTGTCACTGGCTTTTTACGAGGGTTTTTTCTCCCTTTTATTACTGTTATTGCTATTATTAGTATTTTCTATTTAACAGCGCAACATAGAGAGAGGCAAAGAATGCGGCTCTATAGCCTCCAGTAAATTTAATGGGGCACATGAGCATAAGGCTCATATATTTATCTTTACCTTCATAAATGTGGCATTGACCCCATGAGAAGGATGCTTGCACATTTACTTCAAGACAGATATGGTTGATTGTCACCTTTAATCAAAACAGTTTGCAAAATACGGTCACATTACACTTACCAAGCATTTCTTGCATTTTACAACTTAATCATATTCTGAATGGGAAAGGTTAAATTATTAGAGGAGATAAAAATTCTAGAAACTACCTAAATAAATGACTGAGCCCATGAAATGGATTGGGGTTGGAGGCAAGGAGGGGAGGAAAGGGAGATGAGTTGGAAACTGAGAGAAATCCACCTAAGCTCAGTACCCCTGAAGCGTCTAGACAGCCTATCGGGAACAGAATATTTTAACAAAGGGAGCATGTATGGATGTGAATATTACTGGTAGTTACTCTGTCCTGTGCACTTGAAGTGCCCAACCAAATGTTACCAGTGCCCATAGGATGCTATGTTCATCCCTGACAAGCAAAAACCAAACAATCCTAACTGTATCTGGAAAGGAGGTGGACTCTGAATCCCAATTATATCTAAGAGTTCCTGAAATACGCATGTTACATCATGAAAATGTACTAACCATACATAACCCTAGTTTTTCATTGTGCCTGAATGTTTATTAGGAAAGCCAAATACAATCCATTATTTATGCTCCAGATATTTCCATTTTAAAACAAAACAAATCAAAATTGATTTTCCCCCAAGGACATTCACACCAAAAAAGGTATCTATAACATATTCATTCTGATGCCTTTCTTTTAAAGGAAATTAAAAAAACTGAACTAAATCCAGATATTTTGAGTTGCTTATGTGGCTCTTGTTTATTTCTTTCCCTTTCCATAGAAATATACATTATAAATGGTAACATAGTACATATATATATATATACATATATGTATGTGTACACATATATACACACATATATATGGTTTATTTTTAAAATTTTATATTAGGGCACACAAAACAATATGTTTAAAGGTTTTTATTTTACTGACTGATGTAGGACTTAGTTGTTAACACCAAGAAAACAGTATAAATTACTCTCTGGGTAGGGAAAGCAAATTTTTTCTTACCTAGCAACTGACTGTAAGTATATATGTGCCGAACCTACTATTTAAAGTGAGCAATACTTACTTCTTGCTAGTTCTAGTCCTTTCTAGTTCTACAAAGCAAATATATGCACAGAGCTTATGCCCATATATTTCAGTGTGTGGTAAGTAACATCACCTTATCTCAAATTTTTG
This sequence comes from Vombatus ursinus, assembly GCF_900497805.2. NCBI lineage: Eukaryota > Metazoa > Chordata > Mammalia > Diprotodontia > Vombatidae > Vombatus > Vombatus ursinus. Next base: position 9,249,238 of record NW_020954590.1, on the reverse strand, counting down.
CAAAATGTGTATTTTCTTGAAATTCCCACAAAGACACCTTAAATTAATGTTATCTAAAATGAATGTCTCACATAGAACATTCTGAAAACATAACCCCTAGGAAACAGTAAATAAAACTGACTATATAAATACATATAGAGATATATTTTAAAATCTCACTTACATATACAATTGATAGAGAATAAACATAGATTCTAATACATGAAAACATGTATGCAAAAAAATCACAATCTATATGCCGGTGGTGTAATTCATAATGGGAATTTAAATTATATAGCATATGTATATTCATGAAAGTACACAGAGCTAAAGTGAATAACCACTTAGGCATGTGGACATCTATTAAAATGAATGCTATTACTTTTAATTGAGGCCTAGAAAATATCATGCAGGCTGATTTTGCATTGTAGGTGTCTTATTCTCAATGACTACATCTAACACTAAAAGGAACTCATTTAAATTGAATTTCTGATGTGCTAATAGAACATTTCACTATCAAATAAGTTCACGTTTGTAAGTGGATGAGGCATGGGTTGGTTGCAACCTAAAGATAGTCGGTGCAAAGACAACAAGTTATCACTGTATTTCTAAGAAACACTGAGAGGGGTCAGATACAAAATACAATATCTTCCACTTTGAAATCCTAAAAATTCAGGATACCTGGACAATAGCTGATGTTTGTGTTTTTCACTTGTATCACTGGAGAGTATATAACATCAGCTTTTCTCATCTTTGAATGCAACAAAAAAGCTGAGCCTAACTTGATTTAATAAATTATTTTACTTCACATATAAATTTGTAATGTTTAGATATTAGGTGAGATGTGTGTTCATTTCTCACCAGTACAAATCTTTTACAAGTAATTGGACTTATTTTGATTAAACATTTTCAGTAACAATATACATTATGGACACATACAGAAACTGCATTTTTGTCAAGAAAATACTTACAATGCATTTTTGCGGGTGCATTATACTCGTGCTAAATGATTTGTCAAAAGCGATAAAAGAATGCAGTTGCATTCATTTTCCTTTTAAAGTCGAACTGAGCAAGGAGATGTTAATAGGATACTAATGCACAGACTAGCCCTGATTTGCCTACTGTTTTTCATCTATAGGAGGTATCCTCTATTGTGTCCTTTGAAAAGAAAATGAATCAGTTCATGGGACTGTAAAATCCTGTCTGGTAAGAATAGCCCTTACATTTCCTTTTCTGAAGCTTCTTTCCGTTCAACTCAACGAACTCCCTTTTTATCAGTCCTATTTTTATTTACAATAGCAACCTAAACCCAAAGAGTTTCTATAGCTTCTTTTCTTGATTTAAATCAAACCTGCAGAGCCCTCTGTTGGACAAATTTCAGACTGCACCCCAATGGCTTTATTTGGCGGAAGAAAAAAAAAATGCTGAAGAAATAAAGTTGCGAACCGTTACAGTTCGGGCATGCTAACCGTTTTGATTTCAGAAGGCATGAAAAGTCAGAATACTGAACAGCATTCTCGTACAGATGACAACATGATATGCAGAAATTATTGAACTGAATAAAACACATAGGCGTATGAAATGCTTTCCACTCCTTCCCCTCCTTCCCCCCCCCCACACTTTCCCCCTACCAAGTTCCACTCGAAACAGCGGTTCAGAGATTGATGTCAAACTATGGAAATTCCACTTTCCTGATTCCTTAGTCAATAAAACATTTTGATGCTATTCTTGAAAGACCGAATTAGTACAGGCATCTTTCGGTTTGGGGAGCTGTGAAGAATAGTTTGGAAATGAAGAGATTTATCCATTTTATAAGAAAGCCTTTATTAAAAAAAAAAAAAAAAGAAAGCCAGGTGCTTTTTTAATGTGCTATACCGCAGTCTATTCATTGTTTCTATGTTTTCCTGCAGAGTCAGTAGGGTGGAGTGAATAAGTGTCAGTCTTGGGAACAGAAAGAGCTGGGTTCACTGTCCTGCCTCAGATTCATACTAGCTGTGTGAGTCAGACTAGCTCCCTGGCAAATGACTTAAATTCCCAGTACTCTCAGGTAGCTCTTGAAGACTACAGATAATGGTCCATCTGCATTGGTGGAAGGAGATTTCACAATGGGAGTTCCTCCACACTGATGAAAATGCAGAATTGGGAGCCTCCATGCATACAAATACATACATGCAAACAGGGAGACAGAGAGAGACAGAAGGAAAGAGAGAGACAGAGACAGACAGAGAGACAGACAGAGAGTCCTATTATGAAATGTTACCTAGAGGTAGCATAGTATAGTAGACAGGACAGTGGCTTTATAGTCACAAAGATCTGGATTCAATTCCCACCTCAGATACTTACTAGTTTTGTTAAGGTGGGAAAAAGTAATTTAAGTTCTCTGTGCTTCAGTTTCTTCATCTGTAGATAGAGAGGATTAAACTCAACAGCTTCTAAGGATCCTTTTTGCCTATTGTACTATGAATAACATAGAAAGCAGTGTCCTGGATCTTTGGTTTGGTTTTTAAAGACAAACATTTGGCACTCTTTGTTCAGCATAGGTTTTTATCATCTTTAAATGAAAATTTGATGGTATGCCAATACTCTCCTATACTGTACCATCTCATTGTTGTCTAACTTAGATTTCAAGGCCTCTCCATATGCTGCCAAAGTCCCTCTGGGTTCTTGCCTAGGTTTCTTCAGATTTTCTAGACCTCCTCTTCAGTTTCAACAGTGGGAGGTTTATTATCACTTCCCACACACCCTTATGTTTGTCTACCCTAAGCTTAGTCCCATTTCCTGAAGGCAGCTTCTTCACTGACCCAATACAGCTGTGGCTCTATGAACATGAATTTCATGCTTTTCACTTCGTCATTGTTTCAAAATAATTGTTGGAGTACATACTAACAGCTGTCACTTTCTTGACCAATGCGGCTGGTTTCTTCGGTGGTATCAAGTTGTAAGGCTTTGGATCATATGATGAAGGATTTTGAACTGAAAAAGAACTCAGAAGCCATTTAGTACAAAACCCCTCTTTTTAAAGATAAGGAAAAACAAGACCAAGGCATGACTTGCCAAAGGACGTAGAGGTAGTAAATATCAATGTTGGGATTTTGCCTCCAAATCCAGCCTCTTTTTATTATATCTTGCTGTGTTTTGGAGACAGAAGTCCTAGGTTCCTGTACTGACTCTACCACTTATCAGCTATACAACCTTAAGTAAAATACTTTAACTTTTCTCAGATCCAATTTCCTCATCTATCTAAAATAAGAGGGATGGGCCAAATGACCTCCATGCTTCTTTCTACTCTAATAGTATATGATGAATCTATAATTTCATTTTTCTCACGTAGAAAACTATTTGCAATAAATCCCTAAATGCACTCAAATTCTTCATTTTAGAATTCTCTATCCTCTCTGAACTACCATCGTTCTAAGCAACATACTGCCACATAACCTTGAAGGTCACCCAGCAACATTTCCTATACCTTAGCTACACCATGTGACACTCCATAATAAGGTCTCAAAATGTTTTTTCTCAAAAGAAGTAGTTCTTGGGTAATAAAATCAATTTTGTGTGTATGGCTTATGAAAATCAGCCTCATTACTTCTTTCTCATATATTGATACCCATCTACATTTTTTGTTTTCACTATTTCACCTTCTACCCAAGCAAAAGATAGTATTAATCTGGTCCACCAAAAACTTAGGAATTTTTCTTAGCCTCAGATGAAGGGCAAATATGTTTTTTTCATTGTGCCATACCAACTGAAAGCAAGAGTTGGATGACACGTCCTATCTGAAAAAACAAACAAATGCACAAAATAACTATTATTCTTTTTCCTTAGAGCCTTGAATAATAGTTCAAATCTCAATCTTGAGAACCAGTACTGGATCTAAACTCCTCCTACTACTAGTAATCCTAACTGAGATTATTTAGATGGTCAAGGAAAAAAAAAGGAAAATACAGGCCAATAGCGACCTAACCTCGTCAGACATGAAAGTAAGCCCATGCTCGGAACCAAACAGGAAAGTGAGCCAGTAGTCCTATTGAAAGCAGTAGAACTCTGCCTCTCCTACCAATTCTTTCTTTCTTTTGCTTTCTGTATTCTGTGTTTGTGGAATAGTTATTGATTGTGCTCATTGTGAGTAGATACATGTTCTTAAAGGAGAGAACAGTTCAAACGTTGCAACCAACACAATTTAGCAGAGAAAAGGAGGGAGCCAATGATCTTGGAAAATAAATTCTACGGCTTCATTGACTAAATAAATCTGAAGTGGTGGAGATGCTAAGGGGAATGTGACTGACTGAATAGTTTTTTAGAATGCTTAGAGCGACTAGCATTTCTGATTGCATGGGCTTTAGGACTGATGCATTCCAGGGTTCCAGTAAGGCAAAGAGTAACTGGTAGAAACCCTGCCCCTAGGCACCATACCAGGTGAGCCAGTAAGAGTGGCATGAGCCAACAGGAAGAATCTAACACTTTCTGGAACTAAATTTTGCCCAGTAGAGAAATTGGCATAGATACCTTGGCCCCCAATATTCTGGCATTGTGCATTGAATATGAGGAAATGGTAGAAACTAACAACAGTGGCAAATTGCCTTCTCATAGGTGGCCACAGATAATCCTACCAGGCTCACCCCAAACTTCACCCATTTACTGGCTGCTACTCAGCATCGATATGTCATGACAACAATCAAATGATTTTCCTTAGGAGGTTTACAAGAGTGTTTCTATCTTTGCAGATGTCTAGATAGCTTATGCTTTAGGATTGATGTCTAGTAATTAGAAGGTAAGAGAAAAAAAATTCTTTGGGGTTTGTAGCTTCTAGAATTTTTCTTGAGATTGAAAGCTTCACTCTTCTGTATATCATTTAGTACTGATTTAGCATCTTGTGTTTTCCTTTTTCTTTGGAATTGGGTTGAAATAGATTTATGTCATTTAAAAATGTCTGTGTTGGACTTTATTCTATAAAACACCCTAGAAGATTGAAGAAGTAATGAGACAATGATTTTTGTACCTTCGAGACTAAAGTAATGACTTTTTTTTAGCCACACTATTCAATGATCACACATGGGAAAACACCACTGTGTTACAAACAGTTTGTCTCACACCCCAAAGCTCTCAATGCTATAAATAGGAGAGGCTGGCAGCCTAATGTTCCCCATCTTCAGCAGAATTGAGTCACTATTGTGCTCACAAAGGAGGTGATTTGTATATATTGCTTATATGCAAGAAAGTTAGTTTCCCCAACTAATATCTTTAGAGAGAAGGCTCAATTACTATAGCAGCAGAGTACATAAGAAAGAAGTTAGCCCCTTCTGTCAACCTATGCATAAAGTGACAAAAGTGAGAACCTTCTATGAGCATGCTATAGATGGAATTTTGATAGTTATTAAACTTTAGAAAACTTTAAAAAAAAATTTTTAATAATTTTGTCTACTCACCATCTTGTGAAATTAGTTAACAGTTGCTTGAACACCAAATGGTTATCTAGGTCTGATCACTTTCACTGAAAAGATTTATTTAAAATACTTGAAGAAAATGATTTTTAAAATTTGAACAGGCTTCAGGATACTGATACTTTTCAACCATTTTGGGGGAAGCATTCTTAGCAACTTGTTTATTTTGAATTATAGAAAAAACACAAACCACTTGATTCATTATAATTCCCTTGGCATTTCAATAGCCCCTACCACGCTTTCCTTCTTTCTTTCCTTCTTTAAAAGCTTGGTAGAATTGTGACTTCTTACTCCCTCCTTTACCATCTAACCAAAATTAATTCTTGTTACACACAACCCCAGGCCCAATCCCCCCCTAGAAGCGATACTGACAGTACGTACAAAGATGGACAATCATTAATGTTGGTCAGAAGCAGGAAGAAAAGGATGTCAGTGATTCAAGATTAACTTCTGACTTTTCTCATTTTACGTAATTTTCCTGGATTACTAAGATAATGCAAAAGGAATCCTTCTCCCCTCTCCCAATGACTGAGATTCAAAAGGTTATATTATATAAGTACATAAACTGTGGCATCTGGAAGAGACTAAGAGGTAATAGAATCCAAGCTCACTTTACAGTTGAAGAAATAGGTCCAAATTAGTGTTTTTAGATCTATGGGCTAGCACATAGCTAGGGATAGATATAGAAGTAGATATAGACACAGATATCAATGCTGACAACTCAGTTAAATAGTTATATATGCATATATATATGTGTATATAAACTATGTATAAGTAAATACACATAGAGCTTAGGACCGTGTGTTTAGAGTTGGAAGGGATGCTAGAAGCCAACAAGTTCATCGCCTACATTTTATAGTTGAAGAAACTGAGGCACAGAGAGGTTAACTGACTTGCCCAGGGCAATGTAGCTAATATCTAAGGCAAGATTTGAACACATGTCTTTGTGACCCTACATCTAGTGCCCTATTCACTTTACCATTACATATGTGTGTATACATACACATTATCTATCACTTAAAGGTGTGTTTTACACACATCATTTCATTTTTTCTTCTATAATTATCCCCATTATACAAATCAGAAAACTGAGGCTCTGAGAGCTTAAAGTACTCACCAAGGGCAATACAGATAGGAAGTCTTTGAAGCAAAATTCAAACCCAGGTATTTCTGACTGAAAGTCCAACACTCTAGTCACCGGGTGACATTGCTTCTCACGTTTATACACATATATACTCACAGACGTAGAATAAACTTTTAAATTTTGATCATGCTTGTGATTTCACCTACATATTCTCTGTAATTTATATGGGCACTTATTTACCCAGGGTCACACCTATAGTACATAGCAGACTCAAAGCTTGAAGCCAGGCCTTCCTAACTCAGGGACTAAATATCCACTGTGCCATTGTGGTACATATATACATATGTACATACATACAGATGGTTGTGCACACATGGCCATCTGCATATGTATATACGTATATATATATGTATACACACACACACACACACACACACACACACACATATATATATATATTATATATATATATATATATCCATTAATACATGCGAAAGAGCATGGTAGATAGAGAACAAGTCCAAGGTCTGCCTCTGACATAGATTGACTGCTTAACTCTTTGTTAAAGACACATAACCTCTCAATATCGCTAAGAAACTCACTTAGATTACAAGTTGCAGAGTAGATGCCATCTGCATTGATAGAAGAGGTTTCACCAAAATTTCCCTCTAAAAGTTAGGTAGCACAGTGGATAGAGAGACAAACTTGAAATCAGGAAGACTTGAATTCAGCTCTAGCCTCAGATACTTACTAGCTACGTGACCCTGGGCAAGTCACTTAACCTCTGCCTAACTCAGTTTCCCCATCTATAATATGGAGATAATAAAAATAATAATAAATACTTATCTCCCAGGGTTGTTGTGAAGTATAGTTCAAATCAGATAATATTTGTAAGGTGCTTTAATGTGTTATATGAATGTTAGCTATTAATTTTTTTACACCAATGAAATCACAGGTTGAAACTAAAAGTTTAAAACAAACAAACAAACAAACAAACAAACAAAAGCCCTGTATAATTAGAAAGGAATCAAACACAGAAATTAATTCTGTTGCGAAAATCTCCGTAACTAAAATCAAATTGAAGACCTCATGTTAGCCCAGAGAGTATGTGAAGAGCTGTTTTCATGTCCCATGAGTAGAAGCATCAATATGGAAACATGATTCCAATAGTAAGCTGATTAACCTTTCAAAAGAAAAGAAAATTTCTTGTTGTTGAGGGTTTTTTGGTTTATTCTGTTTTGTAGTTTGGATGAGGAAACTTTAAAGACAAATGTTACTATTTAAGCATTCTCCTTGTTTTTCTTAGGTCTCTAAATCCAAAAAACAAACAAACAAAGCAACAGAATTATAGGAAACAACTCCATCACCAGGATTCACTGTAGAAGAGTCATCAAAAAGCTTTGGGAGCTGCTTTTGTTTTTCTGCAGTAAATGTCTAATAGATTCTCCCTGTGTCCCAAGAACTGTTTTTTTGCTTCTCACAAGCATGAGCCAAAAGCTCTTTACTAAAACCTTAGTATTGGACACTAGACTTTTCTATACTCAGGTTAGATGCCCTAATTTTCTGGGATGATTGAAAAAAACTGGGGTATCTTAGACCCAGCATGCATTTAGGAGAAGTATGTGCTCATAAAAGACAAAGCAATGTGTAGAGGAGAGAGGATCCAAGGGGTTTAAGTGGTTGTTAATGCATCAAGGGGGTGGTAAGGGTATACCAGTCTTCCTGACTAGTCTCTCTTCCATTTAATCTAGTCAACTAGCATTATGAAGTCCCTATTAGGTGCCAGGCACTGTGTTCATCTATCCTGCATACCCCTAAATCCATTATCTTCCTCAAACATTGCTTTGATCATTTCGCTTCCCTGCTCATGAACTTCCTATCACTTCTTATTACTTCTTGAATAAAAAATAAGTTCCTTAACATGTTACTCAAACCATTCTATAATCAGATCCCATCTACCTTTCCACTCTCATATCTAAGAGTACTGTGAGACTCCATTGAGAAAATAGATGTAAAGCATTGTGCAAACCTTAAAGCACTGTATCAATGTCAATTATTATTATTATTATTATTATTAGCCTTCCATCAAGTACCTCTAGTCTGGTGATGATTTCATTGCCTGAGCCTCCCACTACACTCCTGCCCAGCTCAAACAATGTTTAGCAGCTTCATATAGGGATGTGCTGGTAAATGTTTAATAGTCAGGTAGGGGTCAGGGGAGGAAGGATGAAAAAGGAGGACTGAGGTGCAGGGAAAGAAAGGTCTTTACACACAAACATATTGTTTAATCTGCATTATTCACACTTTCTTAATTCTAGACAAGCAACAAAACAATAAATTAAGTCCTGATTTGTTGTGATTATTGATTTCTGAGGTATAAATGCTCTCATTGAAAATTTAACAATAGGCTCTCAAGAGCAGGTCAGAGCTGGCTCCATGAAGTCCCTGATTATTTCCTACTACTCTCCTATACAAACTCCATATTTTTGCCATACTGTCCTATTGACAGATCCTTGGATATTCAAGGACTTACAATTTTGCACACATATTAGTTTGTTTTTTTTCTTTTACTGTTCCCACTGTTTCCACTTCCTAGAATCTTTTTAAATTTAGTTTATTTTTAATTTATGGAATAAAAACAAGCACTTTCATAACCTAGTATATAATAAAAATATGATTGCACATGAAACTGCAAATCTATTATGTACAACTTGCTATTCCTTTTAAATCCATCATAAAGTTATCATGTAAATTTCCTTTTTGTGTGTGTCCTTTTTTCTCCTCTCCTCCACCCTAGAGATGGCTATCATTAGACATAGTTATGTATATACATGTAAAGTCATTCTATATATATTTCAATTTATCAGTTTTTCCTCTGGATGCAGATAGCATCTTCCTTCATACATCCTTTGTGGTTAATTTAGGTATTTTAATAGTCAAAATGACTTATTTGCTCAAAGTCACTCTTAAAACAATATTGCTTTTACTGTGTACATTGTTCTCTTGGTTCTGTTCATTTTGCTCTTCATCACTCTGTGCAAGTCTATCCATGTTTTTCTATGATCATTGAGCTTGTCGTTTCTTATAGCATAGTTAGTATTCCATCACAATCATATACCACAACTTGTTCAGCCATTCCCCAATTGATGGACTTCCCTGCAATTTCCAGTTCTTCACCACCACAGAGAGCTGCTATAAATATTTTAGAACATATAGGATCTTTTCCTTTTTCCCTAATCATCTTTCAAAGTAGACTTAGTAGTGGTATTACTGAGTCAAAGGGTGTAGACAGTTTGATCTATTTTACAAGGTCCAGTTCAAACCCCTTCTCTTCTGCAAAGTCTACCTGATTACCCACTGCTTGACTTGACCACTCATTCACTCATTCAGCAAGCATTTCTTTTTTTTTTTTTTAAGGCAGTTGGGGTTAAGTGACTTGCCCAGGGTCACACAGCTAGTGTCAAGTGTTTGGTCTGAGGCCAGATTTGAACTTAGGTCCTCTTGACTTCAGGGCCGGTCCTCTATCCACTGAGCCACCTAGCTACCCCCAGCAAGCATTTCTTAAGCATCTACTATGTGTCATACCAGGCAGACACCATCCTACGCACTAGGAATGGAAAGACAAAAATATGTACAAATAATTGGGGGTGAGTGGGAGGTGATTGGGAAGTCACCAGAAACAGCAGAATGGATCTGAAGAGGCCTTGCAAGGTGACATTTGAGCTAAGCCTTAATAAAACTGCAGATTGTAAATCCCTCTGTCTTTATCTTCAAGGAACTCCCCTTATATGTTATCCTAGCTCTCTGAGAAGTGGGCCCCCCGACTTTCTGAGCCACTCTGCACAGATGTCAGACCCTGATACTATCTTACAGTCACTTCTTTCCTGTTGCGATTTAATTGGTCATTACTTGATGTCCTATATCCTCATTAGGAGTCTTAGTTCTTCTAGGGCAGGATCCCTGTTTCATATTTTCTGGTATTCTTCCCCACTGTCATCCCAGCACCTAGCATTGTGTCTCTCAAACATCAAAGATGACTGCTTTTCTTGTTTTATTAGTGTCATTTGCTTTCTGAATGTGGTACTTGAAGATAATTGGAATTGAATTTAGGGAAGCTCAGAAAGTGTGGAGAGGTGAAGGGAGGGAGTTCTGCAGGACAAACTAAGGGAACAAGCGGGCACTGAAGGAGATTCTGCCATCCCAAGGAAAAAAAGGAAAGGGGAAAAAAAATCCCTCAAGCCAGACAAACAGCTGGGACTGCAGAAGAGAAAGAGACACTACATGGAGGGAAGAAAATTAAGTGGAGCAGGAGCAGAGCTGACTCCACATTTCATGGTAACTCAGTGTTTGCAATCAAACACCAGTATGGTGTCAGCCCAGGCTTCAGAGCTAAGAATCTCTCCCTCCTGATAGGCTGCAGCAGCCCGGGTCATGCTACAGAACATGGCTACCCCACAAAGGGAGGAAAGAAGAGGCAGCCAGCAAGAACCCAGAGCTGAATTCCCAGGAGCACCCAGGCATTTTTATACAATAATTGCCTGTAGGCCCCGGGTAGATTCTTAACCAGCATGAAGGCTTCTGAAAGGTCAATGCACATTTTAAAAATCTCAGTGCACATTGGTATATCACTACATGCTTTGCCATTTTTTTTTTCTTTGCTCCTGGCTCAGCAAGGAAGAAATGTGGTGATTCTAGGATATGGGAGCCTCCCACTCTGCCCTACGGAAAACACCATCTACTGGAGAAAAAAATTTCCCTCTAGTCTTTTGGAAGACATATCTAGTGACAAATTTCATTTATGATTCCCTACTGCTCAGGGACCTCTGCAGTCAGCATGAGCGAGATAAGAATAGAGTGGCTGAATTTTTTTCCCTGCTTGCTTTTGTGGGTTTATGGCATGTAGGCTTATTGTTTTAACATATTTTGTGTAGTTAATATGAAACACTTGGAAAGAGAGGAGAAACAGAGAACATTCCACCTGCCCACTTAATATCCTCAGTGGGTAAGGCTAAAAGCAAACTGTGGTTGGGAGGATAAGCAATGATATCCACAATGCCAAAGACATTATTTTATACTAGGGATCAATATGCATTACAAAGCAGAGGTGCTTTTATTTTCAGTTTTAACCTTTGAAAAATCCAAGGCCTCAGAATATTGAAGCAGATCATAGCATCAATAGCATAGACAGAATTGCAATTCAGACATCAGGACAAATCCAAATACCAGTTATAATCCATTGCATAAAGCACCTCAGGCTCTTCTCTTCTGAACACATGAGTACAAAGGAACAAAATACTGCATTTTGCCCAAACTTTGTTTTCTTAACAGAAGAGAACTTTTGTTTCCAAAACACAGTATTTCCAGGTATTCCATTGCACAGGTAAAGAAACTAAGTCCCAGAATGATGTGTGGATGAGGCCAGTGATTACCCAGAAATCTCTGTGCCCAGTGGCACAGAAAAGGCAGGGACCTGTAACTGAACTGAATGTATAATTAGTTAATAATGCCAATGTATTTATAAAAGCCCAGTCAGCTAAAATAGTCTCCTCAGACACTGAAATCTTGGGGAGCCAGAATCCACTGCTGCAGCAAAAGGTAGCAGCATATCTGTGAAGAGATCATTTGGGTTCTGAAGTCACCATCAGCTGTGGTCTGGGAGCTGTCACTACTTCCTTCTAAGCCTGCCTATCTGTACCTCTTCACTATTGGTTCCAATATTTACACTTGAAGGAATGACATGGACCATTTTCTAAGATTAAACAAAAGAAAAAAGGGGAATTGTAGAAAGAGGAAGCCAAAGTACTTGGAAAGAGCTCCAACTTGCTGTATGTTTTAGAATCAAAGAAACCAAACATTTCAAGGACACCCTGAAATATTGTAATAAAGAACTTAGCTAATAAATGACAGCAGTAGACCGACCAGGCTGGCATGCAGCCACCAGAGGTGAGGTGATGCCTTCCTCTCTGAGCTAAAGTGCTGTTCTGGCTGAGAGCACTATTCACACACACACACACACACACACACACACACACACACACACACACACAC